>NC_056726.1:207129332-207429332 GCF_019279795.1 Protopterus annectens | reverse complement strand
GTCGGTTGCTGTCGCTTCCTCCCTGACGTCAGTGCGCCAGGGGTATATAAGATGCAGCCAACGCAATTTTCTTCAGTTTTTCTTGCCCCAGATGTCAGGTGCCCCCCAAAAAGGTAGGCAATACATATTGCTAATAAACATACAATAAGGTAAAAACAAAACCTTCAGTAACCAGCAAATACATCACATAGGTAGTATAGTGTAGAAAGATATAGATAAGTCCCAGCTAAGAAAGAGGGGATGGCAGGTGGGTAACCAGGACTGCAGCAATGAAGACACTCGAACATCTACATTTATGGTAGGTACAAAACTGTACTATGTTCATCATGTTTCACTGCTGCAGTCATTACACTTAGGTTGAATCCCAAAGCTGAGTCAGGGTGGCTGGTTCTATAAAGGATTTGGTGTGGCTATGAGGAGCTGCAGCACTGCAGTGACAATGCCAGCTCTGGATCTAGAATAAAGAGGCAAGTGGTAATGCTTGGTAAAGGTGTGCACTGAACTCCAAGTTGCAGCTTCCAAGATATCTTTGGTAGGTACTCCTCTAAGGTAGGAAGCAGAAGTGGCAGTTGCCCTGGTAGAATGTGGTCTAATGCTACTAGGTACAGGTTTTCCCATGCTGTGTGTAGCAGAACCGGATACAGTGTCCTATCCACTTTGAAATGGTCTGCTTTGAAACAGCCTTTCCCTGTGATCCTACAGCATATGATACAAACAATTGTTCAGTTTTTCTGAAAGCTTTTGTTTTGTCCAAGTAGAAACGTAATTGTCTGTGTATGTCCAAGGAGTGTAGAAGTCTCCCCCCTTTATTCTGGGGATTTGGATAAAAAGTTGGCAAGTGAATAGTTTGGTTAAGAGCCACACTGGATACCACCTTAGGCATAAAAGAAGGGTTTGTTCTTAAAGAAAGCCTGTCTTGGTGAAAAATGATGAAAGGCTCCACTGTCATTAGTGCCTGTAGTTCTGAGACTCTTCGTGCTGAGGTTATTGCCAGAAGCAGAGCAGTTTTCCATGATACATATTTTAATTCTGCTGAATTGGCTGGCTCAAAAGGAGGTAAAGTGAGTTCTTCCAAGACAAAATTGAGGTCCCAAGTAGGTGTTGGTGCTCTCTGGGGCAGTCTTATGTTTTTAGCCCCTCTGAGGTACTGCTTTAGCAATGGATGAGAGAAAATAGGAGGATCTGTGTTGTAATGAGCTGAGATGGCAGAGGCGTGGATCTTAATGGATGAGAAGGATAGTCCTTTGTCTGGCATCCCAGTTAAGTATTGTAGTATCTGAGGAATGTTTGGGACAAGAGGTCAAGGCTTTGACCCTGGTTCCAGGCACAGAATCTCTTCCACTTTTCTGAATAAGATTTCCCGGTGCTAGGCCTCCTGGCCTCCAAAATGACATCCACAACAGCTTTAGAGAGAGGTGTTGTCTGTTTGACTAATGAATCTGCCATGCAGCCAGGTTTAAGGTTTTGAGCTGACTGTGCAGGATCTGATTGTTTTGTTGAGTCAGAAGGTGTGGAATTTGAGGTAAAATCCATGGTGGGCCTTGAGTTAAGTTCTTTAAGACTGGGTACCAGTGCTGGCGTGGCCAGTCTGGAGCAATCAGGATCATCTGTGTTTTTTCTTGTCTGGCTTTTAGGAGTACCTTTGAAAGGAGAGGCAGTGGTGGGAAGGCATAAACTTTTAGGCTTTTCCAGCTGAACGAAAGGGCATCCACTTTCCATGATTGTGTGTGGTAAGTCCTTGTGCAGAATTATTGTAGTTGGCAATTCAGTGGGGAGGCAAAAATATCTATGTCTGGGCACCACCATTTTTGCATTATCATGCTGAAGACTTGTAGATTTAATTTCCACTCGTGAGGAACCATGATGTTTCTGCTTAAGTCGTCTGCCAGAGTATTTTTCTTTCCTAGCAGGAATTGTTCTTGCAGATGAACTTGATAAGTTAGAGCTGTGTTCCACAAGGTCATGGCTTGTCTGCATAGGGGGTAAGAATGAGTGCCCCCTTGCTTGCTTATGTACCACATTACCGTGGTGTTGTCTGTTTTTAATAATAATTGTCCTGGATGCAGAAGGTCCTTGAAAGCTGTTAGGGCATTTTGTACAGCCAACATCTCTTTTTGATTGATGTGAAGATGCATTTGGTCTGTGGTCCATTTGCCCTGAATACATTTTCCTGCCATGTGTGCTCCCCAGGCGTAATCCGAAGCATCTGTTGTTAAAGTCTGCCTGGCTGTGGGTACAGTGAAAGGCTGACCCTTGTTGAGGTGACATGCCTGTGCCCACCATCGAAACTCCTGTCATAGGCAGGGAATTAGTGGTATTACTGTTTCCAAACTGTGAGAGTGTTGAGTCCAAACACTTTTTAGGTACCATTGTAATTTCCTCATATGCAGTCTGGCATATGGAATTAGTAGTATGAAGGATGCCATGAATCCCAAGGACTGCAGAATTTTTCTTGCAGGGAGTTGGGACTTTGTTGCCATCAATTGAAAAAACTGAGTCAGTTGTCCTTGTTTGTCTGGAGTGAGATAAGCCATCTGGGCCGTTGTATTTAAGCTGGCACCCAGGAATATTATCTCTTGTGAGGGCACTAATTTTGACTTCTTTTCATTTACTGTGTACCCTAGGCAAATTAGCAACCTTTTTACAAACGCCAGATGCTTTAGAAGAATGTCCTTGCTCTCTGCTTGAATAAGGCAGTCGTCCAAGTATGGATATATGTGAATTCCTTTTTGTCTGCAAAATGCAATTACTGGTGCCAGGCACTTTGTGAAGACCCTGGGCACAGTAGATAAGCCAAAGGGCAGTGCAGAGAATTGGTAGTATATTGAACCAGCTATGAATCTGAGGTATCTTCTGCAATTTTGTCTTTTAGGGACATGCAGGTATGCCTCTTTGAGGTCCAAAGTAACAAGCCAAGCCTTCTTGCCCAACATGGGAAGAAGCTGCTGTAGTGTCAACATTTTGAATTTTGGAACATCCAGGTAAGTATTTAGAGTAGAAAGGTCTAGCATGGGTCTCCAGGCTTTGTCCTTTCTGGGGACCAGGAAAAGTCTTGAGTAAAATCCTTGTCCTTGTTCCTGCTGTGGCACTTTTTGAATAGCTCTCATGTCCATGAGGGCTGTAATTTGCTTTTGTGCCTCTGCCCATTGATTTTGTGGCAGGCCTGGCATTCCTTTTAGCCTTGGTAAAGTGTGAAAGTGGAACCTGTAACCTTGAGACACAATATTCACAACCCATTTGTCTTGGGTGATTGATCGCCAATTTTGAGAAAAAAGTGCTAGTTTCCCCCCTAAGGGAGCTGCCAAAAGGGAAGTGCTTGGCATTCGAAGGGGGAAGTCATTGGGACTGTTTCCTGTAAGGTTGTGACTTGTCTTCACCTCCTTTTGGGGTTGAAGCACCCCACTGTCGTGGTCTGTAAGAGCCTTGGGGTTGAGATCTGCCTCTTGGGCGTCTGTATCTGCCTCTTTGTGGCCTGACACTGGAAAGGACCAATTCTTTGTAGGCCAATTTCTGCTAAATCGAGGTGGCTGTACCTGTAAGAAATCCTTCACTGTTTGCATAGATTTTGCCTTATCCTCCATTTTCTTTAATACCTCTTCTGCCTTAACACCAAATAAAATATCTTGCTGCAAAGGAGCATCCAATAATTTTGCCTAAACATGATCTGGTAAACTTTGTTCTTTTAACCAATTTTGAATCACAGATCCTGTAACTGCTGCTCTCCAAGAAGCCTCTAATGAATCAAAACCACATTGCAGAGTATGTTTTCCCACTTGTTCAGCTGCATGCAATAAATCCTGCATTTCCTTATAGTCAGGATGTTCTGAACTTGTAATAATTTTCTGTTTTAACTGAGACATTAAATATTGTTGGTATTTAAGCATGTGGAACTGGCAATTTAAAGCTCTCACCGCTAAAGTGGCAGAAGTGTAAACTTTCTTCTCCCATCTGTCTAATGCTCTAGAATCCCTGTCAGAGGGAACTGGATTTTTAGGCGTGGAAGCATTTACCCCTCTGGGACCCTGTGAAATAGTTTCTGGGTCAGCAACAGGGTTTTTATAAAGAAATTTGTGAGAGTCAGGGACTCTGTAGTACCTGTCTGGCGTAACTGGAGCAGGGGGCAAAGAATCAGGATTTAAACTGGATTCAGAGAACACATCATCCACAATATCCAACACTGACGGAATAGCAAGCGGCCTGTGCTAAGGCAGCAAAAGAAAGTCTCTGAGCTTTTTCTTGGATTCTGAGTAATCCTGGCCCTCCCAATGGAAATGCTCCATCATGGTATGTAAAGTTTTCCCAAAAGAATAATCCTCAGGAGGAGAAGCTGAAGGAATTGATTCTTCGGCATCAGAGTCCTCATAGGGGGGTAAAGAATATCCCTGTTCTGAAGAGATATCAGAATATATGGAAACCTGGTCAGAGGAATCAGTCTGTATCCTGCCTAGGCCCTTTATCAGGAGGGGGGTGGGTACCCCTGGTCAGAGTAATTAAGTCTTCGGCCATTTTGAGCATTTGTTTTTTTGGCATGGAGGTCTGTCCAGGTGAATGCTGTACTTGCTTCTTTGTCTTTAATGGAGTTTTAGACTTGGCTGTAGCTTTTATGGTAAGCTGTGAAGGTCTGAAAACACCCTCAGAAGCCGATGCCTGCTCAGCGACTCCGGACCCATCTGAAGGGTTAGTCTCCGTAGGCCCAACACCTTGAGTATCCAGAGGCCTAGACATCTCCACGTGGGTGTCGGAGGCGGCCTGTGGCTCTGAGGTAGCGGGTGTCAGGGGCTGCGAAAGCGCATCACTGAGAACCGGTGAACCGGTGACTGGCCTAGAAGAGGCTTCATCATCAGTTTTGGGCCTCGGATGCCTGTCCTTATCCTTGTCTTTGCGTTTTTTGTGTATTCCGGTCGTCGGTTGTTCCGAGGGCATGATATAATTAAATCTTCGGCCAAAGTAATGGCGAGCAAAATCAAACCGACGTTTAATAGTACGTTTGTTAAATCTAGCACAAAACCGACAACTAGTGACGTCGTGGTCTGGGCCAAGGCATGGAATACAGTAAAAATGAAAATCCTTATGAGGTATTTGCTTCCCACAAGAAATACAATTATTAACTTTTACTGACATCGGTCTGAGGCAAGAAAAAGCTTCCCCAATGGGGTACTTAGCTTTATTGAAGACTTCGGTTCTGAAATTCGAATTTGAAATCTCAGGAGTCGGCCGACCGGCACTTGCGAACTGCTTTTGCTTCGGGCACCGCGCGGCAAGAAAGACTGAAGAAAATGGCGTCGGCTGCATCTTTTATACCCCTGGCGCACTGATGTCAGGGAGGAAGCGACAGCAACCGACGCCAGACCAAGACTTTGGAACTCTGGCCAATTGCGGGACCGCCTGACGGCAGGATAACCCAAGTATAATGACTGCAGCAGTGAAACACGAACATCAGGCTGAACTACAACTTTGAAAACTGAAATAAAACAAGCTGGACAAACAGAATATGCATAGATCAAGAAAAATTTGAAGAAAAATTATATAAAGATACTGAGCATAACAGAAAACATTTTTATAGATACACAAGATGTGGAAGAAGTGAAGACATACAAACTGATAAACTATGTGCAGATTCTTAAATTTAATCTCAGACACAACAGATTATAGATATATTTACAAAATCTTACACAAAACAGTTTTGCTCCACAAAAGGGGTGATAAGTTGTCCTAGTGACATCTAGGTAGATCTAGATACTGGAATCAAATTAGATTATACTGAAAAAGAACTGTGCAAACTGGATTCAAACAAAGCACAAAGGAGGAGCAGAAATAATAACAATGACCTGAGAACACTTCAGCAAGAACTAATGTTACCATTATATCTATTATTCACTAGGTCACATAAGTATGACGATATTCACGATTAGAGACGTGCACTTATCGATTAGAGACGTGCACTTATTAGACGAGTCTTTAAGGGAAAGAGGAGTAGGACAAACCCAGAGTCATACAGACCCTTAAGTCTATTTTCATGTTGTGGAAAAATAATGGAGAAGGTAATATTGGATAAGTTATTGTCAGAACTGGCTAGGTTGGGACTTGATGCAATATATCAGCAGGCATATGCTGCAAACAGATCTAATACCACCTGTAACATGATGTTTTATAGTTATGACTGCTGAATCCTACACAAATGCACTTTATAAGCACTTACACGAGTGCATGGATCGTGCAATCCCTAACAGAACCAAGATGCTATCCTCCAAAAAAAGGAAGCCAATCTGGTGGTCCGCTGCCATAAACAAACTCTACAACAGAAGAAAGAAACTGTTGCAAAAAATCCCATGACTGGAGAAACTACCCTGGTCAGCCTCAGTAAGAAGCTGAGTCCCTCATAAAATCCTCCAAAGCTAGTTACGAAAACAAAATCACCACTGACTCTAAAGACAACCACAAAGCTTTCTATAGCAATGTCAAAAATCTCAATGGCAACACTCAGATCTGCTCTGAGTTACAGCACAATGGCACTTAATATACAGAACCAACTGATATTGCCAACATCCTGGCAGATAGGTTCAGTGCTAACTTTACCCCCCTCTCATCCACTAAAGGGCCCATCTCTATACCACAAGAATGCAAAGTTCCTGTAATCACGGCTGCACAGGTAAAAAACACACTCTCCAAAGCCAAGAAAGTACAGTTTTGTACCTACCATAAATGTAGATGTCCGATAGGTATGCATCTGCAGTCATAACATATGGGTTGTCCTGCCTCAGGCAGCCCTTCGGTCGGCCGGATTCCAAAGTCTGGGTCTGGCCTCAGCTGATGTCGCACTTTCCCCGACGTCAGAGCGTCTGGGGTATAAAAGCATCAGCCGATGCCATTTTCCTCAGTTTTTCTTGCCCCAGATGCCAGGTGCCCTCTAGGAAGGCTAAATTTGGATAAATGCAGAAAAGTTCCAACATTTGCAAAATTATATACATGTATAAACAAACAAATACACCATAATAGATTCCACCAGCTAGCTAAAAAAGGGGTAAGTACCCTAGGAATACCACAGAGGGGTAGGAGGGAGGGTAAACCTGACTGCAGATGCATACCTATCGGACATCTACATTTATGGTAGGTACAAAACTGTACTATGTCCTTCAAGGATGCATCTGCAGTCATAACATATGGGTAGAATACCATAGCCAATCTGGGGGAGGAGGTACTAAGAAAAGGATGGTGTAGTTAAGATCCCCTGCAGGACTGCAGTAGCAAAACCTGCTCTGGATCTGGAGTATAAAGGTAGATTGTAATGCTTGGCAAATGTATGCACGGAGCTCCAAGTAGCAGCTTCTAAAATGTCCTTGGTAACCACCCCTCGTAGGAAGGCTGTAGTGGTGGCCGTGGCCCTTGAGGAATGAGGCCTGATGTTTTCAGGAACTGTCTTTCCATGAAAGGAGTAGCAAAATCGAATGCAATTTCCTATCCATTTTGAAATTGTCTGTTTGGAAATTGCTTTTCCTTGCACCCCAGTAGCATATGCTACAAAAGTTGGTCAGTTTTCTGCTAGTTTTTGTTCTGTCCAAGTAGTAGCGTAGTTGTCTGTGTATATCCAGGGTGTGCAAAAGTTTTCCCCTCTATTCTGTGGATTAGGGAAGAACGTAGGCAAGTGAATAGCTTGGTTCAAGGATACCCTAGATACCACCTTTGGCATAAAAGTAGGATTGGTTCTTAGTGAAACTCTGTCCTGATGGAAAATAAGAAATGGCTGCACTGCCATTAATGCTTGTAACTCAGATACTCTTCTTGCTGAAGTGATTGCCAGAAGGAATGCAGTTTTCCAAGACAGAAAATGTAGATCCGCCGATGCTGCTGGTTCAAAAGGAGGAAGTGTCAGTTTCTCCAGCACAAAGTTGAGATCCCAAGCAGGTAGAGGGGGTCTTCTTGGAGGTTTAATATTCTTGATCCCTCTCAGAAATTGTCTGAGGAGAGGGTGCGAGAAGATAGGTGGATCCCCATTGTATTCTGCTGAAATTGCTGAAGCATGAATCTTAACGGAAGAATAGGACAGGCCATTGTGGAACAGTTCTGCTAAGTATTCTAGGATATGTGTTATGTTTGCCACTGTGACATCTGAGCCTTTTGATGTGCTCCAAATGAGAAATCTCTTCCATTTAGCTGAGTATGTCTTCCTTGTGGAAGGCCTGCGAGCCTCCAAGATAATGTCCTTCACTCTCTGAGATAAAACAGTTTGATTGGGATTTAAGGAATTTTCCAAGCAGTTAGCTGCAATGTTTTCAAGTTGGGATGCAGGGTCTTGAAATTGTTCTGCGTCAGAAGAAGAGGCCATAAGGGGAGAGGCCATGGTTTTGCCAGAGACATGCTTCTCAATAATGGATACCAGTGTTGCCTTGGCCAGTCTGGAGCTATTAGTATCACTCTTGGTTGTTCCTCCCTGATCTTCAGTAGAACCTTGTACATCAATGGGAGAGGTGGGAAGGCATATACTGTTAGGGCTTTCCAGCTGAAAGAGAGAGAGTCCACCCTCCAAGCTTGTGGGTGGTATGTCCTTGAGCAGAATGTCTTCAGTTGATGGTTGAGTGGGGAGGCGAACAGATCTATCTCCGGCATTCCCCATGTCTTTGCTATGAGTTGGAAGATGTCTGGGTGCAGCATCCATTCGTGTGCATCCATGGTAGTTCTGCTTAAGCTGTCCGCCAGTGTATTCTCTTTCTCTGGCACGAATTGGGACTGTAGCTGGATATTGAGATTCAGGCATAGTTCCCATAGATTCATAGCCATCCGGCATAGAAGGTAAGAGTGTATTCCTCCCTGCTTGTTTATGTACCACATGACCGTGGTGTTGTCTGTCCTTATTAACAGGTGGCCTTGTTGGGGGAGGGTTTGAAGGCCTTGATTGCATGTATCACTGCCAGCATTTCCTTTTGGTTTATGTGCATGCTTAGCTGTCCTTGAGGCCATAGGCCTTGGATAGATTTGCCCTCCATGTGTGCTCCCCATCCTCGGTCTGAGGCGTCCGTGGTGATGGTCTGCCTTGTTTTTGGTTTGTTGAAAGGCAACCCTCTGTTGGACTGGCAGGCCTGAGCCCACCACAGAAATTCCTTTTGAAGGCATGGAATAATTGGTATCAAGGTTTCTAAACTGTGACTGTGTTGAGACCACACACTCCTTAGGTACCACTGTAATTTCCTCATATGCAGCCTGGCATGCGGTATCAGAATTATGCAGGATGCCATGTAACCCAGGGCCTGCAGGATTTTCCTTGCAGTAAGCTGAGTTTGTCTTGTCAGAATCATGAAGTAATCTGGAAGTTGTTTTTGTTTTTCTTCTGTGAGAAATGCCATTTGGGTGGTTGTGTCTAGATCTGCACCCAAAAAGGTTATCCTTTGGGATGGTACTAGTCTTGACTTTTGGATGTTGACAGTGTATCCCAAGGCCTGTAGCAGGTGTATGGCATAGGCCAAGTCCTTTATCAAATTTCCCTTGTTGTCCGCTTGTATTAGGCAGTCGTCCAGGTATGGGTAAATTTGAATTCCCTGTAGTCTGCAATGTGCAATTACTGATGCCAGGCATTTCGTGAATACTCTGGGCGCAGTAGATAAGCCAAAGGGCAATGCTGAGAATTGATAATGCTCTGATCCTGCAAGAAATCTGAGGTGTCTTCTGCAACTTGGTCGAATAGGGACGTGCAGGTATGCCTCCTTGAGATCTAGAGTCACCAGCCAAGACTCCTTGCCCAACATGGGAAGAAGTTGCTGTAGGGTCAGCATCTTGAATTTTGGCACAATGAGATAAGTGTTCAGTGCGGACAGGTCGAGAATAGGCCTCCATTGATTTTCTTTTCTTGGTACAAGGAATAGTCTGGAGTAAAATCCTTGGCCTTGTTCTGAACATGGTACCTTTTCTATAGCTTTCATCTGAAGCAAATTGTTGATCTGTCTTAAAGCCTCTACCCTCTGATTTGGTGGAAGGTTTGGCATTCCGTTTCTTTTTGGCAAAGTGTGGAAGTGGAACCTGTATCCTTTGTCTATTATTTGCAGTGTCCATGTATCCTTTGTAATATAATGCCAGTTTTTTGAGAATAAAGCCAGCTTTCCGCCCAAGGGTGCTTCCAGTTGATCCCTGGTAGGCGGAATCAGAGTTAAGTCATTGAGCCTGTCCTGGTGTAGTAGTTGTTGTTGTTGCTGTTGCACTATTCCTCTGGTTGGCAGGCTGCCACTGACAGCCTCTGTAGGAGCCCTTCGATTGACCTCTGCCTCTAGGGCGCCTGTTCCTGCCTCTCTGGGCTCTGTCCGAGTCTGGAAAGAACCAATTCTTAGTAGGCCAGTTTCTGCTGAATCTCGGTGGTTGTACTTGCAGGAAATCTTTAACTGTTTGCACAGATTTTGCCTTTTCTGCAACCTTTTTTAAGATCTCCTGAGCAGAGGAGCCAAATAAATTTTGTTTCTCCATTGGAGCATCCAGGAGTTTAGCTTTAACATGGTCTGGCAAAGATTGTTCCTTCAGCCAGGCATGCCTACGAATAACTGCCCCAGTCATAGCTGATCTAAATGAAGCCTCCAGTGCATCATAGCCACATTTTAAGAAATGATTACTAACCTGTTGTGAGTTGTGTACCAAATCCTGAAGGGATTTACGGTCTAGGGGTTCAGGAGAAGAAAGTTTCTTATTCAGTTCATCTAACAAATACTCTTGGTACTGTATCATATGAAATTGACAATTTAATGCCCTGACAGAAAGAGTTGCAGAAGTATATACCTTCTTTCCCCATCTCTCTAAAGCTCTAGACTCTCTTTCAGAGGGTAGAGGATTTTTGGCAGTGGCGGCCGCAACCCCTTTAGGGCCCTGAGAAATACTTTCTCTGCAGAATGGGCTTTATACAGATGGAAATGAGAATCCGGGACCCTGTAGTATCTGTCAGGTTTGGCAGGGGCCGGAGGAAGAGTATCAGGGGCTGTACTGACATCATTGTACACATCATCAATTACACTCAGAACAGGAGGTATAGCTAAGGGCCTATGTTAAGGCAAATGCAAAAAGGTCCTTAATCTTTTTCTAGAATCAGAGAAATCCTGACCTTGCCATTGAAAATGCTCTCTCATGGAGTGTAGAGTCTCACCGAAGGAAAACTCTTCAGGAGGGGAGGCCGAAGGGATAGATTCCTCAGCATCTGAATCCTCATAAGACGAATAAGCCTCCTCCTGGTGGTTTGACAACTCAGACCCATCCGTGGAATCATCTGAAGAGTGTGGGTCAGAGGGGTCAGTCCTGGGCCTTTTGCCCTGTCAGGGTGAGGTTGGGAACCCCTAATTAAGGAAATAAGGTCCTCTGCAAGGCTGAGGATCTGTGAACTAGAGGAAGGCCTCTGGGAGGTAGTTTTGGCAGGCAAAGCTTTAGATAGTTTGGCAGCTTTAGCCCTAGAAAAGGCCTTAATGGACATGGAAGCAGGGGGCCTAGCTGCCCCACATGCAGGAGTAGAAATGTCCAAAGGTATGGTGTCGGACATTTCCGGAACACTGGTTTCAGTAGGAAGTTCGGTAGCCGACTCAGCCGGGGCCTCCCGGGCCTCGGTGGTCGGATGTATGGGTTCGGAAGAAGGAATCTCCGAGGAGTCGGTTTCGGACGAAACCGAGACACTCGCTGTAGGCCTAGCCGTGGTTTCAGCCGAAACCACTGGCCGCGAGTGTCGGTCCTTTTCCTTCCGTTTTTTCACCATATGCGTAATCGGAGTCTCCGACGGCATTTTATAAGCAAAAGTGGCACCAAAAAATTCCTCTGCAAACTCCGACCGACGTCTAAGAGTTCGTCGGTTGAAGGAAGCACAGGCTAAACAGGCCGATACGTCGTGGTCTGGGCCTAAGCAAGGAAGGCAGTAGGAATGGAAATCCTTATGAGGTATTCGTTTCCCACAAGTTAAACAATTATTTACTTTGTCTGACATCGGCTGAGGCAAGAAAGAGTCCCCAACGGGGTACTTGGCTTTTTTCGAAGTCTTCGGTAGCTGAATTCACTGGATCTGACCGACCGGAACTCGCGAACAGCTTCTGCTTTGGGCACCGCGCAGCAAGAAAGACTGAGGAAAATGGCGTCGGCTGATGCTTTTATACCCCAGATGCTCTGACGTCGGGGAAAGTGCGACATCAGCCGAGGCCAGACCCAGACTTTGGAATCCGGCCGACCGAAGGGCTGCCTGAGGCAGGACAACCCATATGTTATGACTGCAGATGCATCCTTGAAGGACATCACAGCATCCATGGGACCTGACAAAGTACAGTTTTGTACCTACCATAAATGTAGATGTCCGATAGGTATGCATCTGCAGTCATAACATATGGGTTGTCCTGCCTCAGGCAGCCCTTCGGTCGGCCGGATTCCAAAGTCTGGGTCTGGCCTTGGCTGATGTCGCACTTCACCCGACGTCATAGCTCCTGGGGTATAAAGGCATCAGCCGACGCCATTTTCCTCAGTGTTTCTTGCCCCAGATGCCAGGTTCCCTCTAGGAAGGCTAACTTTGTATAAAAGTAGAACATTCCAAACAGTAGAAATCAAAAAGTATATATACATACAAACAAATACACCATAATAGATTCCCCCAGCTAGCTAAGAGAGGGGTAAGTACCCTAGGAATACCACAGAGGGGAAGGAGGGTGGGTAATCCTGACTGCAGATGCATACCTATCGGACATCTACATTTATGGTAGGAACAAAACTGTACTATGTCCTTCAAGGATGCATCTGCAGTCATAACATATGGGTAGAATACCATAGCCAAACTGGGGGAGGCACTAAGATAATGATGGTGTAGTTAAGATCCCTTGTAAAACTGCAGTTGCAAAACCTGCTCGGGATCTGGAGTATAAGGGAAGATTGTAATGCTTGGCAAATGTATGCATGGAGCTCCAAGTAGCAGCTTCTAAAATGTCTTTGGTAGCCACTCCTCATAGGAAAGCTGTAGTGGTGGCTGTAGCTCTTGTGGAGTGAGGCCTGATATTTTCAGGAGTTGTCTTTCCATGAAATGAGTAGCAGAATCGAATGCAATTTCCTATCCATTTTGAGATTGTCTGTTTTGAAATTGCTTTTCCTTGCACTCCTGTTGCATATGCTACCAGAAGCTGGTCAGTTTTTCTGCTGGCCTTAGCTCTGTCCAGATAGTAGCGCAGTTGTCTGTGTACATCCAAGGTGTGTAGTAGTTTTTCCCCCCTGTTCTGTGGGTTAGGGAAGAATGTAGGTAAATGAATAGCTTGGTTCAAGGATACCCTGGATACCACCTTTGGCATAAAAGTAGGATTGGTTCTCAGAGACACTCTATCCTGGTGAAAGATAAGGAAAGGCTGCACTGCCATTAATGCCTGTAACTTGGATACCCTTCTTGCTGATGTGATTGCTAGCAGGAAGGCAGTTTTCCAAGATAAGAACTGTAAGTCTGCTGTTGCTGCTGGTTCAAAAGGGGAAGTGTTAATTTTTCTAGTACAAAATTGAGATCCCATGCAGGCAGAGGTGGTTTCCTTGGAGGTTTTACATTTTTGATCCCTCTCAAAAATTGTCTGAGGAGAGGATGAGAGAAGACAGGAGGATCCATGTTGTACTCTGCTGAAATTGCTGATGCATGAATCTTAATGGAAGAATAGGACAGGCCATTGTGGAACAGTTCTGCTAAGTATTCTAGGATGTGTGCTAGGTTTGCCAGTGTGACATTTGTTCCCTTTGCTGCACTCCAAATGAGGAATCTCTTCCATTTGGCTGAATATGTTTTCCTTGTGGAGGGTCTGCGAGCCTCCAGGATAATGTCCTTAACCCTCTGAGATAAAACAGGTTGGTTTTGTTTTATGCAATTTTCCAAGCAGTTAGCTGCTGCGTTTTTAAGTTTGGATGCAGGGTCTTGTAGTTGTTCTGCGTTAGAAGTAAAGGACATAGAGGTAGAGGCCATGAGTTCGTCCGAGACATGCTTCTCAGTAGCGGTACCAATGCTGCCTTGGCCAGTCTGGAGCTATCAGAATTACCTTTGGCTGTTCCTCTCTGATCTTCAGTAGAACTTTGTACATCAATGGGAGAGGTGGAAAGGCATATACTGTCAGGGCCTTCCAGCTGAAAGAAAGGGAGTCCACCCTCCAGGCTTGTGGGTGGTATACTCTTGAGCAGAATTTCTTCAGTTGGTGGTTGAGTGGGGAGGCGAACAGGTCTATCTCTGGCATTCCCCATTTCTTTGTTATGGTTTTGAAGATGTCTGGATGCAGCATCCATTCGTGAGCATCCGTGGTAGTTCTGCTTAAGCTGTCTGCTAGTGAATTCTCTTTTCCTGGTACGAATCTGGCCTGCAATTGGATGTTGAGATTCAGGCCTAAGTTCCACAGGTCCATTTGCCATCCGGCATAGAGGGTATGAATGTGTGCCTCCCTGTTTGTTGATGTACCACATGACTGTGGTATTGTCCGTCCTTATCAGCAGGTGTCCTTGCTGGAGGAATGATTTGAATGCCTCGATTGCATGCTTCACTGCCAGCATCTCCTTTAGATTTATGTGTAGATTCAGCTGGTCTTGGGACCATAGGCCTTGGATACACTTGTCTTCCATGTGTGCCCCCCAGCCTAGGTCTGAGGCGTCCGTGGTGATGGTCTGCCTTGGATGTGGTTTGTGGAAAGGCAATCCTCTGTTGATCTGGCAGGCCTGAGCCCACCACAGGAATTCTTTTTTCAGGCATGGAATGCTTGGTATCAGGGCTTCTAGACTGTGTCTGTGTTGAGACCATACATTCCTTAGGTACCATTGTAATTTTCTCATATGCAGCCTGGCATGTGGGATCAAGATTATGCAGGATGCCATGTAACCCAGGGCCTGCAGGACTTTCCTTGCAGTAAGCTGAGTTTGTCTTGTTAATGCCATGAAGTAGACTGGTAGTTGCTTTTGTTTTTCTTCTGTGAGAAAAGCCATCTGAGTTATTGTATCCAGTTCTGCACCCAAAAATGTTATCCTTTGGGATGGCACTAGTCTTGACTTTTGTATGTTGACTGTGTATCCCAAGGCTTGCAGCCGTTGTATGACATAGGCCAAATCCTTTATTATTTTTGTCTTGTTGTCCGCTTGTATTAGGCAGTCGTCCAGGTATGGGTAGATTTGAATTCCCTGAAGCCTGCAATGTGCAATTACTGATGCCAGGCATTTCATGAATACTCTGGGCACAGTAGATAAGCCAAAGGGCAATGCTGAGAATTGATAATGCTCTGATCCTGCAAGAAATCTGAGGTGTCTTCTGCAATCTGGTCGTATAGGGACGTGCAGGTATGCCTCCTTGAGATCTAGAGTCACCAGCCAAGACTCCTTGCCCAACATGGGAAGAAGTTGCTGTAGGGTCAGCATCTTGAATTTTGGAACAATGAGATATGTGTTCAGTGCGGACAAGTCGAGAATAGGCCTCCATTGGTTTTCTTTTCTTGGTACAAGGAATAGTCTGGAGTAAAATCCTTGGCCTTGTTCCATAGATGGTACCTTTTCTATTGCTCTCATCCTTAGTAAGCTGATGATTTGTTTTAGAGCCTCTGATTTCTGGCTTGGTGGAAGGTTTGGCATTCCTCTTTTTTTGGTAGAGTGTGGAAGTGAAACCTGTAGCCTTTGTCTATTGTTTGCAAAGTCCATTTGTCTCCTGTAATGCAATGCCAGTTTTTTGAAAATAAAGCTAGCTTTCCGCCCAAGGGTGCTTCCAGTTGTTCCCTGGTAGGCGGAATCAGAGCCAAGTCATTGTGTCTGTCCTGTGGAAGTGGTTGCAGTCGCATCTGTGGCGGCACTTCTCTGGTTGGCAGGTTGCCACTGACGACCCCTGCAGGCACTCCTTGATTGACCTCTGCCTCTTGGGCGTCTATTTCTGCCTCTCTGTGCTCTGGAGGTGTCTGGAAAGGACCAATTCTTTGAAGGCCAATTTCTGCTGAACCTCGGAGGTTGGACCTGCAGAAAATCCTTGACTGTTTGGACAGATTTTGCTTTTTCTTCCACTTTCTTTAGAACCTCCTGTGCAGGGGAGCCAAATAAACTTTGTTTCTCCATAGGGCATCTAGGAGTTTAGACTTAACATGGTCTGGCAAGGATTGTTCTTTTAGCCAGGCATGCCTTCGAATCACTGCTCCAGTCATAGCTGATCTAAATGAAGCCTCCAGTGCATCATAGCCACATTTTAAGAAATGATTACTGACCTGCTGAGAGTTGTGTACCAAATCCTGAAGGGACTTACGGTCTAAAGGTTCAGGAGAGGACAGCTTTTTATTCAGCTGATCTAACAAAAATTCCTGGTACTGTATCATGTGAAATTGACAGTTTAAAGCCCTGGCAGAAAGAGTAGCAGATGTATAAACCTTTTTACCCCATCTCTCTAATGCTCTTGATTCTCTTTCAGAGGGTAGGGGTTTTTTGGCAGAGGCAGCTGCAACACCTTTAGGGCCCTGAGAAATGGTTTCTGGGTCTGCAGCATGGGCCTTATACAAGTGGAAGTGAGAATTTACTTTGTCTGACATCGGCTGAGGCAAGAAAGAGTCCCCAACGGGGTACTTAGCTTTTTTAGAAGTCTTCGGTAGCTGAAATCTCTAGATCTGACCGACCGGCACTTGCGAACAGCTTCTGCTTCGGGCACCGCGCGGCAAGAAAGACTGAGGAAAATGGCGTCGGCTGATGCCTTTATACCCCAGGAGCTATGACGTCGGGTGAAGTGCGACATCAGCCGAGGCCAGACCCAGACTTTGGAATCCGGCCGACCGAAGGGCTGCCTGAGGCAGGACAACCCATATGTTATGACTGCAGATGCATCCTTGAAGGACATCATCCCAGGCTGTGTTCTACATGAACTACTGGCACCCCACCTAAGTACCATGTTCAATCATAGCCTCACCTCAGGCTATGTGCCCAATGAATGGCGCACAGTGATGGTTATCCCACTCCACAAAGGGGGAGCCACCACGGACCCTGAAAACTACCGCCCCATTAGCCTGACGAGCCTGGTCTGCAAGGCTATGGAAGGTACCATCATGGAACTTATAAACAATGACATTGGTAATCTCCAAACTCAGGACCTCACCCAGTTCGGGTTTGTAAAAGGCAGATCATGTCTCCTAAACCTGATAGACTTCTTTGAAGCAGTCACCAAAGCCGTAGATGAGGGTAAGGTGGTTCATGCAGCCCATCTAGATCTCGTCAAGGCTTTCAACACCATCCCCCACTCTGGAATTATAGATAAACTCACTAAACTAGGTATAACTCCCTATGTCGCAAGATAGGTTGCCAACTGGCTCACTGACAGAACCCACTCTGTGAAAGTAGCAGACTCCAAATCCAACTTCAGACCAGTGACAAGTGGAGTACCACAGGGTTCAGTCCTGGGTCCACTCCTGTTTGGTATCTACTTCTCTGAAGTACAGGCTAACACAGAAGGTCTTTGGCTAACGAAGTTTGCAGATGACTGCAAACTAGGAGCCATAATCAAAACTCCAAAAGATGTGGACATCCTATAAAAAGGCCTCGCTAAGACAGATGCCTGGTGTCAAAGCCATGGCCTCAAGCTGAATGCCAAAAAGTGCATGGTTATCCCTTTTGGTAAAAGCTCTGTACCCATGAACTACCACATAGACGGTAGTCTACTTAACACCGAAAGTGTGATAAGAGACATTGGGACACAGGTGGACAGTAGTCTCTCCTTTGATAATCACATCGCCACAGTAGTCAGGAAATCCTTCTATGTGGCACACCTCATCACAAAAGGTTTCTCATCCAGGAAAAAAAAGAGGTCATTGTTCCCCTCTACTCGTCACTCAGACCCATTAGAGAGTACAATGCCCCTTTTGGTATGTACTTCACAAGACATCTACAACAACTGGAAAGGCTGCAGAAATACCTCACAAAAGAGGATTACCGGCCTCAGATGCCCTACGGAGACCATCTAAAAAAACTGCAGCTTTACTCCGTCACATATCACCTATTCAGAGGCGATCTCTGCCTAGCACACAAAGCTATGTCAAACCCAGAGCTTTTGGACATGCTCCACTTAAAGAAATCCCAATCCCTATGAGCTACACGCTCTAGGGACCTAAACCTTGTCACCACAACAAACAGAACATGCTGGAGGGATAGATTCCTGTGCCAGAGACTTCCCATACTCTGGAACAAACTACCTATCTATATCAAACAAAGCTCCTCATTAGTACTCTTCAAGAAAAATCTTGATGATTGGATGGGAGACACCCGGGGATCATTTCTGTGGCGCTGCTCAACAGTGGCACAGGAAAATAATTTTCTTGGGTGGCGACAGCCAGGGTACCTTTCGGTTAGGCTTATATAGGCCCTAGGGCCAATAGCCTAGTATCTACATATGAACCTATAACAACATAACAGCAGCTATGAATGAAAAATTGTGCTGTGATGTAATTTATATACATTTAACTTCAGCATTTGACATACACAAAACACTGATCAATAAAATTAGTACAACTACGTATTGATGTACTCTTGATAAGACGGACAACTTCATGGGTTACAAACAGCACACAGCAAGTATCATACAGCAACTGGACAGGTGAAATTCTTAGTTACAGTCAGGGTGTCCTATAGGGCGCTGCCCTAGGCCCTTACTTGTTTAGATTGTATTTTTCAGAACTGAATTTTTCAATTGAAGTGTTTTATAGTCTACATGCAGAGGACTTGAAATTGTCTAAACTGATTACATGTGTTACAGATAAGGCATGTCTGCAAAATAAATTGACCATTTGGGCACAGGAGAATAATATGCTGATAAATAAATCAACAACTAAGCATATGAGACTTTGGAGACAAATTGAAAGGTGAATATTTAATACAGCACACAGTGATTGAAACTGTAGATGCGTTTAAGGACTTGGGCATATGGGTAGATCCAGCTACAAGTTTTTCTAATCATGTCAACCAATTGGTTAATGACAGTTATAGAACTACATGTTGTACAAAAAGATTTATAAAGTCTAGGAAGTCAAAAATGATAGTCATTTTTTGTGGTTTACATTAGACCCAAACTGGAGTATGGACTAACAATATGAAAATCCTACAAGAAAACAAGCATGAGTAAACTGGTAAGAGTACAGAGGAAATATATCAAGGACATCCATGGATGTGAAAATTTAAGTTATTATGAAACACTAAAATATCTGAACTTCTACTGTGTCTCTTGCAGATATCTAAGAGGAGATTTTATTCAGGTATATAAGGAATTTAGAGACAACCACCTCTAGAATGTATGGGGTTATCAAAACATACTAGAGAATCATCAGATAACCGATGTAGAAAATTTTATAGGAATGAGAAGTGTATTAATAGGTTCACTGACAGCACAGCTGATGCATGGAGCAGACTACCAAGTTACATTAAAGCAAGTACTAGTTTAGATCTTTTTAAGAACAGCCTAGACACTTATTACAGGAAGAAGTGTTTTGATATATTGGCAAGCTAGAAGGGCATCAATACCTATGCTTGAAATATTTGTATGTAAGCATGCATGTATGTAATATTTTTGAATTGTTCCACGTCTCTGCATTTAGGTAGTGCAAACAAGTTTTGAAAAAACTGTGGAATTTATATATTTTTATTCTGAGGTTTATAGCCATACAGCAGAATATGCAAAAACCTGTCCAAGCACTTTTGAATGACTTCCTCAGCAATAACCTGTAATATCATGCTAGGATATCCCAGATTTTCGAATAATTTAATTAAAATATTAACTTCATTCAAAAAATTATCATTGTTACTAATTAACTTACTGAAACATATTAACTGCCACCTTACTTTATTCCACTTCATGAAATTGGGATGCAAACTACTACTACTTCTATAAGAGTGAAAAGGAACGTCTACAAGATGGTAGTGAGACTAGCTATGTTATATCGGTTGGAGACGGTAGCACTGACAAAAAGACAGGAGTCAGAGCTGGAGGTGGCAGAGTTAAAGATGTTATGATTTGCACTGGGTGTGATGAAGATGGACAGGATTAGAAATGATTATATTAGAGGGTCAGCTCAGGTTGGACGGTTTGGAGATAAATTCAGAGAGGTGAGATTGCATTGGTTTGGACATGTGCTGAGGAGGGGTGCTAGGCATATTGGAGAACGATGGTAAGGATGGAGCTGTCAGGAAAGAGGAAAAGAGGAAGGCTGGTGTGACAGAGCAAGATGCAGAGGACAGGAAGAAATGGAAACAGATGATCTGCTGTGGCAATACTTAAAGGGAGCAGCTGAAAGAAAAAGAGAAGGCTGCATACTGGTGTAGTGGAAACAGTTACTGACAAAGGTGAATTTACAAAACAATTTTCTATAGAAACACTGATTACCAGTATCTATAGTCAATAATGGATCCAAAAAGTTTACTGTAAATCCATGTAACTCAGTGCTATTTTATGTCTGTCAAAAGTCCTTCTCATTTTCCATTTCAAATAAAAAATTAAATAGTCAATGTATGGTTTATAAAAGTGGACATAATGAAGACGTGGATAACAAGATCTAGTTATATTTACAAAAAAATTAAAAACACACCTCCAATAGGAACAATGCAGCAATTTAAAAATACAGCCCATTGGGGATCCACGTAATCAATCCCAGGAGCAATGTAACAATTTAAAATACAACCCACTGGAGATCCAAGCAACCACTGTGTTGCATTTTAAGTTGTCACATTGTTCCCGGGATTGGTTGCTTGGATCCCCAGTGCGGTACATTTTTAAATTGATATGTTGCTCCAATTGGAGGTGTTTTTTTTTTTTTTTACATTTTTTTTTATAAATATAAAGTACAGTTTTGTACCTACCATAAATGTAGATGTCCGAACAGGATAGCATCTGCAGTCATAACAAATGGGTTGTCCTGTCGTCAGGCAGCCCTTCGGTCGGCCGGATTCCAAAGTCTGGGTCCGGCTTCGGCTGATGTCGCACTTCACCCGACGTCATCTCTGCTGGTCTTCGGGTATAAAGGCATCAGCCAACGCCATTTTCCTCAGTGTTTCTTGCCCCAGATGCCAGTTGCCCTCTTGGAAAGCTAAATTTTGGATAAATGCCAATGTTTCCAAAAGGTAGAAGGCAAACACAAAAAATAAGCATGTATGTACATATATACAAACAAATACACCATAAGAGACCCCCCCCCCCAACTAGCTAATAGGAGGGTAAATACCCTAGGAGTACCACAGAGGGGAAGGGGGGTGGGTAATCCTGACTGCAGATGCTATCCTGTTCGGACATCTACATTTATGGTAGGTACAAAACTGTACTATGTCCTTCAAGGTAGCATCTGCAGTCATAACAAATGGGTAGAATACCATAGCCAACTAGGGGTGGAGGAAGAAAAATGATGGTGTAGTTAGGATCCCTTGCAGTACAGCAGTGGCAAACCCTGCTCGGGATCTAGAGTTTAGAGGTAAATTATAATGCTTGGCAAATGTATGCACGGAGGTCCAAGTAGCCGCCTCAATAATGTCCTTGGTTGCCACTCCTCGTAAGAAAGCTGTGGTAGTGGCTGTAGCCCTTGTAGAATGAGGTCTTATGTTCTGTGGAATTGGTTTCCATGGTAGGAGTAACAGAATCTTATGCAATTTCCTATCCATTTGGAGATTGTCTGTTTGGAAATTGCTTTTCCTTCCCTTCCTGTTGCATAGGCTACTAAAAGCTGATCAGTTTTTCTGTTACCTTTGGTTCTGTCCAGGTAGTAGCGTAACTGTCTATGTACATCCTAGGTATGCAGCAGTCTTTCCCCCCTGTTCTGTGGATTGGGAAAGAAGGTAGGTAGGTGGATTGCCTGGTTTAAAGACACTCTGGATACCACCTTAGGCATAAATGTAGGATTAATTCTCATGGAGACCCTATCTTGATGGAAGATTAGGAAGGGTTGTACTGCCATTAAGGCCTGTAGTTCCGAAACCCTCCTTGCTGAAGTAATTGCCAGTAGGAAAGCAGTTTTCCATGATAGGTGTTGAAGATCTGCTGTTGCTGCTGGTTCAAATGGAGGGAGTGTCAATTTTTCTAGCACAAAGTTCAAGTCCCATGCTGGTAATGGTGGTTTCCTAGGAGGTTTTACATTCTTGATCCCTCTGAGGAACTGCCTGAGTAGAGGATGCGAAAAGACAGGTGGATCGAAGCTGTATTCTGCTGAAATAGCTGATGCATGTATCTTGATGGAGGAATAAGACAGGCCTGTATGTAGAAGCTCTGCCAAGTACTCCAGGATGTTAGCAATATCTATGTTCGACACATCTTTTCCTCTTTCAGTACTCCAAATGACAAACCTTTTCCATTTTCCTGCATAGTTCCTTCTTGTTGAAGGTCTGCGGGCTTCAAGGATAATGTCTTTAACCCTTTGGGATAGGTCTGGGTTAGTTGCTGCTATGTGATATTCCAGGCAGTCAGTTGCAATGTTTTTAGGTTTGGGTGCATGATGTTGTAGTTGTTCTGAGTTAACATCAAAGGCATCAGGGGTATTGACCACATTCTCCCCCGAGATATGCTCCTCAGCAATGGGTACCAGTGTTGTCTTGGCCAATTCGGAGCTATCAGGATTATCCTTGGACGTTCCTCTTTGATTTTCAGTAGTACCTTGTGCATCAAAGGAAGAGGTGGAAATGCATATGCTGTCAGGCCTTTCCAACTGAAGGATAGAGAGTCCACCTTCCATGCAAGTGGGTGGCATGTCCTTGTGCAGAATTTTTTGAGCTGGTGATTGAGTGGGGATGCGAATAGGTCTATTTGTGGCATTCCCCATTTCTTTGTGATGGCCTTGAAGATGTCCGGGTGTAGCATCCATTCGTGAGCATCCGAGGTGGTTCTGCTTAACATGTCTGCTAGGGTGTTTTCTTTCCGCACAAACATTGCCTGTAACTGGATGTTGTAGCTCAGAGCCATATTCCAAAGGTCCAGAGTCATTCTGCATAGGGGTATGAATGAGTGCCTCCTTGTTTGTTGATGTACCACATGACTGTGGTGTTGTCTGTCCTTATCATTAAATGGCCTTCTTTGAGGAATGGTCTGAATTTCTGTATTGCTAGTTTTACTGCCAGCATTTCTTTTTGGTTTATGTGCAGGTGCAGCTGGTCTTGAGTCCACAATCCTTGTATGCATTTGTCCAACATGTGCGCACCCCCAGCCTAGGTCTGAGGCGTCCGTTGTGATGGTTTGGCTTGCTTGAAAGTTGTGGAAGGGTAAGCCTGGGTTTGACTGGCATGTTTGAGCCCACCATAGGAACTCCTGTTTCAGGCATGGGATTAGTGGGATTTCGGTTTCTAAGCTGTGCCTGTGTTGAGACCATAAATTCTTTAGGTACCACTGTAGCTTTCTCATATGCAGTCTGGCATGTGGGACCAAGATTATGCATGATGCCATGAAGCCCAAGGCCTGCAGTACTTTTCTTGCTGTTAGTTTGTTCTGCTTTGTTAATGCCAAGAAGTAAAGAGGGAGTTGTTTTTGTTTTTCTGCAGTTAGGAATGCCATTTGTTTTACTGTGTCCAAATCCGCACCCAAGAATGTTCTTGTTTGGGATGGTATCAGTCTTGACTTTTGTAAATTGACTGTGTATCCCAGGGCTTGTAGTAAGCAAATGACTCTTTGTAGATCTGTTGTCAGCTTGCTTTTGTTGTCCGCTTGTAACAGGCAGTCGTCCAGGTATGGATACATTTGTATTCCCTGTAGCCTGCAGTGAGCGATTACTGATGCCAGGCATTTTGTAAATACTCTGGGCGCAGTACATAAGCCAAAGGGCAATGCTGAGAATTGATAATGCTCTGATCCTGCAAGAAATCTGAGGTATCTTCTGCAATTTGGTCGTATGGGGACGTGCAGGTATGCCTCCTTGAGATCTAGAGTTACCAGCCAACACTCCTTGCCCAGCATGGGAAGAAGTTGCTGTAGGGTCAGCATTTTGAATTTTAGGACAATGATGTATGTGTTTAAGACGGACAGGTCGAGAATAGGTCTCCAACTTCTCTTTTCTTGGTACTAGGAAGAGTCTGGAGTAGAATCCTTTGCCCTGTTCTGTTATTGGTACTCTTTCCACAGCTCTCATCTTTGTTAATTCTGCTATCTGCTTTAGAGCTTCTGTTTTTGATTTGGAGGTAGGTTTGGCATTCCTCTTTTACTGGTAAGGTGTGGAAGTGGAACCTGTAGCCTTGGTCTATGGTTTGCAAAATCCACTTGTCTTTTGTGATACAGTGCCAATTTTTTGAAAATAAGGCTAACTTTCCGCCTAAAGGTGCTGCTATTTGCTCCCTGGTAGGCGGTGTTAGAGCCAAGTCACTGTGATTGTCCTGTTGTAGTGGCAGTGGTTGTGTCTGTGCTTCGGTTATTGCCTTGCCACTGTCGTCCTCTGTAGGCACCTCCTCTGGATTGATTTCTGCCTCTAGAGCGTCTATTCCTGCCTCTTTGAGATTTTGAGGAGTCTGGAAAGGACCAATTTTTGGCAGGCCAGTTCCTGCTAAACCTTGGGGGCTGAACCTGTAAGAAATCCTCAACTGTTTGTACAGATTTTGCCTTTTCTTCCATTTTCTTCATTACTTGCTGAGCAGGTGTACCAAACAGACTGGCCTTATCTATAGGAGCATCTAACAGCTTTGCTTTAACATGATCCGGTAAGACCTGTTCTTTCAACCATGCATGTCTTCTTATCACTGTGCCAGTCATGGCTGATCTAAATGAAGCCTCCAGTGCATCATAGCCACATTTTAAAGAATGGTTACAAACCTGTTGGATGTTATTCACCATTTCTAAAACATATTTCTTATCTAAGGAGTCATCAGAGGACAGCTTCTTAGTTAACTGATCAAGCATAAACTCTTGGTATTGGATCATATGAAACTGACAGTTTAAAGCTCTAGCTGAGAGAGTAGCAGAGGTGTAAACTTTTTCCCCCCATCTCTCTAAGGACCTGGATTCCCTTTCAGAAGGAGTAGGGTTTTTTGCTGAGGTCGAGGCTACTGCCTTAGGCCCCTGGGATATAGTCTCAGGATCTGCAAGTGGGGCCTTGTATAGGTGGTGATGAGTGTCTGGCACCCTGTAAAATCTATCTGGTTTGGCAGGGGCTGGAGGTAAAATATCAGGAGCAGTGCAAACATCATTAAATGCATCATCCACAACAGGCAGTACTGGAGGTATAGCTAAGGGCCTATGTTGTGGTAAGTGCAGAAATGTCCTAAGCCTTTTTCTTGAATCTGAGAAATCTTGTCCCTGCCATTGGAATTGTTCTCTCATGGCATGTAAGGTTTCCCCAAAGGAAAATTCCTCTGGCGGAGAGGCAGATGGAATGGATTCTTCAGCATCAGAATCTTCATATGTAGACAAAGGAGCCTCTGGCTGGTCTGTAATGTCTGAGTCATCCATAGAATCATCAGAGGACACTGGCTCGGGGGCTCTGCTCTAGATCTCTTTTCTGGTGGCTGAGAGGCCCTGTCTGGGTGAGATTGGGATCCCTAATTAAGGATATTAAATCCTCTGCCAGAGTAAGCATTTGTGAACTAGAAGTGGGCCTGTGTGAGGGGGGCTTAACAGGCACTGATTTAACAGTTTTGGCTGCTTTAGCCCTGGCAAAGGCCTTAATAGACATGGCTGCAGGAGGCCTAGCAGCACCACGTGCTGGGGTAGAGACATCCAAAGGGATGGTGTCTGATAAATCACTAGGAACCACAGTAGTAGGCAAAACTTCTGAGGCCGATTCAACTAAGGTAGCAGGAGCCTCAGTAGTAGTCATGGATTCGGCTGAAGATTGACCGGTATTCTCAGTTTCGGCCGAAACCGAGACACTCGCGGCTTGCTTAACCGTGGTTTTGGCCGAAACCGCTGACCGCGAGTGTCGGTCTTTTTCTTTGCGTTTTTTAACAATTTGGGAAGTCGGAGGATCCGAAGGCATAATGTACGCAAAATCTGAGCCGAAAAACTGCTCAGCAAACTCCGACCGACGCCTAAGCGTTCGTCGGTTGAAGGAAGCACAGGCCGAACAGGCTGCTACGTCGTGGTCTGGGCCTAAGCAAGGCAGACAGTAAGAGTGGAAATCTTTATGAGGTATTTGTTTCCCACAAGTTAAACAGTTATTGACTTTTTCTGACATCGGCTGAGGCAAGAAAGAGTCCCCAACGGGGTACTTAGCTTTTAGAAGTCTTCGAAGTAGTATTCGGTAGTAGTAATCTCTGGATCTGACCGACCGGCACTTGCGAACAGCTTCTGCTTCGGGCGCCACGCGGCAAGAAAGACTGGGGAAAATGGCGTCGGCTGATGCCTTTATACCCGAAGACCAGCAGAGATGACGTCGGGTGAAGTGCGACATCAGCCGAAGCCGGACCCAGACTTTGGAATCCGGCCGACCGAAGGGCTGCCTGACGACAGGACAACCCATTTGTTATGACTGCAGATGCTACCTTGAAGGACATCTAGATCTTTTTAAGTTTGTTAATGGTCTGAAAAAACGAATTCTGTTTCCATGAAAGCACTTACCTGTTTTTATTATGTTTGCCAACAGTTTTATTAAAGTTTGTGCATCAGCCGTGGTGACCGTAATCCTTATTTTCTGGAATTTTGTTGTTTTTGTTGGTTTCTCAGTCTCTATCTGACCACTTAACTTTGTTTTGCTACAGGATCTGAGCTGCCTAGACATAGCAAGGCCATATTAAGTTTAATTCTGTGAGCTGCCAAACAAATTATTTGCAAAAAACTGGAAATCAAAAAGTTTAAACCAACTCTATTTGAAGTGTTCAATACAAAATAACTGGAAGAAGGATCTTTAGAAAAGGGAAGGAGTAAATTACATATAAATAAATGGAATTTGTGGGAGCAATACGTGCAGAATAATGTTAATTAGGAGGATGAGGTTTCAAGGAAGGCTGGAACTGAGCAATTTAAGCAATGCTGAGTAAATGACAGCAGCTATAAAGAAAAAAGTATATGTAACGTACAATATATGCAACTGAAAAACTATTTATATAGTCGCATGTGTGTCTATGTCTTAAGTGATAATTTAATAAGTGTTAAAACAGTTGAGACGATAAAAGATTAAACACAGCACAATGACTAAAATCAGAAATTATGAAAATGGCAGGGCAGGAGTCTACCCAGGGAAAATTATGACTGTAGTGGTAAATTATTATAGTACACTATACAAACAAGATGTGGAAGTTTAGAGCAACAAACAAGAAATGGTAACAAATTTGAAATAGTTGCAACTTCCACAGTTAACATATGTTGAATAAGCAGCATTACCATCAAAATAGAAAAATCTAATAAAAGAAGCAATAAGAAACTGTACAGGGTAAATTAAAAGTAATGTAATTCCAAAAGAAGTGCAGAAAAAGAAGGAACATGAGTTTATACAAGTCTGGCTAGTACTTTTTTTACATGATTTTTATGGGTGATAATGTGCCACTAACTTGAAAAGTAGCAGCAGTACTAGTTTAAACAAAGGAGGAGAAAGACCTTCCTGCTCCGAAGTCAGACCCATTTTTTTATTCTGAAACATGGCTATAAAGTCTTTATGATAATTTTGGCAAAAAGAATGGCAAAGTTATTGCTGAGAATAACACACTTGGATCCGTGTGGGTTTACAGCAAATGAGCAAATATTTGGCAATATTAACAGCAACCTTATGCTTCAAAAGGATGCACTGGACAATTACAATATATTAATGTTAACAGGTCTGAAGGCTGAAAAAGTATTTTGGCAAAGTGAACTGGGAATTTACAGAGATCGTTTGAGGTATTGGATTTCCACAAACATGAACAACACTGATATCTGATATCAATGCAGGGGCTCAAGCTAGGGTGAAGTGTGGTGGTGAGCTAGCTGTCTTAAGCATTTAGTTGTACAAGAGAAGCTAGGCAGGGTGCCCACTTTCACAATTACTATTTGCTTTGATATTTAGAGCCACTGGTCAGAGAGAAAAGACAATGAAATATAACTGTATAAAAATACATAACCGTTAATGAGAAAGCAGCCCTTTTTGTGAATGACAAAATACTACAATGTACCAAAGCAGAATATGACATAAAAATTATACTTGATAAACTGAAATATTTCACTGGTACAACAGGATATAAAGTAAATGAAGCAAAAAAAAAAAAAAAAAGGCTACAGTAATGTACTATATCCCAGCACAAGACTTGGTACAGAATTTCCCATTAATGCGGGTCAACGGCAAGATGAGATTCTTAGGAATTTGGCTGAAATGGGTTGTGGACCAAGTAGCTAAAAAACATGGGAAGAATAAAGATGAGACAAGACTATGGAAATTATTATTTATTGACAGTGACAATACGATACAAATGATTAAGATGTTTTGGTCTTGTTGGTTCTTTATTTAGGCCAGGCCTATATGCATCAACCGAAAGATCACAAAGAAAAATACCAAAAAAGAAATTAAAAAGATTTTTGGAGTAAAATAAAAGAGAGAAAAAGCATAATGGATGCCTTGCGACTTCCACATTTGAAGGCACAATACAAGACCATGCTGCTTACTAATTCATATTGTACTCTGAATATATGCCCAACTCTAAGGATATGAAAGGTATAGGGTTCAATGAGGATCACACACATGGGTATTTTGGCAGATTTAAGAAAGGAATATAAAGAGCATTATGTACAACCTTATTTACATAAAACTATTAAGCAAGTATTTACCTTAAGGGTAGTTCAGCCTCAGAAAAATAGACCACCACCAATAGGCTATAATGTATATAGGAAAAAGAGACAAAAGAAAACGTAACAAGAATAAGGAAAAGAAAGAACAAAGAACCAAGATTTTGGGATCAGCTTATAAAAGGAGATGAAGTATTAAAATGAGATTAAGCTGGTTCAAAATTTTGGATTCTTGAAATCAGATCAATCTGCATGTACAGGTCTAATACTAAGAGTTGAAGGAAGGTATGCAGAGGCTAGATAGTAAATTTGATAAATCAAAAATAGCAGATTTTATAATTGAGGCCAGAATAGGAATGACTAACTGGAAATGACTACTAAATACAGCATACAAGACGATAGCCTAGTAAACACCTATGAACCGAACGACCACAAGGGCCTTTTTAAGCCTAGCCATGCATCCCAAATCTCTGACAAGTTCCGATACCCTTGATAAGTGCAAGCATGGGCCTAGGAGATGAAACATTTACAGATTACCAGTGTCCATTAGAGACACAGGTGCAAAACCAGTTATGAATTTCTGGTTTCTCATCCAATTGTCCAAGTTGCACTTGAATTGGGTTAGGGAAGAACTCGGCTTCATATGTATGGGGAGCCTGTTCCATAGATGGATAGTCTCTGGGATACATACCTATTTCTCCAGCAGGTCTCATTTATATCACAGGCAATATTAAATTTGAGAAGACAATACAGTTTTTAACAGCATGAAGTGAACAACTAAACAGAGATATTACAAATGACGAATGGATGAACATACTTCTGATCCCTAGATATGCAACAAAATCAAGAAAATTTATTTTTGCATGGAAATAGTTGCACAAATATGTCTGTACTCCTACAACACTTGAAAAATGTTCCTACAGACAATAGCCATACGTTGGAGATGCAATGGTTCTGAACGACGTTCTTGGGGAATATATTTTGAGAAAGTACAGAACTGCCAGCATTCAGAAATGAACTGAATAATCTGCTGTTTTATGTATGACAGAGAAATTAACCTCAGTATACAGATCTTCTTGCTGAGGTGGTGTAAAATAACATGTACTAAACAGGTAAAAAGCTTTGCTATCTTTAAAGCTGATACTGGTGAAAAAAGTAAAAATTAGAAAATGAAACAACCCACCTAGTAAAGAAAACTGACTTTTACGGGATTCTGTAATGGAAACTGAACTTGAAGAGAACACTGACATGGAACAAAGTACTTGATGTAAAAGTAAAGTAATGTCTTTTGGCTTTTCCCGGTTAAGGGTTGCCACAGCTGAACTCTGGTCTGCTAATGAATGGCAGTGGATTTTTTACGGTGCAGAGTTGCCAGCCCAACACCCAACCTTCGAAGAAGGCACACCCATTCATGCACGCACTTACCTGCATGTCTAACATCACTCGATCACGGGGAGGACATGCAGACTTCACACAGAAGGCGCTCCAGCCGAGAATCGAACGGGAGAACCTCTTGCTGTGAGGTGACAATGCTAACCGCTACACCACCACAACCATTGAACAAAGTACTTTATGTAAATAGACTAATACAAAGTAAAGTCACTTCACTATAATTTAACCTCAGGAATTAACTAAACAGTTAACTTGTATATTTAAGTTTTTCACTTGTTTATTTTTTATGGTCCACTATACTAATCTGAAGATTAAGACTAGATGGAATGGCCAAGATATTTGGATTTACATGTTTGACAATGGCATGTTTAACAATGGCAAGTTATTACCACTGACAGCTGACATGAAGCTAATTTATTAGTAACACACAAACATATAATTAAAAAAATGGTTGTACCAACAACTGGTGTCAAAATAACATGTCATACATGGGAATTGCTCAGTACGGAACAGTGATAATGCGGTAATCAATAAAATGTTCCTCTTTAAAAAAACAGTTACTGTTGGCGAGCTTGTATTGAAAACCACTGGGCTGAAGTGGTATGTCCAAAATTTTGGCAAGCTAGTGATTACTGCCTTGATCTCCAGTGGCACAGAGTTGAGCCTGATAAGGGTGTAGCAGAATCACATCAAAACTCACATCAGCAGTGTTAATTTACCAAATATACATATGACCAGGCACTGACTTCATATATGCTGTTGTCAGAAGTACAGTCGGTAGATCTGCTCCTGATGAAGGAATAAAGTAAAACTGATATTACCTCTTAGTACATACACATAATCAAGGATGTCAGATTTCACAGGCACAGAAGACACCCTAAAAGAAGTGAACATTCACACAGACAACACCGTTAATGGGTTTCCTAATTATCTTTCTTATCAATAAGCTGTACCTTCAGGTCACTTCAAACTGCTGATTAAAAAAGACTCATACGAGGGATGGGTTGGCAAAAGAATCATTTTCAGCAACTGATAACTTCATATCACAATTTATTACCATACAATAAGATAACTTCATATGACAATTTATTAACATACAATAATAAAATAAATGCATATGTAATTACACAAACATCTAAAATAACAAATGAAAAGGTACCAAATTCTTATGCTTACCCTTTTTTCCAGTATTCTTTTTACCATCTCCTAATAATACTCCCGTAAATCCTTCTCCATTATGAGTTATGAACATCATTCCTTTTTCATTCAAAGTCATGTTAGACATGAACATCTGATGACTATAAGCCCATCGGCACTGCTTAGTTGCACTGGTAGTGGATCTCCAGCAAAACACCTATAAGTGCAAATCAATAAATAAATAACAGTAAAAAGGCCTGTATTAAAAATTAAACTGATGCCTTGCACAATTGCTATGAAAAAAACATTGCAGATGTGGAAATTTCAGATTATCCCAAACATTCCTCTTGTTTATTCTCAGAAACTACTGAAAAGTACAGTTTTGTACCTACCATAAATGTAGATGTCCGAACTGGATAGCATCTGCAGTCATAACAACTGGGTTGTCCTGTCGTCAGGCAGCCCTTCAGTCGGCCGGATTCCAAAGTCCGGGTCCGGCTTCGGCTGATGTCGCACTTCACCCGACATGGTCTTCGGGTATAAAGGCATCAGCCGACGCCATTTTCCTCAGTGTTTCTTGCCCCAGATGCCAGTAGCCCTCTTGAAGGCTAAAATTTGGATAGATGCCAATGTTTCCAAAAAGATAGAGGTAAACACAAAAATAAGCATGTATGTACATATATACAAACAAATACACCATAAAAGACTCCCCCCCCCACCAGCTAGCTATTAGGAGGGTAAACACCCTAGGAGTACCACAGAGGGGAAGGAGGGAGGGTAATCCTGACTGCAGATGCTATCCAGTTCGGACATCTACATTTATGGTAGGTACAAAACTGTACTATGTCCTTCATGGATGCATCTGCAGTCATAACAACTGGGTAGAATACAATAGCCAACTAGGGGAGGAGGATAAAAGTAGATTATGGTGTGTTTAGGATCCCTTGCAGTACAGCAGTGGCAAACCCTGCTCGGGATCTGGAATATAGAGGCAAATTATAATGCTTGGCAAATGTATGCACGGAGGTCCAAGTAGCCGCCTCAATAATGTCTTTGGTTGCCACTCCTCGTAAGAAGGCTGTGGTAGTGGCTGTTGCCCTTGTAGAATGAGGTCTTATGTTCTGTGGAATTGGTTTTCCATGGAAGGAGTAACAGAATCGTATGCAATTTCCTATCCATTTGGAGATTGTCTGTTTGGAAATAGCTTTTCCTTCCCTTCCTGTTGCATAGGCTACAAAAGTTGGTCAGTCTTTCTGCTACTTTTGTTCTGTCCAAGTAGTAGCGTAGCTGTCTATGTACATCCAAGGTATGCAGTATTCTTTCCCTCTGTTTTGTGGGTTGGGAAAGAAGGTAGGTAGGTGGATTGCCTGGTTTAAAGACACTCTGGATACCACCTTAGGCATAAATGTAGGATTAGTCCTCATGGACACTCTATCTTGGTGGAAGATTAGGAAGGGTTGCACCGCCATTAAGGCCTGTAGTTCTGAAACCCTCCTTGCTGAAGTAATTGCCAGTAGGAAAGCAGTTTTCCATGACAGGTGTTGTAGGTCTGCTGTTGCTGCTGGTTCAAATGGTGATAGTGTCAACTTTTCTAGCACAAAGTTTAAGTCCCAAGCTGGTAATGGTGGTTTCCTTGGGGGTTTTACATTCTTGATTCCTCTGAGGAACTGCCTGAGCAAAGGGTGCGAAAAACAGGTGGATCAAAGCTGTATTCTGCTGAAATAGCTGATGCATGTATCTTGATGGAGGAGTAGGACAGGCCTGAATGAAGAAGTTCGGCCAGATACTCCAGAATGTTAGGTATATCTATGTTTGACACATCTTTTCCTCTTTCAGTACTCCAAATGACAAACCTTTTCCATTTTCCAGCATAGTTCCTTCTTGATGAAGGTCTGCGTGCTTCAAGAATAATGTCTTTAACTCTTTGGGAAAGTTCTGGATTACCTGCTGCTATGTGATGTTCCATGCAGTCAGTTGCAACGTTTTTAGGTTTGGATGTATGATGCTGTAGTTGTTCTGAGTTAACATCAAAGGCATCAGGGGTATTGGCCACATATTGTTCCGAGACATGCTCCGCAGCAGTGGGTACCAGTGTTGTCTTGGCCAGTTTGGAGCTATCAGGATTATCCTTGGACGTTCTTCCTTGATTTTTAGTAGTACTTTGTGTATCAAGGGAAGAGGTGGGAATGCATATGCTGTTAGGCCTTTCCAGCTGAAGGAGAGCGAATCCACTTTCCATGCTAGTGGGTGGAATGTCCTTGTGCAGAATTTTTGAGCTGGTGATTGAGAGGTGATGCGAATAGATCTATCTGAGGCATTCCCATTTCTTTGAGATGGTCTTGAAGATGTCCGGTGCAGCTTCCATTCGTGGGCATCCGATGTGGTTCTGCTTAATATGTCTGCTAGAGTATTTTCTTTTCCGGTACAAATATTGCCTGTAACTGGATGTTGTAGCTGAGTGCCAGGGTCCACAGCTCCAAAGTCATTCTGCATAGGGGTATGAATGAGTGCCTCCCTGTTTGTTGATGTACCACATGACTGTGGTGTTGTCTGTCCTTATCATCAACTGGCCCTCTTTGAGAAATGGTCTGAACTTTTGGATTGCCAGTTTTACTGCCAGCATTTCTTTTAGGTTGATGTGCAGGTGAAGTTGGTCCTGTGTCCACAATCCTTGCACGCATTTGTCCAGCATGTGGGCCCCCCATCCTAGGTCTGAAGCGTCTGTTGTGATGGTCTGGCTTGCTTGACATCTGCGAAAGGGTAGGCCTGGGTTTGACTGGCATGCCTGAGCCCACCATAGGAACTCCTGTTTTAAGCATGGAATTAGTGGGATTTCTGTTTCTAGGCTGTGCCTGTGTTGGGACCATAAATTCTTTAGGAACCACTGTAGTTTTCTCATATGTAGTCTGGCAAATGGGACCAAGATTATGCATGATGCCATGAAGCCCAAGGCCTGCAGTACTTTTCTTGCTGTTAACTTGTTCAGTTTTGTTAGTGCCAAGAAGTAAAGAGGGAGTTCTTTTGTTTTCTGTAGTTAGGAATGCCATTTGTTTTACTGTGTCCAATTCCAGCCCAAGAATGTTCTTGTTTGGGATGGTATCAGCCTTGACTTTTGTAAATTGACTGTGTATCCCAGTGCTTGTAGCAAGTAAATGACCCTTTGTAAATCTGTTGTCAGCTTGCTTTTGTTGTCCCCTTGTAGCAGGCAGTCGTCCAGGTATGGGTAAATTTGAATTCCTGTAGTCTGCAATGGGCGATTACTGATGCCAGGCATTTTGTGAATACTCTGGGCAGTAGATAAGCCAAAGGGCAATGCTGAGAATTGATAGTGCTCTGATCCTGCAAGAAATCTGAGGTATCTTCTGCAGATTGGTCGAATGGGGACGTGCAGGTATGCCTCCTTGAGATCTAGAGTTACCAGCCAACACTCCTTGCCCAGCATGGGAAGAAGTTGCTGTAGGGTCAGCATTTTGAATTTTGGGACAATGATGTATGTATTTAAGGTGGACAGGTCGAGAATTGGTCTCCAACTTTTTCCTTTCTTGGAACTAGGAATAGTCTGGAGTAGAACCCTTTCCTTGCTCTGCTGTTGGCACTCTTTCCACAGCTCTCATGTTTGCTAACTCCATTATCTGTTGTAGAGCCTCTGTTTTTGATTTGGAGGTAGATTTGGCATTCCTCTTTGACTGGTAAAGTGTGGAAGTGGAACCGTAACCTTGATCTATGGTTCGTAAAATCCACTTGTCTTTTGTTATGTAGTGCCAGTTCTTTGAAAATAAGGTTAACTTTCCGCCTAGAGGTGCTGCTATTTGTTCCCTGGTAGGCGGATTTAGGGTTAAGTCACTGTGGTTGTGTTGATGTAGTGGCAGTGGTTGTGTCTGTGCCTCTGTTGTTACCTTGCCACTGTCGTCCTCTGTAGGTACCTCCTCTGGATTGGTTTCTGCCTCTGGAGCGTCTATTCCTGCCCCTTTGAGATCTTGTGGAGTCAGGAAAGGACCAATTTTTGGCAGGCCAGTTCCTGCTAAACCTTGGGGTTGAACCTGCAAGAAATCTTTAACCGTTTGAACAGATTTTGCCTTTTCTTCCATTTTCTTCATAACCTGCTGGGCAGGTGTACCAAACAAACTTGTCTTATCCATAGGAGCATCTAGCAACTTAGCTTTAACATGATCCGGTAAAGCTTGCTCCTTTAGCCATGCATGCCTTCTTATCACTGTGCCAGTCATGGCTGATCTAAATGAAGCCTCCAGTGCATCATAGCCACATTTTAAGGAATGGTTACTAACCTGTTGTATGTTAATTACCATTTCTAATACATATTTCTTATCAAGAGATTCATCAGTGGTTAGCTTTTTAGTTAACTGATCAAGCATAAACTCTTGGTATTCTATCATGTGAAACTGACAGTTTAAAGCTCTAGCTGAGAGAGTAGCTGAAGTGTAGACCTTTTTACCCCATCTGTCTAATGACCTTGCTTCCCTTTCAGAAGGAATAGGGTTTTTAGCTATGGTCGCGGCTACTGCCTTGGGACCCTGGGATATAGTTTCGGGGTCTGCAAGTGGGGCCTTGTGATGAGTATCTGGCACCCTGTAAAATCTGTCTGGTTTGGCAGGTGCTGGGGGTAAAGAATCTGGAGCGGAGCAGACATCATTGAAAGCATCATCCACCACAGAGAGAACAGGAGGTATAGCTAAGGGCCTGTGCTGTGGAAGGTGCAGAAAAGTCCTAAGTCTTTTTCTGGAGTCTGAAAAATCCTGTTGCTGCCATTGGAACTGCTCTCGCATGGCATGTAAGGTTTCCCCAAAGGAGAATTCTTCTGGTGGGGAAGCAGCTGGAATGGATTCTTCAGCATCAGAATCTTCAAAATTGGAGAAAGGAGCCTCTGGCTGGTCAGTTATGTCTGATTCATCAGCAGAATCATCAGAGGACACTGGCTCAGGGGCTCTGCCCTAGGTCTCTTCTCTGGGGCTGAGAGGCCCTGTCTGGGTGAGATTGAGATCCTCTAATTAATGAAATTAAATCTTCTGCCAAAGTAAGCATTTGAGAACTAGAAGAGGGCCTGGCTGTGGGGGGTTTAACAGGCACTGTTTTAGTAGTCTTGGCTGCTTTAGCCCTGGCGAAGGCCTTAATGGACATGGCTGCTGGAGGCCTAGCAGCACCACGTGCTGGGGTAGAGACATCCAAGGGAATGGTGTCTGATAAGTCAGTGGCAACCACCGTAGTGGATAAAATTTCTGAGGCCGATTCAAGAGTGGTAGCAGGGGCCTCAGTTGTAGTGATAGATTCAGCTGTACTTTGATCAGTTTTCTCGGTTTCGGCCGAAACCGAGACACTCGCGGTTTGCTTAACCATGGTTTCGGCCGAAACCGCGGACCGCGAGTGTCGGTCTTTATCTTTGCGTTTTTTGGCAGATTGGGTAGTCGGAGGATCCGACGGCATAATGTACACAAAATCAGAACCGAAAAACTGTTCTGCAAACTCCGACCGACGCCTAAGCGTTCGTCGGTTGAAGGAAGCACAGGCCGAACAGGCTGCTACGTCGTGGGCTGGGCCTAAACAAGGCAGGCAATAAGAGTGGAAATCTTTATGAGGTATTTGTTTCCCACAGGTTAAACAATTATTAACTTTTTCTGACATCGGCTGAGGCAAGAAAGAGTCCCCAACGGGGTACTTAGCTTTAGAAGTCTTCGAAGTAGTATTCGGTAGAAGTAATCTCTGGATCCAACCGACCGGCACTTGCGAACAGCTTCTGCTTCGGGCGCCACGCGGCAAGAAAGACTGAGGAAAATGGCGTCGGCTGATGCCTTTATACCCGAAGACCAACAGAGATGACGTCGGGTGAAGTGCGACATCAGCCGAAGCCGGACCCGGACTTTGGAATCCGGCCGACTGAAGGGCTGCCTGACGACAGGGCTGCCTGACGACAGGACAACCCAGTTGTTATGACTGCAGATGCATCCATGAAGGACATCAAGTGCTTTCAACTAATTTACTAGGCACTGGAAAATCATTCCTTATGATAAGACAATCTTGGGAGTGCAATGAAATTATTTAGTGCTCATCAGTGGCTGTTTTAACTTGACTGTAAAGAAAGTCTTGTAAAAGGCAAATACACAACCCACCCAGACAAGAAAGACCTTGGCAAAACATAAAAACGTGTAGCAAAAAAAATAAATAAATAAATAAAATCTGTAAATTTCCTTTTGGCATTGCGTGACATGCACAATTTCCCTTAAAATGTTTCTGACATATACTGGCAGGAAGATCTTTAATAACGTAAGGAAGCCAACAATACATTGGCTGAAGATAGCGTTGACCTTACCTGGCCTCATTAGTACAATATAAATGGACAATGGCACAGCTGTGAAAGATACTTACCACAACAGTGCATTTCTGGGGAAAAGTCATGGTAACAGTGAAACAGAAGTTATGTACTAACAACACTGGAACATTTCCTTCATGTCGGGCCAATATGACTTATTGGTTGTCGAGTCACTTGTTAAATCTGGCTCAGTGCCCTTGAGCCACTGTAAGAATTTTCCTCAAATAATGCAGTAGTGGCCAGAATTACTTCAGACTGAGTTTAACTGCAGCAATAAGATGCTTACTGTGGTATGCAACATTAAGTGAAAATATTCTTCAGGTCCTACAAACGTGATCAGGATGGGAAACAGAGTTTGAGTTGTCACAGCAGACGGACAAAAATGAAAGGGTCCAGCATTATGGTCAATATGCAACTTGCTTATCTTATTCATTCAATCCGTCCGATCAGACTTACGGGTCCGAATCTCAAGCTACTTGAATTCTTCAGTGGCATCATGACATGAGAACCTGAAACTAGATGCTCCAAAGGAAGCTCTCGCCCTAGAAATGGAATCCACTTTGTAGTGCTTAATGAAGGTATGCACTGATAACCAGGTTACAGCAGCACAAATTTAATCTATTAAGGAATACAAGACAGTTTTGGATGTAGCTGCTGATTTAACTGAAACGAACCTTAGGTATGCCGAGCAAAAGGCATTTAGGGTTTGAGTAGATGCAAGAAATGCAAAGTGAAAGACAGCTGGAAAATGTAAATTTTGTGATCATCCCATCTGGCTTATTAACTGCAAAGAGGATGAAAAGTTGTGACTCTTTTCTGAAAGATTTGCCCCTAAGAAGGTAAAAGTGTAGTTGTCTATCAAACATTCAAAGTATGGACAACACACTCCCTTTTGTTGGTATGCTTCTGGAAACCACTGCTAGGTGAATGGGCTGAAACCTGGTTGCCTTGGAAGCCACTTTCAGTAAGGATGGATGTGTATATGTAGGGAAAACCTGCCCTTGTGGAAGGCCAAATAAGGGACTACTGAAGACAGCACTTAGTTTAGATACCAGTTTACTTTAATTCTGAATTTGTCAACCAGGTTAGAGCAGAAGTTATAACCATAAGTTTAAAGGTCTTCAAAGAAAGATTTCATCAGAGTTGTAGTTGCTGGTTCAAATGGTTTTTTTGTCAAGGTCTCAGGCATGAAATTTAGGTCCAAAAGTAGAATGGGGCTCCCTAACTGGTGGACTGAGAAGGAAGGTTCCTTCTTCACAGAGCTTGTGAGAAGCTGGTGAGCGATCCTGATGACTCATGTGAAAATAACAAATGGCCACTAACTGGACTTTAATAGTGAAGAAACAAACTCTAATTAAACATATGAACTAGAAAGCAGAGAAAGTACAGTTGTGTACACTTGCCATAAATGTAGATGTTCGAGTGTATTCACTATTGCAGTCATCACACTTGGGTTATCTGCCTGCAGGTAGCCCTCAGTCAGTTTGAATATCAGAGTTTTGGGATTTCTGAGTCAGATGCTGTCGCCTCTTCAATGATGTCAGGGGTATAAAACATGCAACCGATGCCCTTACATCAGTTTTTCTTGCCCCAGATGTCAGGAGACCCCAAAACAGGACGCTATTACATGGTATGGAACACCTCCAGTCAAAAGTAAATACCCCTACCATAAAAGATGGCCATAAAGAGGATAGGTAGAAAGGATAGAGAAATCCAGGGGGCTGGAGGGGGGGGGGGTACAGTTGTGTAGCTACCATAAATGTAGATGTTCGAGTGTATTCACTGTTGCAGTCATTACACTTGGCTTGAATCCCAAAGCTGAGGTTGGGCAGCTGGGTCTAAATAGAATTAGAAGTGGCTATGAGGCCCTGCAGAACTGGAGTGGCAAAGCCTGCCCTGGATTTAGAGTAAAGAGGTAAGTGGTAGTGCTTGGTAAAAGTGTGCACTGAACTCCAAGTTGCAGCCTTCAAAATTTCCTTGGTTGGTACTCCTCTGAGAAAGGCTGCTGATGTAGCTGCTGCCCTGGCCAAATGTGGCCCAATGCCCTTAGGCACTGATTTGCCATGCTGTGCATAGTAGAAACGAATGCAGTGTCCTATCCATTTTGAAATAGTCTGCTTTGAGAAAGCCTTTCCTTGTGATCCTGCAGCATATGCCACTAAAAGTTGCTCAGTCTTCCTGAAAGCTTTAGTTTTGTCCAAGTAGAAGCGTAACTGCCTGTGTATGTCCAAAGAATGCAAAAGTCTCTCCCCCCCTTTATTCTGGGGATTTGGATAAAAAGTAGGCAAATTAATGGTTTGATTAAGAGCCTCACTGGATACTACTTTTGGCATAAATGTTGGGTTTGTCCTTAGAGAAACCCTGTCCGGATGGAAAATGATAAGGTTCCACTGCCATTAATGCCTGTTAACTTTGAGACTCTTCTTGCTGAAGTTTTTGCTAGGTGCAGAGCTGTTTTCCATGATAAGAATTTTATCTCAGCTGTATTGGCTGGCTCAAAAGAAGGCAGTGTGAGCTTTTCCAAGACAAAATTGAGGTCCCATGTAGGTATTGGTGCTCTCCTTGGGGGTCGTATGTTTTTGGCCCCTCTGAGGTACTGCCTTAGCAGTGGATGTGAAAAAATGGGTGGTTCAGTATTGTAATGAGCTGAAATGGCAGAGGCATGGATCTTAATTAATGAGAAGGATAGGCCTTTGTCCAGCATCTCAGTTAGGTATTGTAAAATCTGAGGAATATTTGGAACAAGCAGTTCAATTCCTTGTGCTTGATTCCAAGCACAGAATCTCCTCCATTTGTCTGCATAAGATTTTCTGGTTCTGGGCCTCCTGGCTTCCAAAATGACATCCATAACTGCTTTAGAGAGAGGTGTGTTCTGAGTGGTTATATTATTCGCCAAGCAGCCAGATTTAAGGTTCTGAGTTGGCTGTGCAGGATCTGATTGTTTTGTTGGGTCAGAAGATGAGGAATTTGAGGTGAAGTCCAGGCTGGGCCTTGAGACAAGCTCTTTAGGATTGGGTACCAGTGCTGGCGTGGCCAGTCTGGGGCAATCAGAATAATTTTTGACTTCTCTTGTCTGACCTTTAGGAGTACCTTGGGGAGGAGAAGCAGTGGAGGAAAGGCATAAACTGTCAGGGCTTTCCAGCTGAATGATAGAGCATCCACCTTCCATGCTTGTGTGGGATAAGTCCTTGTGCAGAATCTCTGTAGTTGGCAGTTGTGAGGGGAGGCAAATAGATCTATGTCTGGGCATCCCCATTTCCTTGTTATCATGCTGAAGACTTGTGGATCTAGTTTCCAATAGTGAGGGTCCATGAGGTTTCTGCTTAGTTCGTCTGCCAGAGTATTTGTCTTTCCTGGCAGGAATTGTGCTTGCAGATGCACTTGATAGGTCAATGCTGTGTTCCACAAAGTCATGGCTTGCCTGCAGAGGGGGTAGGAATGTGTGCCCCTTGATTGTTTATGTACCACATGACTGTAGTATTGCTCCTTCTTTAGCAATAGTTGTCCTGGATGGAGTAGATCCTTGAAGGCTGTCAGGGCATTCTGTACAGCTAGCATCTCTTTTTGATTGATATGAAGATGCATTTGGCTTGCGGGCCACGTGCCCTGATACATTTTCCCGCCATGTGTGCCCCCCAGGCATAATCCGATGCATCTCTTGTTAGTGTCTGCCTGGTTGTGGGTAAATTGAATGGCTGTCCCTTGTTGTGGTGACAAGCCAGTGCCCACCATCGAAACTCCTGTTGTAGGCAGGGAATGAGAGTAATTATTGTTTCCAGGCTGTGGCAATGTTGAGTCCAAACACTTTTTAGATACCATTGTAGTTTCCTCATATGCAGTCTGGCATATGGAATTAGCAAAATGCAGGATGCCATGAAGCCCAAAGCCTGCAGAATTTTTCTTGCAGGTAACTGGGTTTTTGTTGCCATCATTTGGAAGTAAAGTATCAGTTGCCTTTGTTTGTCTGGCGTGAGATAAGCCATCTGGGCAGTTGTATTTAAACTTGCACCCAGGAATATTATCTCTTGAGAGGGTACTAGTTTTGATTTATTTTCGTTTACTGTGCACCCTAGGCAAATTAGTAATCTTTTTACAAACGCCAGATGCTTTAGTAGAATGTCCTTGCTCTCTGCTTGAATAAGGCAGTCGTCCAAGTAGGGATATATCTGAATTCCTCTGTCTGCAAAATGCAATTACTGGTGCCAGGCATTTTGTGAAGACCCTGGGCGCACTGGATAAGCCAAAGGGCAGTGCAGAGAATTGGTAGTGCATTGAGCCAGCTATGAATCTGAGGCATCTTCTGCAAGATTGTCTGATTGGAACATGCAGGTATGCCTCTTTGAGGTCCAAAGTTAAGAGCCAAGCCTTCTTTCCCAGCATGGGCAGAAGTTGGCAGTGTCAACATTTTGAATTTTGGAACATCCAGAAAAGTATTTAGAGTTGACAGGTCCAGTACTGGTCTCCAGGCTTTGTCCTTTCTGGGTACCAAGAAAAGTATTGAGTAAAATCCTTGTCCCTGCTCTTGCTGTGGTACTCTTTGAATAGCCCTCATGTCCATGAGAGATGAAATTTGCTTTTGTGCCTCTGCCCATTGACTGTGTGGCAGATCTGGCACACCTTTTGCCCTTGAGAGGGTGTGAAAGTGGAACCTGTAGCCCTGAGAAACAATATTCAGTACCCATTTGTCCTGGGTGATCATGTGCCAATTTTGTGAGAAAAGTGCTAGTTTTCCCCCTAAGGGTGCTGTCAAAAGGTAAGTGCTTGGTATCGGTAGTGGGAGGTCATTGGGACGGTTTCCTATATGGTTGTGATTTGTCTGCTCCGCCTTTGGAGGCTGAAGCATCCCATTGCTTAGGCCTGTATGAGCATTGGGGCTGAGATCTGCCTCTAGGGCGTCTGCATCTGCCTCTTTGTGGCCTGTCTGACACTGTAAAGGACCAATTCTTAGAAGGCCAGTTCTACTAAATCTGGGTGGCTGAACCTGTAAGAAATCCTTTATTGTCTGCATTGATTTAGCTTTATTCTTCATTTTCTTTAACACCTCTTCTGCCTTAACACCAAACAAAGTATCATGCTGTAATGGAGCATCCAATAATTTTGCTTTAACATGATCAGGCAGACTATGTTCCTTTAACCAAGCATGCCTTCGAATGACAGAGCCTGTAACTGCAGCCCTGCAAGAAGCCTCTAGTGAATCAAAACCACACTGCAAAGTATGCTTTCCCACTTGTTCAGCTGCATGCAATAAATCCTGCATTTCCTTGTTTTCAGGACATTCAGAGTTTGTCAGCATTTTCTGTTTTAGCAGAGACATTAGGTATTGCTGGTATTTAAGCATGTGAAACTGGCAGTTTAAAGCCCTTACAGCTAAAGTAGCAGAGGTGTAAACTTTTTTCCCCCATCTGTCCAGTGCTCTAGAATCCCTATCAGAGGGAACAGTTTTTTTTGCAGTGGAAGCCTTGACCCCTTTGGGACCCTGAGATATAGTTTCTGGGTCAGCAGCAGGGTTTTTATAAAGAAATGTATGTGAATCTGGAACCCTGTAGTACCTATCTGACTTAACTGGTGCAGGGGGTAAAGAATTAGGAGACAGACTGGACTCAGAAAATACATCTACAATGTCTAGCACAGGAGGAATAGCAAGAGGTCTGTGTTGAGGCAATAAAAGAAAGTCTCTGACCTTTTCTTGGATTTCGAATAATCTTGGCTCGCCCAGTGGAAATGCTCCCTCATGGTGTGCAGGGTTTCCCCAAAAGAATAGTCCTCAGGAGGAGAGGCTGATGGGATAGATTCTTCAGCATCAGAGTCCTCACAGGAAGGAAGAGAATATCTCTGTTCTGAAGAGGAATCAGATGAAATAGAAACCTGGTCAGAGGAATCATAGACAGTGTCTTGCCTAGGCCTTTTATCAGGAGGGGGATGGGAACCCCTGATCAAAGTAATTAGGTCCTCGTCCATTTTAAGCATTTGTTTCTTTGGCATGGATGACTGTCCAGGAGAATGCTTTACTTGTTTCTTTGTCTTTAAAGGTGTTTTAGACTTTGCCTTGGTTGCTGAAGTGGTCTTGATAGAAAGGTGTGTAGGTCTGAAAACACCCTCAGAAGCTGATGCCTGTTCAGCGGCTCCGGACCATCTGAGGGAATAGTTTCCGTAGGCCCAATACCTTGAGTTTCCAGAGGCCTAGCTGTCTCCACGTGGGAGTCAGAGGCAGCCTGTGGCTCTGAGGTAGCGGGTGTCAGGGGCTGGCCTAGAAGAGGCTTCGTCGTCGGTTTTGGACCTCGGATGCCTGTCCTTTTCTTTTTCTTTGCGCTTTTTATGAACTCCAGTCGTCGGCTGTTCTAACGTCATTATATAATTAAACCTTCGGCCAAAGTATTGGAAAGCAAAATCAAACCGACGCTTAATAGTGCGTTGGTTAAATCTAGCACAAAACCGACAACTAACAACGTCGTGGTCAGGGCCTAGGCAAGGAATACAATAAGAATGAAAATCCTTATGAGGTATTTGCTTACCACAAGAAATACAATTGTTAACTTTTACTGACATCGGTCTGGAGCAAGAAAAAGTTTCCCCAATGGGGTACTTAGCTTTATTGAAGACTTCGGATCTAAAATTCAATTTCAAAAATCTCAGGACTCGGCCGACCGGCACTTGCGAACTGCTTTTGCTTCCAGCACCGCGCGGCAAGAAAGACTGAAGAAAATGGCTTCAGCTCCATCTTATATACCCCTGGTGCACTGATGTCAGGGAAGAGGCGACAGCAACCGACGCCGGACCAGGACTTTGGAATTCAGGCCGACTGCGGTTAGCCGGCCAGCAGGATAATCCAAGTGTAATGACTGCAACAGTGAAACATGATGAACATCCAGGATTGCAACAGTAAATACACTCGAACATCTACATTTAAAGGTACGTGTACACAACTGTATTATACTTGGGTTGATTCCCAAAGCTGAGGAAGGGTGGAGGCAGTCAAGAAGTGTTGGGGCTGGCTAGCAGGCCTTGTAAGACTGCTGTAGCAAATCCAGTTCTGGATTTAGAAAAAACAGGTAAGTAGTAATGATTGGTGAAGGTGTGCACAGAACTCCAGATTGCAGCCTCCAGGATGTCCCTGGGAGGGACTCCCCTGAGAAATGCTGTGGAGGTTGAAGTAGCTCTAGTGGAATGAGTTCTGATCCCCAGAGGGGTAGGTTTTCCATGGTGCTTGCAGCAGAAATGGATGCAGTGTGCTATCCATTTGGAAATGTTTTGCTTCAAAATGGCCTTGTACTCTGCCCCTGTAGCAAAGATGACTAGCAGCTGGTCAGATTTTATGAAAGGCTTACTCCTATATCAAGGTAGAACCTGAGCTGTCTGTGCATGTCCAAGAGTGCAGGATCCTTTCCCCTTTATTCTGAGGATTAGGGAAAAAGGTCGGCAAATGGTTGGATTGGTTTAAAGCCACACTGTATACTACCTTGGGCATAAAGGAAGGGTTAGTCCTGTGGGAAACCCTGTCAGCATGGAAAATAATGAAGGGCTCCATCTCCATTAGTGCCTGTAACTCAGACACTCTTCTTGTTGAAGTATTGACTAGAAGTAAGGCTGTTTTCCAAGAGAGGAATTTTAACTCTGCTGAAGCAGCAGGGTCAAATGGGAGAAGTACAAGCATGTGCAGTACAAAGTTAAGGTCCCAGGCCAGGGTGGGAGCTCTCCTAGGGGGCCTTAAATTGTTAGCTCCTCTCAGGAACTGTTTGATGAGAGGGTGAGAAAAGAGAGGTGGCTCAGTATTATAATGAGCTGAGATGGCAGAGGCATGAATCTTAATGGATGAGAAGGATAGGCTTCTGTGGAGCAGCTCTGCTAGGTAATCAAGGATATGAGGTAAGGTGGGCACTGCTGTGCCCTTTCCTTTTGACGGACTCCAAGAGCAATATCTTTCCCACTTTTCAGCATAGGATTTCCTAGTACTAGGCCTTCTGGCCTCAGGGATGACGTCCAGAACCTGTTTGCTGAGGGATGCTGGTGGTGTATTGAGGGGGATAAGCCAGGCTGCAAGGTTTAGGGTTTGCAGCTGTGGATGCAAAATCTGTCCCTCCTGCTGAGACAGCAGGGAAGGTGTCTGATGTAGGTGCCAGGGTGGCACTGCTATTAGACTGCAAAGGAGTGGGTACCAGTGCTGGCGTGGCCAGTCTGGTGCAATAAGGATTGCCCTTGGCCTGTCCTGTTTGATCTTGAGTAGTACTTTTGAGAGGAGGGGCATAGGAGGGAAGGCATAAATTGATAGGTTTTCCCATGTAAAGGATAGGGTGTCCACTTTCCAGGCTCTGCTGAGAGGGTTCCTGGTGCAAAATATGCTCAATTGGTGGTTTCTGGGGGGGGGGGGGGCAAAAGGGTCCACCTCTGGTGTTCCCCACTTCTGGGTTAGAAGTTTGAATGAGTTGGGTTCCAATTTCCACTCATGAGGGTCCAGTAGATTTCTGCTTAAGTCTGCCAGTGAATGTTGCTTGCCTGGCAGGTATTGAGCTTGTAGGTGCACCTGGATGCTCAAGGCTGTGTTCCACAGAGCCATGGCTAACCTGCAGAGTGGGAAAGAATGAGTTCCGCCCTGCTTGATTCTGTGGAACCCTACTGATATCTGCATTGCTTACTGCACTTAAAATTCATTGTTGCACTTTAAAAAGTTACTGTTTGTCGTTTTTGCTTGCATATCTGTAACATAGTTGTAGGCTGCACACTCAAGTGTGCTAGCCTCCTCTGTGTATTTAGAGTTATTTAAGTTGCTGCATTTCTGTTATCTGTGAAAAAAGAAAAAATACAAAAACATAATCTCCCTGCTTTCCTGCCTTTCTGTACTAGTCTAGTCCGGTTTTCAGGCTTTGCTGAATCCAGGACTGTGGTTAAGGTTCCTGTGTTGCCCATATCGTACTTGAATAGTTAAGTGGCTTCCTTGTTCACTGTGAGAGAGGGAACTCTGAGCAGCCTATCTGTCCCTGTACGAGTGGTCCCAGCCCAACAACTTGTAGCTCTTTAGCCATATTGGGCTAATTTCTATCCTTTTGTTCTCCCTGGTATAAAAATTGCTTAGTGCGGTTTTTGTGCTTGTATACAGCTCAGCAAAGCTCATCATGGTGCCCTGCAGAATCCTACAAGTGGCCGAGAGACAAAGAGAGACTTTGGAAGTGTTTAAGTATTGATTCTTTCTTGTTGTATCCCTGAAACACTAATTCCGCCAAAAACGCGGTTATTCAGTGCTTCTGTGGAACCCTACTGATATCTGCATTACTTACTGTACTTAAAATTCATTGTTGCACTTTAAAAAGTTACTGTTTGTCATTTTTGCTTGTATATCTGTAACATAGTTGTAGACTGCACACTCAAGTGCGCTAGCCTCCTCTGTGTATTTAGAGTTATTTAAGTTGCTGCATTTCTGTTATCTGTGAAAAAAGAAAAAATACAAAAACATAATCTCCCTGCTTTCCTGCCTTTCTGTACTAGTCTAGTCCGGTTTTCAGGCTTTGCTGAATCCATGACTGTGGTTAAGGTTCCCGTGTTGCCCATATCGTACTTGAATAGTTAAGTGGCTTCCTTGTTCACTGTGAGAGAGGGAACTCTGAGCAGTCTATCTGTCCCTGTACGAGTGGTCCCAGCCCAGCAACTTGTAGCTCATTGGCCATATTGGGCTAATTTCTATCCTTTTGTTCTCCCTGGTATAAAAATCGCTTAGCGTGGCTTTGTGCGATTTTGCGCATCGGGCAGCGCTGGTTAATTGGGTTTAAACTATTCCAAGCTCCACAAAGTCTACTCTTCACTTTTTCCCTTGGAACTGCTCTAACTCTCAAATTAAACGCTCTATTCTAAATCTAAAACCCTGCACTTGCTCATATATGCAATTTCTATAAGTTAAGCACTAATAATCTAAATAAGCACTACATCCTCATATACTCCCCTTGAGTACTTTACCCCCTATTGGTCCTTTCTGATTCAGTTGCAAAGGAGTTCCCTATACTATTCTAGCATGTCCAAAGGTCAGTTACTGGTTTCCTCTCCAGTCCAGCTGGTGAATCTGGGAATCTTGAGGCAAAGTTACAACTGCCTCATGTACACAGACAACCCTCTTCTCCTCCCAACAAGTACAAATATATGCGAGAGATGCAACCATATAGCCAAACTGGAGGTTGAGCTCTCTCGACCAGTCAGGAGGGGAAGGTAACCACACACACCACAAATCCAGTCTCACATAGTCCTACCACAACTGCAGACCAAACACCTAAATACATACAAACATACTCGGAAGCTCTAAATAAAAATGTGCCAAAACAGCAGAGACCTCCAAAGCAGACACCCAAGCGACCGCTACCCCAAAACAAACCACAGGTAACACATAGCTCACAAAGTCAGTGTGCCAAACAGCCACAGCCCTTAAGGCTCAACAATATACCTGATACACTTGTAATAGGGGACTCTATAGTCAGACACACTGACGTCCCACTCACCAGGCTGAACAAAGAAAAGGTCACAGTGAGCTGCCTGTCGGGCGCTAGAATCCGCCAAATAACACAAGCACTCAGGGCACTCCAAAGCAAGTACAAATATGACTCAGTCATTGTCCATGCTGGTGTGAATGACCTGAGACGTACCTCCCTGGACTACATGAAAAGAGACATAGAGGAGCTCTCTGATCATGTAGCCCAGGCCAGTATGACCCTGACCTTGAGCAGCATCTTACCCTCACCAAGAATGATGCCTCAGTATAAAGACAAAATGATCAATTTCAACAATTAGCTTAAGTACTGGTGTCATTCAAAGGGGATCCAGTATCTGGGATGACATGCTCGACAAGCCACATTGTTTCGCAAGGGACGGCTTGCACCTGTCACCCCTGGGCTTTCGGATATTGGCAAAGGCTCTTGCCACCCCCATAGTGCCTTTTTTAGGCAAGGCTCAAAAGACAAACCCACCTCCTTAGACAACCCATCAAGTAACATAGGGATTAATGCCCAGCTTAAGTTTATCTATGATTCCAGAGTGGGGGAATGGTGTCAAAGGCCTTGGCGAGGTCCAGATAGGCTGTGTGGACTGCCTTACCCTCGTCCATGGCTATGGAGACTGATTCGAAGAAGTCAATCAGGTTCAGGAGACAAGATCATCCCTTCATGAATCCAAACTTGGTGGGATCCAGTGTTTGAAGGTTGCCAATGTCTTTGTTTATAAGTTCCATGATAATGCATTTCATGGCCTTGCAGATCAGGCTCATCAGACTGATGGGGCGGTAGTTCCCGGGATCTAAGGTGCCCCCCCCCCCTTGTGGAGTGGGATAACTGTAGCTGTGCGCATCTCAGTGGGCATGAAGCCTGAGGTGAGGGTATGATTAAACATGATACTTAGGTGAGGTGCCAGTTCATTTTGCAGTTCATGTAGTAGACAGCCCGGGATGTCATCTGGTCCACTGGATGCTGTATTCTTAGCTTTAGAGAGTGCGTTTTTTACCTGTGTGGCCATTATTACTGGAATTTGGCAATCTTCCGGTATTGAGATGGGCCATTTAGGGGGTGAGAGTGGGGTGAAGTTGGCACTGAATCAATCTGCCAGGATATTGGCAATATCCTTGGGATCAGTACATTTAATGCCATTCTGTTGTAGCTCAGAGCAGATATGAGCATAGCCATTTAGAGTCTTGACATAGTTATAGAATGCCTTGTGGTTGTCTTTGGAATCTTTGGCAATTTTATTTTTGTAACTAGCTTTGGGGGATTTTATGAGGGATCTCAGCTTCTTATTGAGGCTGGTAAGGGAGTTTTTTGCATCCTGGGATTTTCCTCTTTTCTGCAACAGTGACTTCCTGTTGTTGTAAAGTTTGTTAATGGCAGGGGGCTACCAGACTGGCTTCCTTTTTCTGGAGGAGAGCATCTTGTTTCTATTTGGGATGGCACGATTCATGCATGAGTTGATGTGCTTGTGCAGTGCCTTAGTGTAGGTCTCAGCAGTCGAACTTTCAGTTCCCGTCTGCGTGGGTGTCAAGAAGTTTGTAACTTCTGACTTGAGTAGCATGAAATTGGCTTTTGAGAAGTTTTTACGGAGGTTTCCTTACTGGGGGTGGGGGTGGGATGTGGATGTTAAGGGTGATTAGCTTATGGTCTGACCTGACCAACGAGGGGGTGACCATAGGTGTGGAGCATCAATTTCCCATGTTAGTACTGACCAGGTCTAGGATATTGAAGCCCCTGGTGGGACTATGGATTAGTTGATCCAGGGCATTGGAATTTATGAATTCCAAGAACTGTTGGGCAAAGGTGTTGGTACACGAGTAGTTTTCCCAGTTAATGACAGGGTACTTGAAATCACCCAGTATTAGGGTGTTTGGTTGTATATTAGTATTTTCCAGTATGTTTAGAAAGGTGTAGTGAGAATTTTGGGGCATGGTGGGGGATCTGTAGCAAGCTAAAATTTGGATTGCAGTCTTACCTAGTGTTAGTTGCACCTGGAGAATTTCAGACATATTGTGTTGGGCAACTAGCCTGGTGGTGTGAATATCCTTGGTGAATATGGACACTCGTCCACCTTTAGTGTTTCGATCCTGGTTTGGTGGCCGAAAAGTTTGGTAAGAGTTGTAACTTGGTATTGCAGGGGTGCTCTCTGGAGCCTTGAACCTGCTCTCAGTTACTGTACAGATATCGATGTTCTCCATTTTTAGGAGTGCCTCGAGAGAGTGCATTTTGAGGTTTAGACTTCTAGCACTGAGTAGCATTACCTTCAGATTTTGCATGCTTGTACCTGTTATGGTGGTTCATACGTTGGTACTAGGCTATCAGCCCTAGGGCCTATACAAGCCTAGCCATAACAATTCCCTGGCTATTTCTTCCCACATTATTTACTTTCCTGGACCCCTGTCTAGAAGGGCGACTGATGTGATCCCTGGGGTGAATTTCCTTTCCCCCATCCAATCGTCAAGGTTCCTCTTGAAGAGGTCCAAAGAGGCACTCTGCTTGACATGTATGGGCAATCTATTCCAGAGTCTGGGGAGTCTCTGGGTCAGGAACCTATCCCTCCAGCATGTTTTGTTTATTGTGATGACAAGGTTTAGATCCCTGGAGCGTGTAGCTCTGAGGGATTGGGATTTCTTTAAGTGTAGCATGTCCAACAGCTCTGGGTTTGACATGGCCTTGTATGTTAAGCAGAGATCGCCTCTGAGTAGACGATACGCGACAGAGTATAGCTGGAGTTTTTTAAGGCGGTCAGCGCAGGGCATCTGCTTTAGGCCTGTGATTCTTTTAGTGAGGTATTTCTGAGGCCTTTCCAGTTGTTGCAGATGTCTTGAAAGGTACATATCAAATGGGGCATTGTATTCTATAATGGGTCTAATGAGGGATGAGTACAATGGGACAATGACCTCCTTTTTTCTGGATGAAAAGCCCTTCGTGATGAGGTGTGCCACATAGGATTTCCTGACTGTTGTGGCGATGTGGTTATCGAAGGTGAGACCACTGTCCACCTGTGTCCCTAAGTCTCTTATCACACTTTCTGTGTTTAGTGTACTGCCACCTATATGGTAATTCATGGATACATGTTTTTTCCCAAAGGGGATAACAATACATTTCTTGGCATTGAGCTTGAGCCCATGGCTCTGGCACCAAGCATCTGTTTCTGTAAGGCCCTTTTGTAGGGTATCCACATCATTTGGGGATTCAATAATGGCTCCCAGTTTGTAGTCATTTGCAAACTTTTGTTAGCCAGAGTCCCTTAGTGTTGACCTGTACTTCAGAGAAGTAGATGCCAAACAAGAGCGGCCCCAGGACTGAACCCTGAGGTACTCCACTTGTCACTTGTCTGGAGCTGGATTTGGAGTCGGCTACTTTTACAGTGTGGGTTCTATCAGTAAGCCATTTAGCAACCCATTGGGTGACATAGGGATTAATGCCCAACTTAGTAAGTTTATCTATGATTCCAGAGTGGAGGATGGTGTCAAAGGCCTTGGCAAGATCTAGTCAATCAGGTTCAGGAGACAAGATCGGCCCTTCACAAAAGTGAAGGGTGGTTTTGTCCTTTGAACTTTGCCTAAAAAAGGCACTATAGGGGTGGCAAGAGCCTTAGCCAGTAACCTGAATCCCAGGGGTGACAGGTGCAGACCATCTCTGGCACAGCATTGTGGTCTGTTGATCATGTCATCCCAGCAAGACAGATACTGAATCCCCTTTGAATGACACCAGAAGCTTAGCCAATTGTTGAAGTCAATCATTTTGTCCTTATATTGTGGTATCATTCTGGGTGAAGGCAGGATGCTACTCAGGGCTAGGGTCATACCTGCCTGGGCCACATGATCCGAGAGCTCTTCCATGTCTCTTTTCATGTAGTCCAGGGAGGTACGTCTCAAGTCATTCACTCCAACATGGACAATGACAGAGTCATATTTGTACTTGTTGTGGAGTGACTTGAGTGCATGAGTTATGCAGCGGATTCTGGCACCCGACAGGCAGCTCACTGTACTTTTCTCCTTGTTCAGCCTGGTGAGTGGGACATCAGTGTGCCTGACTATAGAGTCACCTATGACCGAAGTGTTAGGTACGTTGTCTTGCCTTAGGGGCTGTTGCTGGGTGGCACACTGGTGTTGTGAGCTAAGTGACACTTTGGTTGTGACTGGTGTTTAAGTTTCAGCTTTGGAGGTCCTTCTTGCTTGGGCAGGTTACAGTTAAGGGTCTCCGCATATGTGGATTTAGTGTTGCTATGTGTGGGTGTTGGTGGTGTGAGTTTAGAAGGGCTATGTGTTGCTTGAGGTGTAGTGCGGGTGTTAACCTTCGCCTCTTGACTGTCTACTACAATCTTGGGTAGAGAGAGCTTTGCTTCCAGTTTGAATATGTAAGTGCATCTCTCACAGGTTGTAGTATTGGGTGATAGGAGGAGAGGGTTGTCTGTGTACATGAGACAATTGCTGCACTGCCCCAGTATGCCCAGATTCAGCGGGGGGACAGGAGAAATCAACGGTAGCTGACCCTTGGACATGCCTGGTTTGGTGCTTTTTTTGAAAAATACAGGAGCTGTTTTCCCTTACCTTAGCAAGGTACTTTGTAATTATAGGCGGTTTAGTATCTATGATTAATTTCTCCTTATTAATAAGGAGAGTTGAGTGCTTATATCAGTTTAAAGCTTCCTAGTGCTTTCCAGCAGGTATTAGAGCAAGTGCTAGTCACAGAGATGCTTAAAGGTAAGATGAAAAAATGGTTTATCCTAAACACTGCAGTGTGCACTAGAGAAGTTAGATGTGAAAGTAGGAAGTTTTACCCGTCTAAAAAGGTCCTGTGTAATGGACATCCAGTTTTTTGCATGAAGGGCGGGTTTTCCTCCTAGGGGAGCAAGTACTTGGGCATGGCTGGGAAGGATAACTGGAAAGTCATTGTGAACTTTTTCCATAAGGGGGTGGCTTACCGCTCCCTGGTTTAGAGGTGGAAACACTCCATTGTTTAGGTCTCTGCATAACCTGAGACTGTAGTCTTGGTGGTCTATTTCCCCTGGGCTTGGACCAAGAAGGCCTGAGAGGGACTTGAAAGGACCAGTTTTTTGAAGGCCAATGCCTACTGAATCTAGGTGGTTGCACCTGTAAGAAATCTTTGACTGTTTTTGCATAGATTTAGCTTTTTCTTCCATCTTTTTAAGAACTTCTGCTTTTGTGCCAAACAAACGCTCCTGATTTAATGGAGCATCTAGTAATTTTGCTTTGAGATGGTCAGGCAAGACTTGTTCCTTTAGCCAAGCATGCCTTCTCAGTACAGACCCAGTGACAGCAGCCCTGCAAGATGCTTCTAAGGCATCAAACCCACACTGTAAAGTATGTTTACTAACTTGGTTTGCAGAATGCAATAACTCTTGTAAATCTTTATTTTCTGCACAATCTGGAAGTAACACCATTTTTTGTTTAATTCGTTCCATAATATGTTGCTGGTACATTAACATGTGAAACTAACAATTCAAAGCCCTGATGGCAAAAGTTGCAGAGGTATATACCTTCTTACCCCATCTGTCTAAATCTCTAGAATCCCTGTCTGAAAGGGTAGGGTTTTTGGCTGTAGTAGCCTTGATACCTTTAGGTCACTGGTAAATGGTCTCTGGATCCACAATAGGATTCTTAAATATGTGAATATAAGAAATATGTGAGAGTCAAGTACTCTGTAGTACCTGTCAGGTTTTCTATGAGCTGGTGGTAATGTGTCAGGAGTAAGAATGGACTCCAAGAAGACATCATCTACAATATCCAGGACAGGGAGTATAGCTAGAAGCCTGTGCTGAGGCAAACCTAAAACTTCCCAGAGTCTCTTTTTGGATTGAGAATAGTCCTGGCATTCCCAGCAGAAATGCTCTCTTAAGGTATGCTAGGTTTCACCAAAATAAAAATCCTCTGGAGGGGAGGCAGAAGGAATGGATTCCTCTGCATCTGAATCCTCATAGGTAGATAAGGGTATGTCCTGGTAATCAGAAGGGTCAGACTCATTAGATTCCTGGTCTGTAGAATCAGAAGGAAATTCAATTCTTTGTCTTCTAGCAGGGGAAGGCTGGCTTCCCCTAATTAGAGTAATAAGGTCTTCAGCCATTCTAAGCATTTGTTTTTGTGGCATGGGATTTTGAGCAAGTGCTTTGGACGTCGGTTTTTTAGACGTAGTGTGAACTCTGGGCCAGAGAAACTCAGTAGTTGTAGTTGAAAATGAAGTTATCGGTTTAATATGAATATTGGTAGGTCAAAATACACCCTCAGAAGCCAGTGCCTGCACAGCTGCTCAAGACACATCCAAGGTAGAGACATCCAAAGGTTCCATAGTCAAAGAAGCATCTTGCAACATTCCTGACTCCGAATGGGTCTCAGCAGACGCCTGTGAATCTGTACAAGCGGGCATCAGGGGCTGCAAAGGCGCCTCACTGAGTACCAGCGGACTGCCGACTAGTTTAACGGAAGCGTCGTCGGCAGTTTTTGACTTATGCGGTCTGTCTTTGCGCTTTTTCGGAAGATCGATAGTCGGATGGCTTACTGAAGCCATTTCGGAATATGGAGAACGAGAGCAAAAGAATTTAGCTACAAAAATAGTCTGACGACGAATGATTCGGGTGTTAAACAAGGCACAAAACTGACAGCGAGGGATGTCGTGGTCTGGGCCTAAACAGGTGACGCAGTAAGAATGAAAATCTCTTTGTTCATTTTTTTTTTTTTACATCGTTTAGAGCAAGAAAAAAGAATCCCCAATGGGGTACTTAGCTTTAGAAGACTTCAGGTCTGAAACTTGAAAAATGAAAATTTCAGGTAGCAGCCTACCACCAGCACTTGCAAACTGCTTCTGCTTCAGGCTCCTTCTCGTCAAGAAAGACTGATGTAATGGCATCGGCTGCATGTTTTACACCCCTGACGACCTGACGTCATGGAAGAGGCGACAGCATCCGACGCAGAAATCCCAAGACTCTGGTATTCGGGCCGACTGAGGGCTACCTGCAGGCAGACAACCATGAAACACGAAGAACATCATCTAGAATGCAAGTTGAAAAGGGGTCTACATCTTGTGTGTTGCCCAAATAATACATCTTTTTCTCCTTTCCATGATATAACCTGCAAATAGATTCCCTTTGGTAAGCAGGCAAAATTCTAACACTGAATGAAGGAGGTGGAGTGTTGGCCATCAATGAAAAGTACAGTTTTGTACCTACCATAAATGTAGATGTCCCAATAGGTATGCATCTGCAGTCATCACATATGAGTTGTCCTGCCTCAGGCAGCCCTTCGGTCAGCCGGATTCCAAAGTCTGGGTCCGGCATCGGCTGATGTCACACTTTCCCCGACGTCAGTGCGCCTGGGGTATAAAAGCATCAGCCGACGCCATCTTCCTCAGTTTTTCTTGCCCCAGATGCCAGGTGCCCTCTAAGGAAGGCTAAATTTGGAGAGATGCATTTAAAAATCCAAACATGCACAATAATATAAAAACAAATACACCATAAAAGATCACCCCAGCTAGCTATAAGAGGGCTAAGTACCCAAGAAATACCACAGAGGGGAAGGAGGGAGGGTAAACCTGACTGCAGATGCATACCTATCGGACATCTACATTTATGGTAGGTACAAAACTGTACTATGTCCTTCAAGGATGCATCTGCAGTCATCACATATGGGTAGAATACCATAGCCAATCTGGGGGTGGAGGAACTATGTAAAGGATGGTGTAGCTAAAATGCCCTGCAGGACTGCCGTAGCAAAGCCTACTCTGGATCTGGAATATAAAGGTAAATTGTAATGCTTGGCAAATGTATGCATGGAGCTCCATGTAGCAGCTTCTAAAATGTCCTTGGTAGCCACCCCTCTTAAGAAGGCTGTGGAGGTGGCTGTGGCTCTGGTGGAATGAGGTCTAATGTTAGCTGGCACAGTTTTTCCATGAAAGGAGTAACAAAAACGAATGCAATTCCCTATCCATTTTGAAATTGTCTGTTTGGAAATTGCTTTTCCTTGTGTACCAGCAGCATATGCTACCAACAGCTGGTCAGTTTTTCTGTAACCTTTAGTTCTGTCCAAGTAGTAGCGCAACTGTCTGTGTATGTCCAGGGTGTGCAGAAGTTTCTCCCCTTTGTTTTGTGGATTTGGAAAGAAGGTACGCAAGTGAATAGCTTGATTTAATGAAACCCTGGATACCACCTTTGGCATAAATGTAGGATTGGTTCTCAATGAAACTCTGTCCTGATGAAAAATAAGAAATGGCTGTACTGCCATAAGGGCCTGTAACTCAAATACTCTTCTTGCTGAGGTTATGGCCAGAAGGAAAGCAGTCTTCCAAGACAGGAACTGTAGTTCTGCAGATGCTGCTGGTTAAAAGGGAGGCAGTGTTAGTTTTTCCAACACAAAGTTAAGGTCCCAAGTAGGTAGAGGTGGTTTCCTTGGAGGATTGATGTTTTTGATTCCTCTTAGAAACTGTCTTAGGAGAGGATGAGAGAAGACAGGTGGATCAGTATTGTACTCTGCTGAAATTGCTGAAGCATGAATTTTAATGGAAGAGTAAGACAGACCATTGTCGAACATTTCTGCCAAGTATTCCAGGATATGTGCCATGTTCATCACTGTCGCATCTAGGCCCTTTGTGGTGTTCCAAATGTGAAATCTTTTCCATTTTGCTGAATATGCCTTTCTTGTGGAAGGCCGGCGAGCTTCCATAATAATATCTTTCACTCTCTGGGATAGCTTGTCCTGAGGAGGAGTCAAGGTATTTTCCAGGCTGTTAGTTGCAAGGTTTTCAAGTTGGAATGCAGAGTTTTGTAATTGTGCTGTGTCAGTAGAAGTGGCCATAGAGGAAGATGCCATGGTTTCGTGCGTGACAGGCTCTTTAACAGTGGGTACCAGTGCTGTCTTGGCCAGTCCGGGGCTATCAGAATCACTTTTGGCTGCTCTGTCCTGATCTTCAGTAAAACCTTGGTCATTAATGGGAGAGGTGGAAACGCATTCACTGTTAGAGTTCTCCAGCTGAAAGAGAGGGCGTCCACTTTCCATGCTTGTGGGTGGTATGTCCTTGAGCAGAATTTCTTCAGTTGATGATTGTGGGGGGAGGCAAAAAGATCTAAGTCCGGCCTCCCCCATGATTGTGTTATATGTAGAAAGATGTCTGGGTGCAGCATCCATTCATGTGCATCCATGATATTTCTGCTTAAGCTGTCCGCCAGTATATTGTCTTTCCCTGGCACAAACTGGGATTGTAGCTGCATATTGAGCTTCAAGGAAAGTTCCCATAGATTCATTGCCAGCCTGCAAAGAGGATAGGAATGGGTGCCTCCTTGCTTGTTTATGTACCACATAACCGTGGTGTTGTCTGTCCTTATTAGCAGATGGCCATGATGCAGAAAGGGTTTGAAGGCTTCGACTGCATGTATCACTGCCAGCATTTCCTTTTGGTTTATGTGCATACGTAGCTCTTTTTGTGACCATAGACCTTGAATGCATCTGCCCGCCATGTGCGCTCCCCATCCGTGGTCTGAAGCGTCTGTTGTAATGGTTTGGCTGGCTATTGGTTTGCTGAAAGGCAGACCCCTCCCCTGTTTGACTGGCTTGCTTGAGCCCACCACAGAAATTCCTTTTGAAGGCATGGAATGAGTGGTATCAAAGTTTCCAGGCTGTGACTGTGCTGAGTCCATAAACTCCTTAGGTACCATTGTAGTTTCCTCATATGTAGTCTTGCTTGCGGAATCAGAAGGATGCAAGAAGCCATGTAACCCAGGGCCTGCAGGATTTTCCTTGCAGTCAGTTGGGTTTGTCTTGTCAGATTTTTGAAGTAATCTGGTAGTTGATTTTGTTTTTCTTCTGTGAGGAAGGCCATTTGGGTGGTTGTATCTAGATCTGCACCCAGAAAGGTTATTCTTTGGGATGGAACAAGTCTTGATTTGTGAAAGTTGACTGTATATCCCAAGGCCTGAAGTAGGTGGATTGCATAATTCAAGTGTTTTACCAAAGTTTGTTGGCTGTCCGCTTGTATAAGGCAGTCGTCCAGATATGGGTATATTTGAATCCCCTGAAGTCTGCAGTGTGCAATTACTGATGCCAGGCATTTCGTGAATACTCTGGGCGCAGTAGATAAGCCAAAGGGCAATGCTGAGAATTGATAATGCTCTGACCCTGCAAGAAATCTGAGGTGTCTTCTGCAATTTTGCCTGATAGGGACATGCAGGTATGCCTCCTTGAGGTCTAGAGTTACCAGCCAAGACCCCTTGCCCAGCATGGGAAGGAGCTGCTGTAGAGTCAGCATTTTGAACTTTGGCACAATGAGATAAGTATTCAGTGCGGACAAGTCGAGAATAGGCCTCCACTGTTTTTCTTTTCTTGGAACAAGGAATAGTCTGGAATAAAATCCTTGGCTTTATTCTGAGAGAGGAACCTTTTCTATAGCTTTCATTTGCATTAAGCTGGAAATTTGTTTCAAAGCCTCTGCCCTTTGATTCGGTGGCAGGTCTGGCATGCCCTTTCTTTTTGGTAATGTGTGGAAATGGAACCTGTATCCTTTGTCAATTATTTGTAGTGTCCATTTGTCCCTTGTAATACTGTGCCAATTTTCTGAGAATAAAGAAAGCTTTCCGCCCAAAGGTGCTTCCAATTGAGCCCTGGTTGGCGGTGTCAAAGTAAAGTCATTGAGCCTGTCCTTGTGCAGCAGTTGAAGGTCCTGCATTACACCTCTCTGGTTGGGAGGCTGCCATTTATGTCCTCTGTAGGAGCCTCTAGCTTGCCCTCTACCTCTGGCACGCCTGTTTCTTGCCTCTCTGAAACCTCTCTGTGTCTGGAAAGGACCAATTCTTGGAAGGCCAATTCCTGCTGAATCTTGGTGGTTGTACTTGGAGAAAATCTTTGACTGTTTGTACGGATTTTGCCTTTTCTTCAAATTTCTTTAGGACCTCCTGAGCCGTGGAGCCAAATAACTTTTGCTTTTCCAGAGGGGCATCCAGCAGCTTTGCTTTAACATGGTCTGGCAGAGATTGTTCCTTCAGCCAAGCATGCCTACGTATGACTGCGCCAGTCATAGCTGACCTACATGAAGCTTCCAATGCATCATAACCACATTGCAAGAAATGGTTGCTAACCTGTTGTGAGTTATGTACCAGATCCTGAAGTGACTTGCGGTCTAGGGGGTCAGGTGAAGACAGTTTTTTATGCAATTCATCTAACAAATACTCTTGGTACTGTATCATATGAAATTGACAATTTAATGCCCTTATAGAAAGAGTAGCAGAAGTATACACTTTTTTACCCCATCTCTCTAAAGCTCTGGACTCCCTTTCAGAGGGGAGAGGATTTTTAGCAGTGGCAGCTGCAACCCCTTTAAGGCCCTGGGAAATAGTTTCTGGATCAGCAGAGTGGGCCTTGTAAAGGTAAAGATGTGAGTCCGGGACCCTGTAGTACCTATCGGGTTTGGCAGGAGCCGGAGGGAGAGAATCAGGAGTTGTGCTAGAGTCAGAGTACACATCATCAATGACATTCAAAACAGGAGGAATAGCTAAAGGTCTATGCTGAGGCAAATGTAAAAAGGTCCTTAATCTTTTCCTGGAATCAGAGAATTCCTGGCCCTGCCATTGGAAATGCTCTCTCATGGTGTGTAGTGTCTCCCCAAAGGAAAACTCTTCAGGAGGGGAGGCCGCGGGAATAGATTCCTCTGCATCAGAATCCTCGTAGGCCGAAAAAGCCTCCTCCTGGTGGTCCGAGAGAGTAGAGCCATCAGAGGCCTCATCTGAGGAGTGGGGATCAGAGGGCTCAACCCTGGGCCGTTTGTCTGGAGGAGGTTGAGAGACCCTAATTAAGGAGATAAGATACTCTGCTAAGCTTAGAATCTGTGAACCAGTAGAGGGTCCCTGAGGGATAACCTTGGGAGGCAAAGCTTTTGAGAGTTTAGCAGCTTTAGCCCTGGAGAATGCCTTAATGGACATGTATGCAGGAGGCCTGGCTGCACCACGTGCTGGTGTAGATTTGTCTAAAGGAATGGTGTCGGAAGGTTCCAGGACACCAGTTTCTGTTGGAAATTCAATAACAGACTCAGCCGGGGCCTCCGGGACCGAGGTAGTCGGTTGAGCGGTTTCGGTAATTGGAAGGACCAAGGACTCTGTTTCAGCCGAGACCGAAACACTCGCGGTAGGCCTGGCCGTGGTTTCAGCCGAAACCGCGGCTCGCATGTGTTGGTCCTTGTCCTTTTGTTTCTTAACTAAATGAGAAGTCGGAGTCTCCGATGGCATCTTATAAGAAAAACTAGCCCCAAAAAATTCCTCTGCAAACTCCGCCCGACGTCTAAGAGTGCGTCGGTTGAAGGAAGCACAGGCTGAACAGGCCGAGACGTCGTGGTCTGGGCCTAGGCAGGGGAGGCAGTAAGAGTGGAAATCCTTATGAGGTATTTGTTTCCCACAAGTTAAACAATTATTAACTGTATCTGACATCGGCTGAGGCAAGAAAGAGTCCCCAACGGGGTACTTAGCTTTTTGAAGTCTTCGGTAGCTGAATTACAGGGAGCTGGCCGACCGGCACTTGCGAACTGCTTCTGCTTCGGGCACCACGTGGCAAGAAAGACTGGGGAAGATGGTGTCGGCTGATGCTTTTATACCCCAGGCGCTCTGACGTCGGGGAAAGTGCGACATAATCCGGCCGACCGAAGGGCTGCCTGAGGCAGGACAACCCATATGTGATGACTGCAAATGCATCCTTGAAGGACATCAGGAGAAACCAAGTGGTTAATCTGAGGCTGAGAAGTTCTGGATGAGGCTACCCAGTGGGGTGTGAAAGTAGATCCAGTACTGCATCCAATATTCAAGGGAGTTCCCCATAGGTGAAGCCTGAGGAGAAACCAAATTTGCCTGGGCCAAAAGAGGGCAATAATGATAAGAGACTCCTTGTATTTTACTGCTTTTTGTAGAAGTCTGGGTATCAGAGAAAAGGAGTACAGCATTTCAGAGGGGAGAAGGCTGCCATTGCACAACTAGAGCATCCCTCTGTGACTGTCTCTGTGCAGGAATCATGGCAAAAATAACCGTGCTCAGTGTCCGAGAAGGCAAGAATATCACAAAAAAGATTGTCCCAATGATGGAATTTCTGCTGTGCCACTGCTGAATTCAGACATCACTTGAGGCTTTAGAATCGACCTGCCTAGCCTGTCTACAAGGCAAAGGAGCTCTCCCAGAATGTGCATTGCCACAAGAAAGTGATGCAAGGCCATTGCCCACTGCCAAACCCTTTTAACTTCCTGGCAAAGGGGATATGATATGGTTCCTCTATACTTGCTGATATACCAAAATACTATCATGTTATTGGTTTAGAAAAAAAAAAATCAACCCTTACAGTCTTGAAGTTCCTGCAACATTAACAGAAGGAATAGTTGTGTAAAATCTTACCATAGCCATAGATGTCCTTCTCTTCCATGTTGCAGTATCTTACTGTGGGATTCTCCGCCTCAGGCGACCCAAACATCGGCTACTATACAAAAGCTTAAGCTTGGGTGCTGTTGGTGCATGGGACCTCACATGTAGGGCCATAAACCAGGGGTCTTAAGTGTGACGTCTGCATGCACAGACTTCAGAACTGACTGCCCAGTTGAACAGTAGCTTAGGTGATGCCAAATGGTGTCCTCCAGACTGGTGAAATGCAACTGACTGCCCAGTATGACCACAGTGTAGGTAGATGCTCTATGATGCTCCACAGAAAGGTTGAGAGTAATACAGGGGGTCAGGAGGGAGCAACATGAAAGAGAAGGACATCTATGGTTATGGTAAGATTTTACACAACTATTCTATATCCTTCTATTCCCATTTTGCAGTATTCTTACTGTGGGGGAGTACTGCAGCTTAGGAAGGAGGATGGGTGGAGGTAGAGGTAGCGGATTCCAGAAATCCCTGCAGGATTGCCCTTGTGAAACCGGTTCTGGCTCTGGAGATATGGTCCAATTTGTTGTGTTTGGTAAAGGTCTGCATAGTGGACCAGGTGGCTGCCTCAAGGATGGAAGCTGTGTCTAGGCCTTTGAAGAAGGTCCTGGCAGAGGCTACTGCCCTAACAGTGTGTGCCCTGACCCCCTGATGCAAGTCGTTTCCGTGGTAAGAGCAGCAGAAGCAGATAGCTTTCCTGATCCAACAAGAGATAGTTTTGTTTTCAAACTGCCTTGCCTAGGGCTCTAGGATAAAAAGATACAAAAACTGATTTGATTTTCTAATGGTCTTAGTTTTGTCCAAGTAAAAACTGCCTGTGAACATCCAGGGAATGTAGTATTCTGTCACTGTCATTTTAGGAGAGGGGAAGAAGGTTGGTAAGTGAATGGACTGATTTAAATGATAGCTTGTTGACCACTTTAGGAATATAGGAGGGGATGGTGCGCAGGGTCACCCTGTCCTTGTGGAAGATAGTGTAGGAAGGGGCAAGCCATGAGTGCCTGTAACTCTGATACCTTTCTTGCAGAAGTGAGGCCTACCAGCAAGACTGTTTTCCATGTGCTCATCTGCAGGGATGCAGAACTGACTGGCTCAAATGGGGCCACTGTAAGCTTTTTCAGGACATGTTAGGTCCCAAGGCGCTGGGGTAGGCTTCCTCTGTGGTCCAATGTGTAAGGCCCCTTTCAAGAACAATTTAACATCTAATCTGGAGAGTAGAGTAGGGTCCAAGGGTAAGCAGGCAGGGACGGCAGATAGGTGCACCTTCACTGAAGAGTATGAAAGGCCTGCCTTGGTGAGCTCACACACATAGGTTAAGACTAGAGGAAAATCCACTTGAAAGGGGTTCTATGTCTTTGTTGACACCATCTGGAGAATCTTTCCCATTTTAAAATGTAGGATCTCCTTGTGTTAGGCTTCCTAGCCTCCTGCAGGATAGAAAGCACATCCTCTGAGTAGCAGTGTCTGAAGGATATTAAAAGTTTATCAACCAGAGTATTAGCCACAGCATCTCCAGGTGTGAATGGCTGAGAGTTCCCTTCTGTTGTGTGAGTAGGTCCACTTTGTGGGGTAACTTGTGGTGATTGCCCTTGGTGAGGGGTAGTAGAAGGGGGAAAGTACAGTTTTGTACCTACCATAAATGTAGATGTTCGAGTGCTAATACAGCTGCAGTCATAACAGATGGGTTTTCCTGCCATCAGGCAGGTCCTCGGTCAGCCGAATTCCAAAGTCTAGGTCCGGCGTCGGTTGTCGTCGCTTCTTCCCTAACGTCAGTGCGACAGGGGTATAAAAAAAACAGCCGACGCCATTTTCTTCAGTTTTTCTTGCCCCAGATGTCAGGTGCCCCCAGAAGGAAGGCAATAGATAAATTTATGTAATAATGCAATGCAGTATAATCAAAAAACAGTAGTTGCAAGCAAATACACCATAAAAGAATACCCCAATCAGGTTGTATGAGGAGGTGTTAGCCATTAGGCCTGTTCCAGAGGGGAAGGAGGGAGGGAAACCTGGACTGCAGCTGTATTAGCACTCGAACATCTACATTTATGGTAGGTACAAAACTGTACTATGTTCATCGTGCATACAACTGCAGTCATAACAGATGGGTAGAATACCAAAGCTAAAAAAGGGGGTGGTAGGCACTAGGTGGAACTAGGAGGAGCCAGGATGCCCTGCAAAACTGCAGTGGCAAAACCTGCTCTGGATTTGGAGTATAAAGGCAGGTGATAGTGCTTGGAGAAAGTATGCACAGAACTCCACGTGGCAGCTTCCAAAATATCTTTGGTAGGAACCCCCCTGAGGAAAGCTGTAGAGGTAGCTGTGGCCCTTGTGGAGTGAGACCTGACGCCTGCAGGTACAGTTTTACCATGAAGAGAGTAACAAAAGCGTATGCAGTGGGCTATCCATTTTGAGATTGTCTGTTTGGAAATAGGCTTCCCTTGAGCCCCTGTAGCATAGGACACAAAGAGTTGCTCTGATTATCTGAAAGGCTTTGTTCTGTCCAAATAATAACGTAGTTGTCTGTGAATGTCCAAGGAATGTAGTAGTCTCTCCCCTTTGTTATGAGGATTGGGGTAAAAGGTAGGCAAGTGGACAGCCTGATTTAAGGCTACCCTGGATACTACCTTTGGCATAAAGGAAGGACTGGTTCATACGGAAACTCTGTCCTGATGGAAAATGATGAAAGGCTGCACAGCCATGAGGGCTTGTAGTTATGAAACCCTGCGAGCTGAGGTGATAGTCAGCAGGAAGGCTGTTTTCCAGGACAAATATTGCAGTTCTGTTGAGGCAGCTGGCTCAAAAGGAGGCAAAGTCAGTTTCTCTAGAATGAAATTGAGATCCCAAGCAGGTACTGGTTGCTTCCTTGGGGGTTTTATATTCTTAGCCCCTCTGAGGAACTGCCTTAAGAGGGGGTGAGAGAATAAAAGAGGATCAGTGTTGTATTCTGCAGAAATGGCTGAGGCATGGATTTTGATGGAAGAGAATGAAAGTCCACTGCTTAGCAGCTCAGCTAGGTACTGTAATATTTGAGGTAAATTCAATATTCCAGGGTTCTGGCCCTTTTTCTCATTCCAAGCACAAAACCGTTTCCATTTGGCGGAGTAGGCTTTTCTAGTAGAAGGTCTTCTGGCCTCCAAAATGACATCCTGTACCTCCTTGGAGAGTAGGGTCTGTTGTGATTTTAAGGAATCTTCCATGCGGCTAGATTGAGTGTTTTCAGCTGACTGTGAAGAGTTTTGAAGTTGTGCTGAGTCAGTAGAAGAGGCATTAGAGGTAGGATCCATGGTGGGGAATGCGTTAGGCTCCTCAGGAGTGGGTACCAGTGTTGTCTTGGCCAGTCTGGAGTGATGAGAATCATCTTTGGTCTGTCTGCTCTGGTTTTTAATAGAACTTTGGGCAGCAGAGGAAGAGGTGGAAAGGCATAAACTGTCATTGTTGTCCAACTGAAAGAGAGTGCGTCCACTTTCCAGGCCTGTGGATGAAAGGTCCTTGAGCAGAATTTTGCCAATTTATGTCTGGCCTTCCCCATGCTTGAATTATCTTTGAAAAAACTTGAGGATGCAACTTCCATTCATGTGGATCTGTCATATTTCTGCTTAGGTTGTCTGCCAGCGTGCTTTCCTTGCCTGGCAGGAACTGTGCTTGAAGCTCAATTTGCAATTCTAGAGCTATGTTCCAAAGAGACATGGCTAGCCTGCATAGGGGGTATGAGTGGGTTCCTCCCTGTTTGATTATGTACCACATTACTGTAGTGTTGTCTGTCCTTATCAATAGCTGGCCTGGATGCAGCAGGTCTTTGAAAGCTATAATAGCATTTATTACTGCTAGCATTTCCTTTCGATTGATGTGTAGGTGCTTTTCCTTTTGGGACCATCTGCCCTGAATGCACCGATCTGTCATGTGCACCCCCCAGGCGTAATCCGAGGCGTCTGTTGTGATGGTTTGACTTGCTTGAGGCTTGCAGAATGGGAGACCTGTGTTTGTTTGGCATGCTTGAGCCCACCACAGAAATTCCTTTTGAAGACATGGAATTAGTGGTATTATTGTTTCCAAGCTGTGGCTGTGCTGAGACCATAGGTTTTTCAAGTACCATTGAAGTTTCCTCATATGCAGCTTTGCACATGGGATTAGTAGGATGCAAGATGCCATGAATCCCAGAGCCTGCAGTATTTTCCTTGCAGTCAGCCTGGTGAAAGTTGCCAGTTTTCTGAAGTATTGAGTTAGTTGCCCTTGTTTCTCTGACGTGAGGTAGGCCATCTGGGTGTTGGTATCCAAATTGGCACCCAGGAAAATTATTGTTTGAGAGGGTATTAGCCTTGATTTCTTTTTGTTGACTGTGTATCCCAGGGAATTCAACAACCTTATTACAAAAGCCAGATGTTTCAGAAGTATGCAATTGCTGTCCGCTTGGATCAGGCAGTCGTCCAAATATGGGTATATTTGTATCCCTTGCAGTCTGCAGTAGGCAATTACTGATGCCAGGCATTTCGTGAACACTCTGGGCACAGTAGATAAGCCAAAGGGCAATGCAGAGAATTGATAATGTGTTGAACCTGCAAGAAATCTGAGGTATATTCAGCAATCGTGTCTGATTGGGACATGCAGGTATGCCTCCTTGAGGTCCAATGTTACCAGCCAAGACTCCTTGCCCAGCATGGGAAGAAGCTGCTGTAATGTGAGCATCGTGAATTTTGGCACGAGTAAAAATGTATTTAGGATCGGTAGGTCCAAAATAGGTCTCCAATCTTTGCCCTTCCTTGGTACCAGGAATAGTCTGGAGTAAAAACCTTGACCCTGTTCTTCTTGAATAGCTTTCATGTCCATGAAATCTGAAATTTGTTTTTGCGCCTCTGCCCTTTGATTGTGTGGCAGGTTTGGCATGCCTCTCATTTTTGGAAGGGTGTGAAAGTGGAATCTGTAGCCTCTGTCTATAATGTCCAGGATCCATTTGTCTTTTGTGACAATATGCCAATTTTTTGAAAATAAAGCCAGTTTTCCACCTAAAGGTGCTGCCATTTGAGCCTTGCTTGGCATGCAAAGGGGAAAGTCATTGGTTCTGCTTTCTGAATGGCTGTGAACTATCCTCACTACCTCTTTGGGTAGGTGCTTGCCATTGTCTGCCTCTAAACGGTCCTTGAGATTGCCCTCTACCCCTCGGGCACCTGTATCTACCTCTTTGGGGTCTGTCCGTGGCTGGAAAGAACCAATTTTTGGATGGCCAATTTCTACTGAAACGTGGAGGTTGTACCTGTAGGAAATCTTTCACTGTTTGCATTGATTTTGCCTTTTCCTCCATTTTCTTTAATACCTCCTCAGCTTTAACACCAAACAATACATCTTTTTGCAGAGGTGCATCCAGTAATTTAGCTTTGACATGATCTGGTAAGGTTTGCTTTTTGAGCCAAACATGTCTACGTATGACTGATCCTGTAACAGCAGCTCTACATGAGGCCTCTAAATCATCAAAACCACATTGCAAAGTATGTTTACCTACTTGTTCTGCGCTATGTATCAAATCCTGCAACTCCTTCAAATCTGGTATGTGACATTTTGCTTCTCAACTGTGATAACAGAAACTGTTGGTACTTTAACATATTGAACTGGCATGGATAAGGTGGCCGAGGTGTATACCTTTTCCCCCACCTTTCTAAAGCTCTGGAATCCCTCTCTGAAGGTAAAGGATTTTTAGCAGTGGAGGCCTTAATTCCCTTGGGGCCCTGTGAGATAGTTTCTGGGTCAGCCGCATGGCTTTTGTAAAGGAAGTGGTGTGAGTCAGGAACCCGGTAATACCTGTCAGGCTTGACTGGGGCTGGAGGTAAAGAGTCTGGGTTAAGGCAGTACTCCGAATACACATCAAGGATATCTAAGACAGGGGGTATAGCCAGAGGCCTATGCTGAGGGAGCAAGAGAAAATCCCTAAGCCTTTTCTTGGAGTCGGAGTACTCTTGACCTTCCCAGTGGAAGTGTTCCCTCAAGGTATGCAAGGTCTCCCCAAAAGAGTAATCCTCAGGGGGGGAGACAGAGGGAATGGACTCCTCTGCATCAGAATCTTCAAAAGGGGAGTATGAATGTTCCTGGTCATCAGAATGTTCTGAAATAATGGAAGCCTGGTCCGAGGAGGGGGATTCTTCCTCCACTCTGGTCCTTTTTTCCGGGGGGGGGGGGTTGAGAACCCCTGATTAAAGAAATTAAGTCCTCAGCCATTTTGAGCATCTGCTTTTTAGGCATGGGGCCTTGAGAAGGGCCCTGTGGGGTTTGTTTTTTAGAATGCATGGCTGTCTTAGACTTAGTGAAAGCCTTGATGGAAAAAGAAGAGGAAGGCCTGAAGACACATTGAGAGGAGGCAGACCTGTCTAAACTCTGAGTTTCACCGCCAAGAGTGGCTTCGGTATCTGTAGTCGGGGTGTGGGCCGAACAGCCTGCGACCTCGGGTACAGAAGACACCGGTCGTCAGTAGTCAGGGGCTGCATAGGCGCCTCGCTGAGAATCGGACCACCTGTAGTCGGCTTTGGCGTGGTGGCGGTAGAGGCCGCGGACCTCATGTGACGGTCCTTATCTTTGCATTTTTTAGTCAAAACTGGAGTCGGAGTATCCGACGACATTATGTAGTTACATTTTTGGCCAAAAAAGTGCTGGGCGAACTCCGCCCGATGCTTAATGGTGCGTTTGTTGAATGTAGCACAAAAACGACAGGCCGAGACGTCGTGGTCTGGGCCTAAGCAAGGAATGCAGAGGGAATGAAAATCCTTATGCGGTATTTGCTTCCCACATGAAATACAATTATTAACTTTGTCTGACATCGGTCTGAGGCAAGAAAAGTTTCCCCAACGGGGTACTTAGCTTTCAAGAAGACTTCGGTTGCAGATATTCGTAATCTCAGGAGCTGGCCAACCGGCACTTGCGAACTGCTTCTGCTTCGGGCACCGCACGGCAAGAAAGACTGAAGAAAATGGTGTCGGCTGGTTCTTTTATACCCCTGTCGCACTGACGTCAGGGAAGAAGCGACGACAACCGACGCTGGACCTAGACTTTGGAATTCGGCCGACCGAGGACCCGCCTGATGGCAGGAAAACCCATCTGTTATGACTGCAGCTCTATGCACAATGAACATCCAGTGCTCCCTTGGCCAATAGGGAGTCACCAGCAAGATTTTTGGCATGTGCCTCCTGATTTTCAGGAGGTCCTTTTGAATGAGACGAAAGGGAGGAAAGGCACACAGAAACTGTCCCTTCCATGAGATGGTGAAGGCATCCACTCTCCAGGCTAGTGGGGAGTGGTCCTTGGTACAAACTTTTCTCAGTTGTCTGTCCTGGGTGGAGGCAAATAAATCTATTTATGTTGTGCCCCACCAGTGGACAATGCCTAGAAACACTTCTCTGTGCAACAACCACTCATGATGTAGAGAGAATGATCTGCTACCGTTTGGTGGTTGTCCTGGGATGGGATATAGATTGCCTGCAGAGATAAGTTGTTCCGTGAGACTAATTCCCAAATCTGCATTGCCAGCCTGCTGAGGAGGTAAGAGCTGGTCCCCCCCCCCCCGTTTGTTGATGTACCACATGACATTGGTGATGTCTGTGAAGATTTGCAGGGGACCTGGCTGTAAGAGAGGGAAAAAAGCTTTCAGGGCTAAATGAACTGCAGTCATCTCCCTTACATTGATGTGTTTTTTCAGGAGGGGTGCCTGCCAGAGTGCGTGCACCTTGAGGCGCTTCATGGTAGCCCCCCCAGCCCAGATCTGAGGCATCTGTGTGCATATGTTGAGCTAATGTGAAGGGTAGGAAGGCTAAGACTGGGTTCAGCTGTATCTGTTGAATCTACCACATTAGCTCTGTTTTTAGGCAAGGTAGGAATGGTACCTGGAAGTCTAGAGGGTGGCTGTGTTGTGACCACACATTCTTTAGATACCACTGTAGCTTCCTCATGTGCATCCTGGCTAATGGTAGCATAGGTGTTGTGGCTTCCACAAGGGCCAGAAGTCGCATGAACTTTCTGGCTGACATTTGGTTGACCTGGAGAAGGTCTTGGAAGTGGTTGATCACTTTGTCAGGAGGAAGGAAGGCTTCATCAGGTCTGTCCGAATTCTGCATTCCAGGAAGATTTTGTCGTGCTCTAGTGAAGGGATGATTTGGCGAGATTGAGTGTGAACCTCAACCCTTGTAGCAGAGATATGGAGAACTGCAGATGGTTTTTGAGGGTGTTTTCCTTTTCTGCAAGAATAAGAATATCGTCCAGGTAGGGGTAAGATTTGAATGCCTTTGGTCCTGCAGTAAGCTATGGCAGGAGCTAGGCATCTGGTGAAAACCCTTGGTGCAGTGGATAAACCAAAGGGCAAGGCAGTAAATTGAAAATGAGAACAGGGCCAGCAAAACTAAGCACTTCCTGTGGGTTAGATGTATGGGGATGTGCAGGTAGGCCTCCTCCAGGTCCAAAGTGGCCAAGAACGCTTTGGGTGGCAATAGTGGAAGTAGGGTTTGGAGGGATAGCATTCTGAAGGAAGGGACTTTCATAAAGAGGTTTAGAAATGATAAATCCAGGACTGGCCTCGATGAGCCATGCTTTTTTGGTACTAGGAATAGCCTGGAGAAGAAACCTTTTCCTTCTTGGCCTGAAGGGACAGGTTCTATGGTTCCCTGAGCCAATAGGCCCTGGATAATGTGAGGAATTTGATGAAGTTGGTTCTTGGGTGGGAAGGGAATGCTCTGTGGTGTGGCCCTTTCCTGCCAAGATAGGAAATATCCTTTTTCCACTATTGCCAGAACACAGTGGTCTGAGGTGATTTCTTTCCCAAGGGGCAGAAAGTGAGAAAGACGGGATGAAAGGGGGAGGTGGGCAAGGCAGTCACACATTGTTGGTATTGCTTCTGTCCTGAAAGGACCGTCTGCAGGTAGGCTGAGATGAGGCAGGCCTAGAACAGGATTGCCTCCTAGTTCCTAATCCTATAACTGGAAGATGAAGGGGTGGCAGTGGAGGGAGCTCTTCTGACATATGAGGTCTTAGCAGGGTAATTTCTATAGAATTTTGGTATTGGAGAGACCAGTAGGTGTTTAATATCTTGGGAGTTCCTTGCTCTACTCTGTAGGTTCTTAAATAGTTCTGCAGATTGTTTACCAAAAAGAAGGTTATGATCTAGTGGGGCCATCTAGGATTTGGGATTTAAAGTCTTCAGGCAATGGCTGGAGCCTAAACCATGAATACCTGCGAAGCACAGATGCAGATGCAGCAGATCTAGCAGAGGCCTCTGCTGTATCATAACTGCATCTAAATCGAGTGCCTGGCTAACTAGGATGCCAGAGACAGTTTTGATGCTACTTCTATCTTGGGAGAATCAGGCAAGGAGGACAGTAGAGTTGGAGGTTAGAATACCAAATCCAAGGCATATTTAACCATATGGGTTTGGTAATTAATGGCCCTAAATGCCAGGGTGTAAGAAGTATAAATCTTCTCGCCCAGGCTGTTCATAATCTTGTTATCCTTGTCTGTAGGCAGAAGTGACAAGGATGGAATCAGTCTAGACTACTTGTCTGGGGCCACAGCTATCACAGCAGGGTCTGCCAAGGACGATTTTACTAGAAATTTGTGGTCATCAGGCACCTTGTAGACATGATCAGGTCTCTGTGGAGCAGGTGGCTGAGAGTCAGGGTTTTTTGAGGCTGATGCAAATGCATCTAGGTATGCAGAGATCACTGAAGGGATGGCTGATGGGAAGGGTGATTCAACCTGCAGCAGCTCAAAATACCTTTTTTGAGTTTCTGTCTTTTGTGAAGTATTCCATTTAAAATATTCCTTCATTTTAGTAATGGTCGCTCCAAATGTAATGTCCTCTGGAGGGGAGTCTCCCTCTATAGAATATTCATCTGGGGAATAGTATTCCAGGGGGCAGGCTATTTGGGATGAGTACATAACAGATTCATCAGAGGAAAAGGAAAAGGCCTCTTCTTCTTCCTGAGAAATGGAAAGGATGACTGAAGTTGCTGAGGCAGGTCTTAGGCTAAGCATTGGAATAGTAGGAGCTGAGGAGTCCAAGGGCCTAAGGACCATGATGGCCTGCATCAAAGACTGTGTAAAATATTGCTAGTCAGGTTGCCCCTTAGGAGAGGTAGATAAATGCTTAGTCTTTTGTCTTCTTTTTAAAGGAGTATTTTTGGGAGAGACAGTACACCTACATTCCGGGGCCTAACCTAAAGGAGGAGACTCTGATTCCTGTATCCCAGACAGGCATCCGGTGGAGCCTGGTTCCCCCTCGACTTCAGTAATAACTGACATCTGAGTAACCTCCACAGACGTGTTGGCTGGCACTTCAGAAGTGGCTTCCTCAGGAGAGGTGCTGAAGTAGACTGTTCTAGTGGACGTCCCTCAACCCGGATATCAGTGGTTGGCAGGGCGTCCAATGAAGGAGGGGCAGAGGTAGTAGGTCATGAAACCTTGGCCTTTTTTCTTGGTGGTTCCATCTGGGAAGCTGACTCCAGGTCCGTCCTTAATGCTAACTTTTTAAGCCTCTTATTTTCCAGATATAAATTGAGGGCAGACAGATGTCTTCTAAGCGTTTTGGGGACTAAAGATTGGCAGATGGTGCAGGAGGTATGGTCATGTTCCTGCCCTAAACAGAATATGCAACAGTCATGGGAATCCTTATGCGGAATCTGACATCCGCATCGGCATTTACCCTTCTTAGCAGACAACGGCTAAGAACAAACAAGCAAATCAAGCTCAAGAGATTAATAAAACATAAGAAGTCCCCAACGGGTTACTTGGCTTTAGGCATTTTGAAGGAGAGGAGCGATGTGATCGATCTGACGTTTGAATGCGGCAAAAAAGTTCTGGGGTCTGTGTGTGCAGATGTCACATTTAAGGTCCCTGGTTTATAGCCCTACATGTGACATCCCACACACCAACAACCACCAGGCTTAAGCTTTTGTATAGGAGCCGATGTTCGGGTCACTTGAGGTGGAGGAACCCACACTAAGAATACTGCAACATGGGAATAAAAGGACATATGCCTATATCTCCATGGCACTGATGTCAACATTGGTCTCTTCTGGAGTCTGTAACTGCTGGACTATCCTCCTGTTGTAATGTCCCCATCACCCCAGGGAGGAGTATCCATGGTAACAACTTCTTCCAGAGGCAGAAGAACAAACTATCTGCCAGAATATATGTAAGGAGATTATAGCCACCACTTTAAGTGCTGTCTGTAAATATTGGTTATAATGATCAGCATAGAGAGGGGTTGTAAAAACTAAGACAACTGCACTCTGAGAAGCCACTGCAGGATTCTCAAATGACAACAAGCAAACTGAACCATAAGTATGGAAGAGGTCATTAGGCAGAGAACCTTGAGCACTAATGTAGCTATACAAGATGAGGTTTGGAGAAGACTCTGAACTGCTTGTTTCAGTGTGTGTAATTGTCTGATTGAAGAAATACTATTAAAGCTGTCATGTCCAAATGGTATCCAATGAAGTGGATTGCTCGAGTCAGGTTCAGTAATGATTTTTGATAGCTTATAATGCCCAAGGGCAGGCAAGGTCTTGGCAAATAGTCACTGGCTTTGTTCAGATACTCCACTGTCAGATAAACAAGAGCCATTCATCCAGGTAAGGGAAGACTCTGAACTCCTGGGAGGGACAGGTGAGCAGCTATGACTGCCATGCACTTGGTGAGCAACTAGGGGTGCTGTGGCAAGATCAAATGGCAGGGCTTTGAATTGAAAGTGAAAGGTTTTGAGATGGAAGAGTAGATACCTTGAAGATTATTTGGTTGTCTTGATATGGAGGTAAGCTTACTAAAGATCCACTGGAACACATCCAGTTGTTTACTCTGAGGCAGGATACAAATGACTGCTCAGTGACCGGCCTGAGCTGGGTCTTTTTGATGCAAGTGTTCAAACAGCCAAGGTCCAAACTGGGCCTGAGGTCCTGGGTTTTCTTTGGAACCAAAATGAACCTGGAATAAAATGCAGATTATGTCTGGTAGGACCTCTTGGATGCCTCTGCTGTGGGGTAGGAAGACAATTTCCCTTTTTGCTACTTCTGACTGATGGGGTGGTGGAATGTCTGAAGTGGCATCTTTGATCTTGGTGGGGGGAATGGACAAAGAGCACTGAATAGCCTCTGAATATTATCCCTCTTACCCATTTGTACAGTGTAATGGCCACTCACACAGGACAGAAGAGAGGTAAACAGTCTTTCAATTGCCTCCACAGAGTAGCAACCAGGAAGCCCTTCAGGGGCAGTAAGGTTGTTTATTGGAAACGGCTTCACAAAATCCCTAGTTGTGTGGACCCACTCAGTCTCTGGGTCTGTGCTCATTGAAGGGACCAACTCTGCCAGATCTACCCCTATCAGAAATGGTGTAGAATAGCTGCAGTTTGGATATCCTAAACCAGAGTGACATTAGACCTTTTTGGTTGCTGATGTACAACTTTTGTGACGCCTCAAATCTCAAATTTCACAAAATAAGGACAGAGTTGGATTCTGGATGCAGACAACAAAGCAGAAGGCAAAACATTTTGAGAACTAAGCCAGATGAATGGAGAAAGGAGATTTTATCAACAGGAAAAACTGCAAGTAGGGGCACAAAAAGAGGAAAGAGGGAGCTGGGAATTTATTGCAGAAAATTAGAAAAGAAACAAGTATTGAGAGAACATAACTAGGGAAGGAGAAATCAGAGTGGGATGAGGTCAAGCAGAAGTCTGAACTGGAGTTTGGAGTCTGCCCCCCCCCCTCCCAAAAAAAAAAAAAAAAAAAAAAAAACTACAAAATGGAAATCAAAATAAAACCAACCTTAACAGCATTGCTAAATGTTGCAAATGAGATAAAAGAACTGGAGGTTGGATCTTTACAAAATAGAAGATGCAAACTACACAGAAATAAATGGAATCTTTGGGAACAATATATGCAAAAAGTACAGTTGTGTACACATACCAAAAATGTAGATGTTCGAGTGTATTCACTTGTTGCAGTCATCACACTTGGGTTATCTGCCTGCAGGTAGCCCCCAGTCGGCCTGAATACCAGAGTCTTGGGATTTCTGCATCGGATGCAGTCACCTCTTCCATGATGTGAGGGGTATAAAACATGCAGCCGACACCAATACATCAGTTTTTCTTGCCCCAGATGTCAAGTACCCCCAATGGGGAAAAATTAAATATACAAAGATATACCTCCAACAAAAAAGCAAATACACCAAAAAGTGCATTGACATCCCTTTTGGTAAAAACTCTGTACCCATGAACTACCACATAGGCGGTAGTCTACTTAACACTGAAAGTGTGATAACAGACCTTGGGACACAGGTGGACAGTAGTCTCTCCTTTGATAATCACATCACCACAGTTGTCAGGAAATCCTTCTATGTGGCACACCTCATCACAAAAGGTTTCTCATCCGGGAAAAAAAAGAGGTCATTGTTCCCCTCTACTCGTCACTCATTAGACCCATTATAGAGTACAATGCCCCTTTTGGTATGTACCTCACAAGACATCTACAACAACTGGAAAGGCCACAGAAACACCTCACAAAGAGGATTACTCGTCTCAAAAAACTGCAGTTTTACTCCATCGCACATCGCCTACTCAGAGGCGATCTCTGCCTAACACACAAAGCTATGTCAAACCCAGAGCTTTTGGGCATGCTCCACTTAAAGAAATCCCAATCCCTACGAGTTACATGCTCTAGGGACCTAAACAGAACATGCTGGAGGGATAGATTCCTGTCCCAGGGACTTCCCATACTCTGGAACAAACAACCTATCTATATCAAACAAAGCTCCTCATTAGCACTCTTCAAGAAAAATCTTGATGATTGGATGGGAGATGGGAAATTCACCCCGGGAATCACTTCTGTGGCTCTGCTCGACAGTGGCACAGGAAAATAATTTTCTTGGGTGGCGAAAGCCAGGGTAACTTTTGGCTAGGCTTATATAGGCCCTAGGGCCAATAGCCTAGTACCTACCTATGAACCATAAGGGCCTGTAATTCATAAACCCTTCTAGCTGAAGTGATTGCTAAAAGGAAAGCTGTTTTCCAAGAAAGAAATTTTAAGTCTGCAGTAGCAGCTGGCTCGAAAGGAGGTACAGTGAGTTTCTCCAAAACAAAGTTAAGATCCCAGGGTGGGGTTGGAGCTCTCCTGGGTGGTCTCAAATTTTTGGCCCCTCTGAGGAACTGCTTGCACAGTGGATGTGAGAAGGGGGGGGGTTCTGTCTTATAATGAGCTGAAATGGCTCAGGCATGGATTTTAATGGAAAAAAAGGACAGGCCCTTATGAAGCGTCTCAGTTTAGAATTGTAAAATCTGAGGTAAATTGGGCGTTGCTGTGCTCATCCCTTGAGATTGGTTCCAGGCGCAGAATCTTTTCCATTTTTCAGCACAGGATTTTCTAGTGCTAGGCCTCCTAGCCTCTAAAACTATATCCATCACAGGTTTACTGAGGGATGGTAAAGGAGCGATCATTTAATTAGCCAGGCTGCAAGCTTCAGTGTTAGAAGTTGAGGGTGCAGAATCTGGTTCTCCTGCTGAGACAACAGGGAAGGAGTCTGAGGCAGGTGCCATGGGGATAACCGTGACATTGCGCAGAAGGGGGTACCAGTGTTGGCGGGGCCAGTCTGGAGCAATCAAAATCATCCTTGGTTTGTCCGGTTTGATTTTTAGTAGTACTTTGGGGAGCAGAGGCAGAAGGGGGGAAGGCATAGACCAATCGTTTTTTCCAGCTGAAGGACAGAGCATCCACTTTCTAGGCTTGTTTGTGGGGAGTCCTTTTGCAAAATTTGTCCAATTGGTAGTTCTGGGGAGAGGCAAACAGGTCTATGTCTGGGCTGCCCCATTTGCTTGTCAACATGTTGAAGATCCTTGGTTCCAGATTCCACTTGTGTGGGTCCATGAGGTTTCTGCTTAGTCCGTCTGCCAGTGTATTTAACTTTCCAGGCAGGAAGTGAGCTTGTAGATGCACTTGGTAGCTCAAGGCTGTGTTCCACAATGCCATGACTAGTCTGCAGACAGGGGTAAGAACGTGTACCCCCCTGCTTGTATATGTACCACATAACAGTGGTGTTGTCCGTCTTTACCATTAGTTGTTCTGGAAGAACGTGGTCCTTGAAGGCTATCAGAGCATTCTGTACAGCTAACATTTCTTTCTGATTGATATGCAGGTGCATTTGACTTGGGTTCCATTTGCTCTGAATGCACTTCCCTGCCAGATGAGCCCCCCCATGCATAGTCTGATGCATCTGTTGTTAGGGTTTGGGTGGCAGGGGGTGGTGTGAAAGGTAGTCCCTTGTTTTGGTGGCAGACCTCTGCCCACCAAAGGAACTCTAGGCGTAGGCAAGGAATGATAGGAATCATTGCTTCTAGATCCTGAGAATGTTGACACCACAGGCTTTTTAGATACCATTGCAGTTTCCTCATATGCAGTCTTGCATATGGAATTAGAAGAATGCAGGAGGCCATGAACCCCAAGGCTTGCAGTACTTGTCTTGCAGTTATAGCAGGGTTTTTGTGGCCACTTGTTTGAAGTAGGTTGTGAAATGAATTTGTTTCTCTGGCGTGAGGTAGGCTATCTGGGAAGTTGTATTCAAGCTTGCTCCCAGGTATATAATTTGTTGACAGGGTACCAGGTGTGATTTCTTTTTGTTTATGGTGTACCCCAGACAAGTTAGAACCCTTTGTACAAAGGCCAGATGATTCAAAAGTATGTCCTGGCTTTCTGCCTGAATTAGACCATCGTCCACGTATGGGTATATTTGAATATTTCTTTGCCTGCAAAATGAATACTTTGTGAATACCCTGGGCACAGTAGATAAGCCAAAGGGCAGTGCAGAGAACTGATAGTGCGTGTAGCCTGCATTGAAGCATAAGTATCTTCTGCAAGATTCCCTGATTGGGATTTGCAGGTATTCTTCTTTTAAATCTAGTGTTGCCAACCAGGCATCTTTGGCTAGCATAGGAAGTAATTGGTGAAGAGTCAGCAACTTGAATTTTGGAACTTCCAAAAAGGTGTTTAGAGTAGACAGGTCCAGGATAGGTCGCCATGAACTGTCCTTTCTGGGTACCAGTAAAAGTCTCGAGTAGAAACCTTATTCATTTTCCTCTTCTGGTACCAGTTGAATATCCCCCAAGTTTAAAAGAGAAAATACTTGTTTTTTGGCCTCTGCCCACTGATTTGGGGTTGGGTCCGGCCACCCGCTTGGTGTTGGCAATATGTGGAAGTGAAATATGTATCCCTGGGACACTATATTTAAAACCCATTTGTCCTGGGTAATGAAATCCCAGTTCTTTGCATGAAGAGCAATCTTTCCCCCCAAAGGGGCAGTCAGTTGATAATTGCTTGGAAATTTTAAACGGAGGTCATTGAGACAGTTTACAATGGGGGGGGGGGTCTTATTACTCCCAGATTTTGAAGTGGAGGCCCCCCACTGCTTAGTCCTGTGCATCCCCTGGGACTGCAACCTGGGGCTTTTGCTGTGTCTGGGCTTGGCTTGAGAAGACCTGGAAGGGGCTGGAATTCTTAGAGGGCCAGTGCCTACTAAATCTAGGAGGCTGAACTCGTAAGAAATCTTTAACAGTTTGCATAGATTTAGCTTTATCTTCCATATTTTTAAGAACTTCCTCAGCCTTGTTGCCAAACAGGTGGTCCTGATTTAAGGGAGGATCCAGTGGCCAGTCCAGGGCAATCAGAATTTTCCTTGGCCTATCTTCTTTTATCTTGAGTAGTACTGTTAAGAGAAGGGGGAGAGGGGGAAAGGCATAGATTGAGAGGTTTTCCCACAGAAAAGATAGGATATCCACGTTCCAGGTACTGCTGTGAGGCTTCCTGGTGCAGAATTTGCTTAACTGGTGGTTGTGGGGGGAGGCAAAGAGATCTACCTCTGGGGTCCCTCAGCTCTGGATCAGCAGGTTGAAAGTGCTGGGTTCCAATTTCCACTCGTGTGGGTCTAGGAGCTTTCTGTAAGTTGTCTGCCAGTAAATTTTGTTTGCCTAGCAGGAATTGAGCTTGTAGATGGACTTGGTTGTCCAAAGCTGTGCTCCACAGAGTCTTGGCTAACCTGCAGAAAGTACAGTTGTGTACACTTACCATAAATGTAGATATTCGAGTGTATTCACTGTTGCAGTCATTACATTTGGGTAATCCTGCTGGCAGGTTGCCCTCAGTCGGCCTGAATTCCAAAGTCTTGGGTCTTCCATCGGCTGTCGTCGCCCCTTCCCTGATGTCAGGTCGTCAGGGGTATAAAAGGAGCAGCCAACGCCATTTTCTTTAGTTTTTCTTGCCCCAGATGTCAGGTGCCTCCTAAAAAGGGAGCCAAAATTTATATGTATATATAAAATTACATGCAGCAATATAAACTTTACCTTCATCCACAAGCAAATACACCACATAGGTTGTATAAATCAGAGAAGGAAAGATAGGTTCCATCAGAAGAAAAGGGGGGATGGCAGGTGGGTAACCTGGACTGCAACAGTGAATACACTAGAACATCTACATTTATGGTAAGTGTACACAACTGTACTATGTTCTTCGTGTTTCACTGTTGCAGTCATTACATTTGGGTAGATTCCCAAAGCTATAGTTGGGAGGCTGGAGCTAAACAGCATTAGGAGCGGCTATGAGACCCTGCAGAACTGCAGTGGCAAAGCCTGCCCTGGATTTAGAGTAGAGTAGCACATGACAGTGCTTTGTAAAGGTGTGCACTGAACTCCAAGTAGCTGCCTCTAAAATGTCCTTAGTTGGCACTCCCCTGAGAAAGGCTGCTGAAGTGGCTGCAGCTCTGGTGGAATGTGGCCTAATGCCCTTAGGCACTGGCTTGCCATGGTATAAGTAGCAAAAATGAATGCAGTGGCCTATCCACTTTGAAATTGTCTGCTTTGAGATAGCCTTCCCTTGTGATCCTGCAGCATATGCCACTAGTAATTGCTCTGTCATTCTGAAAACTTTGGTTCTGTCCAAGTAGAATCTAAGCTGTCTGTGTACGTCCAAAGAATGCAGAATTCTTTCCCCCTTGTTCTGTGGATTTGGATAAAAAGTTGGCAGATGCAATGGTTTGGTTAAGAGCCACACTGGACACCACTTTAGGCATAAATGTTGGGTTTGTCCTCAGGGAGACACTGTCCGGATAAAAAATGATAGAAGGTTCCACAGCCATGAGTGCCTGTAGCTGTGAAACTCATCTTGCAGCAGTTATTGCTAGGAGTAGAGTTGTTTTCCAAGATAAAAACTTTTTATCAACAGTAGCAGCTGGCTCAAAAGGAGGCTGGGTGAGTTTTTCCAAGTCATAGTTGAGGTCCCATGCAGGCATTGGTGATCTCCTTGGAGGTCTTAAATTTATGGCTCCTCTGAGGTACTGTTTTAATAAGGGATGAGAAAAGATTGGTGGCTCTGCATTGCAATGAGCCGAAATGGCAGATGCATGAATTTTAATAGATGAGAAAGATAGGCCTTTGTCCAGCATCTCAGTTAAGTATTGTAAAATCTGAGGAATATTTGGCACAGCTGTATCAGTTCCTTGTGCCTGGTTCCAAGCACAGAATCTCTTCCATTTTCCAGCAAAAGATTTTCTAGTACTAGGCCTTCTGGCTTCCAAAATGACATCCATCACAGCTTTGCTGAGAGGTGTGTTTTGTATGATTACATTATCCGCCATGCTGCCAGGTTTAAAGTCCTGAGTTGGCTGTGCAGGATCTGATTGTTTTGCTGGGAAAGTAGATGTGGTACTTGAGGTAAGGTCCAAGCTGGGCATTGAGACAAGCTCCTTAATATTGGGTACCAGTGCTGGCAGGGTCAGTCTGGTGCAATCAGTTTCATCTTTGGCTTCTCCTGTCTGACCTTTAGGAGTACCTTGGGAAGGAGAGGCAGAGGTGGAAAGGCATATACTGATAGGCTTTTCCAGCTGAAGGATAGGGCGTCCACTTTCCATGCTTGTCTGTGATAAATCCTTGTGCAGAATCTCTTTAGTTGGTAGTTGTGAGGGGAGGCAAATAGATCTATGTCTGGGCATCCCCATTTCCTTGTTATCATGCTGAAGACTTGTGGATCCAGCTGCCATTCGTGGGGATCCATGAGGTTTCTGCTTAGTTTGTCTGCCAGAGTATTCTTCCTTCCTGGCAGAAATTGTGCCTGCAAATGTACTTGGTAAGTCAATGATGTGTCCCACAAAGTCATGGCTAGTCTGCAAAGGGGGTAAGAATGTGTGCCCCCTGCTTGTTTATATACCACATGATCGTGGTGTTGTCTGTCTTTATCAGTAGTTGTCCTGGATGAAGTAGGTCCTTGAAGGCTGTCAAGGCATTTTGAACAGCTAGCATCTCTTTTTGATTGATATGTAGATGTATTTGGTTTGAGGGCCATGTTCCCTGAATGCATCTTCCATGCCATGTGGGCCCCCCAGGCATAATCTGATGCATACGTTGTTAGTGTCTGCCTGGCTGGGGGTAATGTGAATGGCTGTCCCTTGTTTTGGTGACAAGCCTTTGCCCACCATCAAAACTCCTGTTGCAGGCAGGGAATGAGAGTAATTACAGTTTCCAGGCTGTGGCAATGTTGAGTCCAAACACTTTTTAGGTACCATTGAAGTTTCCTCATATGCAGTCTTGCATATGAAATGAGTAGGATGCAGGATGCCATGAAGCCCAAAGCCTGCACATTTTTTCTTGCAGATAATTGGGCCTTTGTAGCTAACATTTTGAAATAGGTAGTCAGTTGCCTTTGTCTGGCGTGAGATAAGCCATCTGGGCAGTTGTATTTAAGCTTGTACCCAGGAATATTATCTCTTGAGAGGGTACTAATTTTTATTTATTTTCATTGACTGTGTACCCTAGGCATGTTAGAAGTTTTTTCAGAAACGCCAGATGCTGTAGAAGGATGTCCTTGTTCTCTGCTTGAATGAGACAGTCGTCCAAGTAAGGATATATTTGTATTCCTCAGTCTGCAAAAAAAGCAATTACTGGTGCCAGGCACTTTGTAAAGACCCTGGGCGCAGTAGATAAGCCAAAGGGCAGTGCAGAGAATTGGTAATGCATTGAGCCAGCTTTGAATCTGTGGTATCTCCTGCATATTTGTCTGACTGGGACATGCAGGTATGCCTCTTTTAGGTCTAAAGTTACAAGCTAAGCGTTCTTGCCCAGCATGGGCAGAAGCTGCTGCAAATTCAACATTTTGAATTTTGGTATATCCAGGAATGTGTTCAGAATCGATAGGTCTAGTATTGGCCTCCAGGCCTTGTCCTTTCTGGGTACCAAGAACAGTCAAGTAAAATCCTTGTCCCCGCTCTTGCACTTGTTGAATGGCCCTCATGTCCATGAGGGATGAGAATTGTTTTTGTGCCTCTGCCCATTGATTTTTTGGCAGATCTGGCCAGCTGTTTGCCTTTGGCAGTGTATGGAAATGGAACTTGTAGCCTTGCGATACGATATTTAGAACCCACTTGTCCTGGGTTATAATGTGCCAATTTTGAGGAAAAAAAGTGCTAATTTTCCCCCTAAGGGTGCAGCCAGGAAATAAGTGCATAAGTGCTTGGTGCAGGCAGGGGGAAGTCATTGGGACTGTTTCCTGTAAGGTTGTGATTTGTCTTCTCCACTTTTGGAGGTAGAAGCACCACATTGCTTTAACCTGTATGAACCTTGCACCTGGGATCTGCCTCTAGGGCATCTGGGTCTGCCCCTATGAGGTCTGTCTGACACAGGAAATGACCAATTCTTTGTTGGCCAGTGTCTACTAAACCTAGGTGGCCATACTTGTAAGAAATCTTTGACCGTTTGCATAGATTTAGCCTTGTCCTCCATTTTCTTTAACACCTCTTCTGCCTTAACACCAAACAAAGTATAATGCTGTAAAGGGGCATCTAATAATTTAACTATAACGTGATCAGGCAGATTTTGTTCCTTTAACCAAGCATGCCTTCTAATTACAGAACCTGTAACTGCGGCCCTGCAGGAGGCCTCTAAAGAATCAAAACCACATTGCAAAGTATGCTTTCCAACTTGTTCAGCTGCATGCAATATATCCTGCATTTCCTTGTTTTCTGCACATTCAGAGTTTAACAACATTTTCTGTTTAAGCAATGCCAGGACATGTTGCTGATATTTGAGCATATGAAACTGTCAGTTTATAGCCCTTATAGCTAAGGTAGCAGATGTGCAAACCTTTTTTCCCCATCTATCCAGTGCCCTAGAATCCCTGCCAGAAGGGGTAGGGTTTTTTGCAGCGGAAGCCTTAACTCCTATGGGACCCTGAGAAATAGTTTCTGGGTCTGTAGCAGGGTTTTTAAAAAGGAATTTATGTGAGTCAGGAACCCTGTAATATCTGCCAGGCTTAACAGGAGCTGGAGACAAGGAGTCAGGGGTAAGGCTAGACTCCGAAAACACATCATCTACAATGTCTAACACAGGAGGGATGGCTAGTGGCTTGTGCTGAGGTAGTAACAGGAAATCCCTGAGCCTCTTTTTAGATTCTGAAAAATCTTGGCTCTCCCAGTGGAAATGCTCCCTCATGCTATGTAAGGTTTCCCCAAAAGAATAGTCCTCAGGAGGAGAAGCTGAAGGTATGAAGTCTTCAGCATCAGAATCCTCATGGGGGAAAAGAATATCCCTGATCAGAAGAGGAATCAGAAGAAATGGAAACCTGATCTGAAGATTCATAGTCAGTCTCTTGCCTAGGCCGCTTATCAGGAGGGGGATGGGAACCCCTGATCAAGGTAATCAAGTCTTCGGCCATTTTGTGCATCTGTTTTTTGGGCATGGAGGCCTGTCCACGTGGCTCTTAAGTTTGCTTCTTTTCCTTTGAAGGTGCTTTAGTCTTTGCCTTTGAAGTCGGTTTTATGTATAGATGTCTGGGTCTGAATACACCCTCAGAAGCCGGTGCCTGCTCAGCGGCTCCGGACCCATCTGAAGGATTAGCGTCCGATGCTCCAATACCTTGAGTTTCCAGTGGCATGGCCGACTCCACGTGGGAGTCGGTAGCGGCCTGCGACTTGGAAGTAGCGGTCATCAGGGGCTGTGAAAGCGCCTCACTGAGAACCTGCGAACCGGCGACTGGCTTAGGAGAAGCTTCGTCGGTTTTGGGCCTCGGCTGTCTTTCTTTTTCTTTGCGTTTTTTGTGAACTCTGGTAGTCGGATGGCTTTCCGGCGACATTTAAGATAATTAAACCTGCGGCCAAAGTAGTTTAAAGCAAAATCATACCGACACTTAATAGTGCGTTGGTTAAATCTAGCACAAAAACCGGCAACCCAGAAAGTTATGATCAGAGCCTAGGCAAGGAATACAGTAAGAATGAAAGTCCTTATGAGGTATTTGCTTCCCACAAGAAATACAATTATTAACTTTTTCTGACATCGGTTCTGGAGCAAGAAAAAAGTTTCCCCAACGGGGTACTTAGCTTTATAGAAGACTTCGGATCTGAAATCCGAATTCGAAAATTTCAGGAGTCGGTCGACTGGCACTTGCGAACTGCTTCTGCTTCGGGCACCACGCGGCAAGAAAGACTGAAGAAACTGGTGTCGGCTTCTTATTTTATATCCCTGACGACCTGACGTCAGGGAAGGGGCGGCGACGGTTCCTCCCTGCTTGTTTATGTACCACATAACTGTGGTTTGTCTGTTTTTATCAGCAGTTGTCCTGGAAGGATTAGGTATCTGAAATCTGTCAGAGCATTCTGTACAGCTAGCATCTCCTTTTGGTTGATGTGCAGGAGAATTTGGCTTGGGCTCCAGTAGCTCTGAATGCATTTGCCAGCCATGTGAGCCCCCCATGCATAGTCTGCTGCATCTGTGGTCAGGGTTTGGGCAGCGTGGAGTAGAGTAAAATGCAGTCCCTTGTTATGGTTGCATGCTTCTGCCCACCAGAGGATCTCTGTCCTCAGACAGGGTATGACAAGAATGACTGTTTCCAGGTCCTGAGAATGTTGGCACCAAAGACTTTTAAGTACCACTGAAGTTTCCTCATATGCAGTCTTGCATATGGAATTAGCAGAATACATGAGGCCATGAAACCTAGGGCTTGCAGTATTTTTCTTGCAGTAAGTTGGGTTCTGCTGGCCATTTGCTTGAAGTAGTCTGTCAGACGGACTTGTTTTTCTGGAGTGAGAAATGCCATCTGGGAAGTTGTGTCCAAGCTTGCTCCCAGGAATACAATCTTTTGACTGGGCGCCAGTTGTGATTTCTTTTCGTTGATGGTGCACCCCAAAGAAGTGAGAAGGCTTTTACAAATGCCAGGTGCTGAAGCAGCAATTCCTGGCTGTCCGCCTGAATCAGGCAGTCGTCTAAGTATGGATAAATTTGGATATTTGTCAGCCTGCAGTATGCAATGGCTGGAACCAGGCATTTTGTGAATACCCTGGGCGCGGTAGATAAGCCAAAGGGAAGTGCAGAGAACTGATAATGCATAGATCCTGCCCTGAAAAGTAGAGATTTTGCATGATTCCTTGATGGGGATGTGTAGATAAGCTTCTTTTAAATCTAGGGTGACTAACCGGGCATCCTTGGCTAGCATAGGGAGAAGTTGCTGCAGGGTAAGCATCTTGAATTTTGTGACCACCAGGAAGGTGTTGAGAATTGAATGATCCAGGATTGGGTGCCAAGAGCCCTCTTTCCTGGGTACCAAGAATAGTCTGGAGTAGAAACCCTGACCCCTTTGTTCTACTGGAACTGGCTGAATAGCTCTGATGTTGAGCAGGGAAAGAACTTAGTTTTGAGCCTCTTCCTACTGGTCTGGAGGAAGGTCAGGAAACCCGCTTGGGGTTGGCAGTGACAGTGAAAGGAAATAAAATTTGTACCCCTGGGATACAATGTTAAGGACTCATCGGTCCTGAGTGATGGACATCCAGTTTTTTGCATGAAGGGCAAGTTTTCCTCCTAGGGGCCCCAAGCAAATGGGCAGGGCTGGTAGGTAGAGTTCAGAAGTCATTGTGAACTTTTTCCATAGGGAGGTGGCTTACCACTCCCTGTTTTAGGGGTGGGAGCACTCCACTGCATAGATCTCTGCATACCCTGAGACTGTAGTCTGGGTGGTCTGTTTCTCCTGGGTTTTGTTTGAGAAGACCTGGAGGGGGCTGGAAAGGACCAGTGTTTTGAAGGGCAATGCCTACTGAATCGAGGTGATTGCACTTGTAAGAATTCTTTAACAGTTTGCATAGATTTAGTGTTTTCTTCCATCTTTTTAAGAACTACTTCTGCTTTGGTGCCAAACAAAACGTCCTTATTTAAAGGAGCATCTAGTAATTTGGAGTTAACATGATCTGGCAAGGTCTGCTCCTTCAGCCAAGCATGTCTTCTCAGTACAGAGCCAGTGACTGCAGCCCTGCAAGATCCTTCTAGGGCATCAAAACCACACTGTAAAGTATGCTTACTAACTTGGTTTGCAGAGTGCATAAGCACTTGCAAATCTTTATTTTCTGCACAATCTGGAAATATTACCAATTTTTGTTTAATGAGATCCATAGTATGTTGCTGGTACCTCAGCAAGTGAAACTGGCAATTCAATGCCCTGATAGCAAGAGCTGCAAGAGCTACAGAGGTATATACCTTCTTACCCCATCTGTTTAAAGCTCTAGAATCCCTGTCTGAAGGGGTAGGATTTTTGGCTGTAGTAGCTTTAATGCCTTTAGGTTCTTGGGAAATGATCTCTGGATCAGCAGTATGATTCTTGAAAAAAAACTTGTGGGAATCAGGTACTCGGTAATACCTGTCAGGTTTCCTAGGGGCCGGCGGTAAGGTGTCTGGAGTAAGACTGGATTCCAAGAAAACATCATCCACAACATCTAGGACAGGGGGAAGGGCTAAAGGCCTGTGCTGAGGTAGCTCTAAAAATTCTCTGAGTCACTTTTTGGACTGAGGATAGTCGTGGCATTCCCAATGGAAATGCTCTCTTAAAGTATGCAAGGTTTCACCAAAAGAGAAATCCTCTGGATAGGAGGCAGAGGGAATGGATTCCTCTCCATCTGAATCCTCATAGGCTAATAAGGGCATGTCCTGATAATCAGAAAGATCACAGTCATTGGACTCCTGGTCTGTAGAATCTGAAGGCAGCTGAATTCTTTGTCTCTTAGCAGGGGAAGGCTGGCTTCCCCAATTAGCATTATAAGATCTTCAGCCACTCTAAGCATTTGTGTTTGTGACATGTGAGGCCTAAGCATGTACTTTGGTCATCGTTTTTTTAGGTGTAGTGCGTATTCTGGGCCTAAGAAACTCAGTAGTTTTTGCTAAAGAAGAAGTCGGTTTGATTTGAACATCGGTACGTCGGAAAACACCCTCAGAAGCTGGTGCCTGCACAGCTGCTCTGGACCCAGCCAAGGTAGAGACATCCGCTGGTTCCATAGTCGAAGAAGCATCTTGCGGCATACTGGACTCTGAATCGGTCTTAGTAGAGGCCTTCGAATCCACAGAAGTGGGCATCATGGACTGCAAAGGCGCCTCACTGAGTACCGGCGGATTGGAGAATAGCTTAACGGAAGCATCGGCGACAGTTTTGAACCTATGCGGTCTGTCCCTGTCTTTAGCCTTACGTTTTTCGGAAGATCAGCAGTCAGATGGCTTACCGAAGCCATTTCGGAATATGGAGATAGAGAGCGAAAGAATTTAGCAACAAAAATAGCCCAATGACGAATGGTTTGGGTGTTAAACAAGGTACAAAACAGACAGCGAGGGACGTCGTGGTCTGGGCCTAAACAGGTGACGCATTAAGAATGAAAATCTCTGTGAGGTATTTGCTTTTCACAGGCAAGACAACTATTAACTTTTTCTGACATCGGTTACAGCAAGAAAAAAGGATCCCCAACGGGGTATTTAGCTTTAGAAGACTTAAGGATTATCAACTCGAAAAATGAAAATTTCAGGTAGTGGCCGACCAGCACTTGCGAACTGCTTCTGATTTGGGCTCCTCCTAGGTAAGAAAGACTGATTTAGTGGTGTCCGCTGCTGCCTGTTTTTATACCCATGACGACCTGACGTCATGGAAGAAGTGCCAGCATACGACGCAGAAATACTAAGACTCTGGTATTCGGGCCGACTGTGGGCTACCTGCAGGCAGTTAACCCAAGTGTGATGACTGCAACAGTGAAACACGAAGAGCATACGGTTTTTGAATAAAGGTAGCCCATTTTCTGGGAAGCTATACAATTGCTCCTGCCATCTCTCGTGTACTGCCCAGTTCTCAGAGGGTCATAACCATGTCTTCTCTATCCGTGTAGTTCATGAGCATTATAATAAAGTGCCTGGCTATGTTTGTTGGGGACTCTGTGAAATCCCAATAAGTGCATTCAGTCACTAGGGCACAGAAGAGTTTCCATAAGATGCATAGTGTCCTTCTGACTGTATGGACTCCTTTACTTTGCTGCATCTGGCAAATCGATTAGGAGAAGAAGGTGATTCTGCTTAGACCACTGCTCCAAGTCAAGTTTAGTTTTCAGTCTATAGGTTTTAGAGTAAAGCATTTCAAATTAGTCTGAATGGATAGAAAGTAGTGAATTGTGATCTTGCAGGGTTTGGTGTCTCTCTCTCTCTTTTTCTCCCCATTGAGTCATATGATCTTTTTTTTTTTGGCTTTCTTCACTTAGTCTCGTGCAGTATGACCTATAATATACATTTTAGAGGGTAAAGATAGAAACATAAAATGCTCCCAGGCATACCTCTGAAATGTCCAGATTATTTCTGCCTCATATTTTTGGTCTGTTCCTCATAAAATGTGTAGTTTTCTGGCAAATTACCAAAGACTGAAATCACTAAATAATGACAGACATTTGGGTTTCAGGTTCATATGCTTAAGAAAATGCAAGCTAACATGAAACCCATTATTCTACCAACTTTCTAAGTTTATAAGAGCAACATTTAAAATCTGTCCCTCCATTATTTTTGGCTTTGTCCAGATTTTTTGTGCTAAAAGGTTGGGAGGTATGCTTCTAGTTCTGGTTTACTTGTATTATCCCTGATCTTCACCCTTATATCGACTATTTCTCGTGCCATGGATTTCAAATGAATTACCCAGATTTTTACATAGAAAATACACTGCTGCAAAATCTCTACCACTGGTTTCTGCAATGAGCAGGCACATGTCCAGCATCTGGAATTGCCTCCAGCATCTGAATACAAATTATACCATGCAAAAATTTCCAGACTGGCAGCAGCTAATCAGTGTGAATAAATTCCAATATGTCCCTAAATATGTTGTCACCCAGAGAACGGTTTAACACAAAACAGTTTTAAATATTTTGCTTCAAAACGGTTATCAACTGTGCCCCAAATATCCATATACAGTAGCATATGATACATACTTGGACTACTAATTTTACAGAGGTGGAAGTTAGAGAGAAAGCACATGTGCATCTTAAAGGATTGTGCAGGCAGCAGTTATGTATAAAAATTGAGTAGTAAAAAAAATATAAAGGAATCCATGCCACCGTTTAAGGCAATAGTAAACTTTTATAAAACAAACACAGATACAAAAATGAGCGCTTTCGTCTGGAAACTAGACTTCATCAGATAAAAGACACACCTGCTACTCATTGCTTAAATACCATTCAGTTGGTACATATCAATTAATATTAAAAGGAAAACGTACTTAAAAAATCACTCGTTAAAAAATAACACATAACTGGATCCATACATGTTGAACCCAGGCAATGTATCCTGTACCTAAACAAGTACATAAAAAACTTAAAACACAATAATGAATGTGCCAACAATCATTTCACATTAATATAATTGTGTTGCAAGTAGAATTAAAAAAATTCCATATGTATTCTTATATAAAACATCTCATATATATATATATATAATTCAAATGAATGGCCGTTAACATTTTATGAATACAACAAATCAAATATTTTCTGGTTTAGATGTTAAAACAGGTTTGATTGTTACATATTTGTTTAAGCCAGGTGGAATAAAGGACTTTAATCTAAGCTGCCATTTCAATTATTTGTTAAGCAAAGCATTTTTAATGTCCCCACCTTTAAAGTTGTTTTTTACAATAAGATCTATAATGCCCAATTTGAAACCATTAAAAGAAGGGCATAGCAGAGAATGTTTAAACAGGACGCTAGTCTCTTTACCAGTTCTTATATCATATTGATGCTCATACATTCTATCTTTAAATGCCCTCTCTGTTTTACCTACGTAGAATGCACACTTGGCCATGTATACAATCATCATGGTTTTGCAATTTCCCTTACGGAATCCAACGACACTGTTTAAACCATTGTTTAGCCTGATCCATGCTTCTTTAAGGATGAGATGGCAGAAACTACAATTACCACAGGAGGTGGTTGCTTTGAAGATGCTAGTAAGCCCTATCAACCTGTTCAAATATTCTTTTGAAGTTTTTACCCGTTTTATAGGTAAAAAAAGGTTTTGTCCCTACCAAATCGTACACCTCTTTGTTTTAAGTGTATTCCAATTGGCTCTAACTATATCAGTAAATGATTCTGAAAACATGTTGTATTCCATAACACAGGCCCCCGTAGAAGTTTTTTCCTTCCATTTTCCTTTTTGTTACCTTAGATAGAGTTTGCCCCAACAAAGCCTCATATTTAGTTCCCCAGCCTCTATATACTTCTTCTAATACTTCCTTTACCATCTCCACAGGGTACCCCCTTTCCAATTTTTTTTCCTAGAAATATGAACTCATTAATCAAGTCATTAAAGTCAGAAGTCATTCTTGCTACTCTTACAGCTTGACCTTTAATAAGACTTCTTTTTTGTGCCTGAGGATGATAGCTAGTATAGTGCAAATAGCTGTTGCACCAAGTATTTTTACGATAAATTTTTGATTTGAATCCATTAGATGTTTTTATAATTGTAGTATCAAGATAGTTTATACTATTTTCATTCCATGTGTGTGTAAAAGTGAAAAAGGGGGTACTACTGTTAAGATAATTCATAAATTGTTCCAAAGTGTCTTTGGTTCCATCCCACAATATAAAAATATTGTCAAGGAACCTTAGGTAAAGCCTTATATTCTTGTGGAAGGACCTATGAAATACATACCTATTTTCCCATTCGAGCAATACTAGGTTGGCATAAACGGGGGCACATGCTGCCCCCATTGCCACACCACTCATTTGTTGGTAATATTCACCCTGGAAGTTTATATAATTATTATCTAATATCACCGCCATGAGTTCTAAAGTTAAAGAAATTTTATCTTTGGGAAGAATAGAATATTTGTGAAGACTATCACCAAAATATTCATGTCCTTTGATCCTGGGTATACTAGTAAAGAGATCTTTGACATCTATGGTCAGGAAGCTACAACTTTCGGTCCATATGTCTTTAGTTAATTTACTTAGAAATTCCCAAGAATCTTTTAAAAGATGTGCTGTTTTAACCACAATTTCTTCAGTACAGTTGTCAAGTTGTCAACACAGACTACAAGAGGATGAGTCTTTGCATTTTTTGCTGACACTATGGGTCTGAAAGGTGGCTCTCTAATAGATTTGTGAATTTTGGGCATGCCAAAACTGTTCGGAATGGTAGGGTAAGTCTGTCTTAAGTAATTGTAGGTTTTGCCATCTATCCTGTTGTCCAATAAATATTCCTCCAGTAATGAAAAGATTCTCCTATACGCTATACTGGTGAAAATGTGGAGGTGTCAAGTAAAATATTCATAATAGCATTATTGTATTCCTCTACACCGAAAAATACAACCCCCCCCCCCATCAGGTTTAATAATGCGACAAGTTCCTTGAGCTTGTAAATCATATAAGTTCAATTCATCAGTCATCAAATTAGAATGTCCTGCCTTCCATTGTTACTTGTTTATTCCTCATATATTTCCTCTATAACTATTTTTTCAAACATTGATAAAACCGGATGGAGGGGTGGGTTGTATGTACTACTTCTCACCAACTCAGAAGAAACATTACTGTTATTATCTTTTTTGTTACTGAACAAAATATTTAAGTTCAACTTTCTTAGATATAGTTTAAAGTCTATTAAAAGGTCAGCTACATCCCCATAGTTTGATTTAACAAATTTAAATCCCTTAGAAAAAAAGAGCAAAATGTTCCTTGGTCAAAGTAGTTGCTGTGTAATTAAAAATTTTACAGCCCCTATATTCACTAAGAATACCTTCTGTGTCGTCAACTACTATTATTTCCCCTTCCTCACTACCTTCTTCCACCCGTAATTCATCCCATATGTATCGGATGTGTGGCCTGGGTCTGAGGGATACCTGATCTTGTTTGCTAGTCTCTCTGACCTTCTTGGTACTAAAAAATTCTGGCAGCATGTGCCCCCGTTTATGCCAACCTAGTATTGCTCGAATGGGAAAATAGGTATGTATTTCATAGTTCCTTCCACAAGAATATAAGGCTTTACCTTATATTGACGATATTTTTATATTGTGGGATGGAACCAAAGACACTTTGGAACAATTTATGGATTATCTTAACAGTAGTACCCCCTTTTTCACACATGGAATGAAAATAGTATAAACTATCTTGATACTACAATTATAAAAACATCTAATGGATTCAAATCAAAAATTTATCGTAAAAATACTTGGTGCAACAGCTATTTGCACTATACTAGCTATCATCCTCAGGCACAAAAAAGAAGTCTTATTAAAGGTCAAGCTGTAAGAGTAGCAAGAATGGCTTCTGACTTTAATGACTTGATTAATGAGTTCATATTTCTAGGAAAAACATTTTTGGAAAGGGGGTACCCTGTGGAGATGGTAAAGGAAGTATTAGAAGAAGTATATAGAGGCTGGGGAACTAAATATGAGGCTTTGTTGGGGCAAACTCTGTCTAAGGTAACAAAAAGGAAAATGGAAGGAAAAAACTTCTATGGGGCCTGTGTTATGGAATACAACGTGTTTTCAGAATCATTTACTGATATAGTTAGAGCCAATTGGAATACACTTAAAACAAACAAAGAGGTGTATGATTTGGTAGGGACAAAACCTTTTTTTACCTATAAAATGGGTAAAAACTTCAAAAGAATATTTGAACAGGTTGATGGGGCTACTAGCATCTTCAAAGCAACCACCTCATGTGGTAATTGTAGTTTGTGCCATCTCATCTTTAAAGAAGCATGGATCAGGCTAAACAATGGTTTAAACACTGTCATTGGATTCCTTAAGGGAAACTGCAAAACCATGATGATTGTATACATGACCAAGTGTGTAGGATGCCATGCATTCTACATAGGTAAAATAGAGAGGGCATTTAAAGATAGAATGTATGAGCATCAATATGATATAAGAACTGATAAAGAGACTAGCACCCTGTTTAAACATTCTCTGCTATGCCATTCTTTTAATGGTTTCAAATTTGGCATTATAGATCTTACTGTAAAAAGCAACTTTAAAGGTGGGGACATTAAAAATGCTTTGCTTAACAAAGAATTGAAATGGCAGCTTAGATTAAGTCCTTTATTCCACCTGGCTTAAACAAATATGTAACAATCAAACCTGTTTTAACATCTAAAGAAGAAAATATTAGAATTTTTGTATTCATAAAATGTTAACACGTCCATTCATTTGAATTATATATATATATATATATATATGAGATGTTTTACATAAGAATACATATGCAAATATTTTAACTCTACTTGCAACACAATTATATTAATATGAAATGATTGTTGGCACATTCATTATTGTGTTTTATGTTTTTTTATGTACTTGTTTAGGTACAGGATGCATTGCCTGGGTTCAACTTGTCTGGATCCAGTGAAGTGTTATTTTTTAACGAGTGATTTAAGTGTGTTTTCCTTTTAATATTAATTGATATGTATCAACTGAATGGTATTTAAGCAATGAGTAGCAGGTGTCTTTTATCTGATGAAGTCTAGTTTCCAGACGAAAGCGCTCATTTTTGTATCTGTGTTTGTTTTATAAAAGTTTACTATTGCCTTAAACGGCGGCCTGGATTCCTTTATATTTTTTTACTACTTGGTTTGCATTTTAACTTTTGGACTTTGTATGTATAAAAATTGTTTTGTCATTTCAGTCAGAGGTTAAGAATATTCTGTTTAAGGAGAGTATTTGGATAGTATTGTACAGTGAAAAAGTTTTAACCCTGTGATGAGCACATACAGGACCAGGATTGGTTAAGATACTGTTTAAGCAGTGGTTTAAAACTACTGAGTTTGTTGGGCTGTTTTATTTGCATGGGGATACTATTCCAGAGTTTAGTAAAGCAGTAGGAGTAGAGTGAGTCTCTTGCGGGATTATTTGACTTATTTGTAAGAAATAAGAATTTGTTACTAGAATGGAGGTCCCTTGCTGGACAGTAGGGTATCAATACGTTTTGTAGGACAGTAATTTTTCTGGATGATGAATGAGTTTGTGTGCTGCAGTCAGTTGAATGAAACTTTCAAAGGAGGTTACACTGGTTCCATCCACAATATATGTTGTTGTTTGTCTTTCGGCTTTTCCCGGTTAGGGGTCACCACAGCGGAACTCCGGTCCGCTAATGCTTGGCAGCTGGTTTTTATGGTATCGAGTTGCCAGCCCAACGCCCAACCTTCAATGAAGGCACGCCCATTTAAGGCATGTCTTTCGAACGCCCAATCGACCGCAGGGAGGACATGCAGACTCCACACAGAAGGCAAATTACAAGCAACTGCTACAGTACATTACTCAGTATTCTGGTCTAAAGTCTATACAGACTAGTTCACAAACAGCTAAACAACCTTCATTCTCAGGTCTAACACTGAAATACAGAGTAGTGTGTGGCACCAACCACAGTGTCAGCCCTGCCCTGACCAGCTTAAAGGAAAATAGAAAAACTGAACACAATCAAAGCAACGTGTGTACTTTTTTTTTTTTTTTACTTTACCAAAGGCTTGCAATACAGTGCATTATGTGCTACTGTTGCAAAGACTGGCTACTACTAAGGTAAGCAAAGCAATGACTTCATGATTCTTCAGCTACTTAATATCCATAACTCAAGCAAATGAAATGGAGCATCCCAGAACCCTGCTAAGTTGTCCAAGTTGTTCCACACAGACTACTACTCTATCCTCTGCTATTCAGCTTTTACTGACCATGTGGAAATACTGCAAATAAGCACACCTGCTGTAATTTGTTTAAGGAAACTCCAACCATGTACATCTACTATAACTTGTGCAAGGGCACTCCAACCAAGCATACCTGCTGTTAACGTTCAGGGCACTTCAATCAAGCTCCTCATCCAAACTTTCACACAGTTATTAATCTTGGCTTAGTCAGTACAGCCTTGTTTTGGGTGTAAACAAGAAAAAAGCCAGGATATTATGCCACATAAGCTAAATACAGACAGCAAATTACAGCAAGGTATCCCTACCTCTGATGAAGTTCCTATTTAGCCTGTTATAGAATACAAACTTTAGAATCTACAATGACACCAAACGTGCCTTCTCAAAACAGTGTACATCAGCAGCATACAGTATCAACAAAATGTTTAAATGACTATGCAACTTAAAGATCTATCTTAGCCTTCAAACCCCTAAGATTAATAAAAGAGCTAATCCTTAGACTGTTTAGCTTAATCACCTTTACAGATGTCTCTGCCAACTCCTACATGAAACTTTAAATTGCACACATCGCCTGATATGTCAACAAATCACAACATAGAACACGATGGATTAAATGTAAAAGCCTTTAAATGCTATGCCTTCAATGCCTTAGCCATACTGTGCATATGCTGCTGGCATAAAAAATGCTCAAAAGCAAATGGCCTAGAATAGCAGGACTATTTAAATGGTACTTACCACCAGAGTTAACGAGGACTTACAGATTATCTAACAATTTCCATCTAACAGTGCCTAAGACTTGAGTGCTAAGATGACACGTTACTGGTATGCAACTCCAAGCTGTGGAAAAACCTAACCAGCACCCTATGTCAGCAAAAGAACGCAAACCTATTCAAACAAGGTTTGGCAAGGATTAAAGCAATCAGTATTCAGCAATGACATTAAACTGTCCACATTACTAATCAGTATCCAATGATCAGCCTCTGCCTTCCTTTAAGACTTAACAGGCTTACCAGCTGAAGTTTTCCCTCATTGTTCACTGCAGCGTTTCTTTAGCCTGCTAGCCCTTATCTTCAGCTCTCACCACTCCTGCTCACCCTGTCCCTCTTACTAGCTCTTAAGTATTTTTTCTACCTGTTCTTTTCACTAGACTACCTCTATCCTTTTAAAATCTGGTTCAGCATTTCTGTAACTGTCTTGCTTTATCACATAATCACACTAGATTATCATGTTTGCAAACTGGTCTTTTATTTGGACGGAGTACCTGTGAAGATAATGAGACACACCAAGTAGCAGCAGTGGTTGCTTCCTATACTAAACGCAAACCTTTCGAAAAATTAGAATGCATCAAAACCCTAACCATTTCTACTGCATCCATCTGTTCCAGATGCCATGCATATAAATGTACAAAATGCTTCAAAGACGATCAACTTACCCTTCCAGCTTCATCCAAAATAAGAACGGAAATGTTCTGTCCTCCTCCTTCTTTGAGAACTTGGGGGCAGACTTTGTGATTAAGAAAGCCACCAGAAACAAGTACTTTCTTTAGATTAAGATGTCTGCAAGAAATCAAATGAAACAAGTAAACAGCATAATTTTTACAAAGAACTGCCACTTATTACCTGATACTTTCAAAGCAGTCTGATGCAGTGTCTTCTGCTTCCGTTAATTAATAAATCGAATAACTAAATTTATTTACAGTAAGTGAAAATACTAACAGGTACATTAAGGCAAATGTGTTGCATTATTCATCTCGCAATTCAATCAGCCAAAACACACATTTCTTTTCAATCAGTGGTCATTCAGTTAAAAAAGTGAAAATATAATTTTAGTTCTACAATGTATTCCTTTACACTAATTTAAACTACCCAAGCACCTCTATGAAGTATTCAATCTGCTAGAACCATCTTCAAAGATAAATGTTTTACCTTGTAAACTAGAGTCAAAAGGAGTAAAACAGGAAATGACGGCTGCTGAAAAATAGACAAATAACTTTCATATCAAATGGGAAAGGAAGTGGAGTAGTACGTCAGTGAGTTTTCAGAGTAAAATGGCAAAACAAAAGATGGGATGCCATTTCAATAAACTTATGCCAATTTTTCGGTTATCTTATTAAGTATAAGGGCAATATTGGAATACAATGCAGTCGTGTCAGCATATTCTCCACAACTGTATAGGTTTGAGTAGTATGACTTATCACATATGGGACTGCACCTTAGGAAGACATCTGACATTCATCCTAAATTTCAGATCTTAGGATGCAAGGCATAATGAAGAGAGGTTCCTGTAAAATCTTCAGTTTTTTAGAGAGAGAGAGAGAGAGAGAGAGAGACTTTTTTCCCCATAAACACCTTTATTAAATTGCATCTAAAACCGTGACAAAGGTACATATACAATAATAAACCAGAGTGATTTTTTCATGCACTATATGTGTTAACTCTAACATTAATTCACTCTGAATTACATAAAATGTTCAATTCCTTCCTTCCATTAAACCTTGTTACTCTTCTTGAACATTATTCTTCATGTATTTTCCCCACAGATTCCATTCTCTTGCAGGTAATTTTCTCTTTCCTTTCTGCAAGGATCCCATCTCCAGTTCTTTTATCTCCTTTACAATATTCTGTACTTCACTTGCATTTCATTTAGATTCCAATTACCATTTTCTGGTAATTACTTCTTGGCAGCCATTTAGCATTGACACAAAACACAAAGCAAACATTTGCAATGTCTCAAGTTCATATTATGTCTAATACAAATGTTCTAAATGCAATAAATTCTAGTTTATTGTTTTCTAAAGCCAGAGCAAATACTGCACTGAGGGGGGGATAAGAGGGATTAGAGTGCAGATTTTGAGCAGTTTAATAAAGTAAACACCACCATAAAAATACGCAGACTCCACAGTAAAATAAAGAAATGCACAGCATAGCTCAAATCAATGTTGTTACTAATTTTTTGAGGCAAAATAAAGAAAAAATGCATACAAATCAGTGTTACTAGTTTTTTGAAAAAGGATTTCCAGCACATCTACAAAGGGTGCGGCAGTCCAGCACTAAATCAGATGACTTATTTTTCATTGTTTAACACAGAGAGAAATAACAAATGGTATAGTTCATTGTTTATAGGGAAGGAATTATTTAACAATATACTGATTAATACATGCACATCAATTTCAGTTACAAACAAACCTCTACCAGAGGACACAAGTGCAGTTATAACATTGATGTAATTTAAAGGGTCAAAATTTACAACAGTGAGCAGTTCCGAGTGTGACTGTGTGTGACTGTGCTGTACTAGGTATGGGCATATTGTCCAAGTTGATGTTGTTTTAGACTTCAGTAACACGTTTTTATGGAGAAATAACATGCTACAGACTGTAAAGTAGTGCAAACAGATTATACCTGTAAGAAATTATGTGCATTAGATTGAAAAGATGATATGTAAACATAAAAAATCAGTTACTATATAAATACACAGATTCATGGGCAAAAGACAAAAATGTTGGTTCAGGTGCCTTAGCTAAAGTGCAGGCAGACAAGTTACCACATTTTCAAAAAAGTATCTTATTCTCAGAAAAGCAGTATTTTTATGCTGGTGTTTCCTTTACTAAACTGCTCAAAATCTGGCCTCTAATCTCTCAATTCACTTTTATTGTTGTAAGAAAAAAAGGTAACCGTTCCAGGCTAGTACACAATTTAAAATTGGTATACATGTTTACCATTCTAGAAGCACTTGTATATGTAACACCAGAAATTACAGTCAAATTTAATTTGCAGAATAAATTATTTACAGTTACAGAACTGGGAAATTAATTTTGTGTTATTGTTTTGTTTCAGCAGACATTAAGACCTTTGAATTATGGTAATAATGTGTTGTAATGCATAAATAATATCTTGATACAGATAGAAAAGCATTTGGAGATATTAAATGGCGTTAAATTAATGTAGAATTTACAGTCAATGTTACATTTTTAAAAGTGAAAGTACAATCAAAAGTTTAAATCCCATATAAGAAAAGAGTACAGCATGAATATTGTGTGGCACTGAAGCCACAGATTTAAATCTTAAAACAAAGAAAATAGTCTTTTCCACTGGTACTAGTAAAACACGGACACTAGCAACTAGCGCTTTCATTCACTTTTATTCTTTGTGAACTTCTTCAAAAATACTCTCACACAATAATTTATAACAAAAATGCTTGTCACATGTCAAATCATATCATTAATCACTTAACTCACATTCTAATACAAACTCATTATATGCTTAAAAATATATAAAAAAAGAATGTATACATATAAAAATATCCAAACATATTTAACATTTAAATATTACATTGAATTAAAAAAGTAATAGAAAATAAATAATAAATAATCACATATACAAACATGTTTGTATGTATATGTGAAACCAACTGTTATTCCATCAACAAAAAACACTTTATATTGATGGTTTCGTTCAGACCTGGCTTTTTATCTGCCCCAAAATGAAGTTGCCATAGGGACTCTTTACATTCTAAAAGTGTTTTATAATCTCCCATACAGGCTATTTGTTTAACACTGTCTAAAACAGTAAAGACAAATTTCTTAAAATCAGAACACACTAGGGGAACGCCTTGCTATTGCATTAGTTTGTTCTTTTTTCCTTATGGGTAAAAGATGTTGACCAATTCTTTTTTAAACATCTCGTGGTCATTCCAATATAGTAACTAGGACATGAAAGGCACTGAGCAACATAAACAACCATCTCACTATTACAAGTGTAATAACTTTTACACCAGTAAGTTCTTTTCATGTAGTTGAAATACACAGATGAAGAGTTGCTAATGTACCTACATTGCCTATAATTATTACAAGCATAAGTCCCTTTAGTAATAATAAGACTACTGTTGTTATCTTTACTCATATTTACTCCACACGCCAATAAACTTTTGATGTTACAAGTTCTTTTGAATGTAAAATTTGGATGCATGCCTATTACTTTCATAAAGTGCTGGTTACCTAATAATACTTTCCAATTATCCACTATGATATCCTTAATGCACCACATTTCATTAGTAATAGGTAAAATAAAACACAGGAAAAATCGTGTTGTTATCTATTACTTGATCAACATTTCCTGAATTTCTACTTGACAAAATGGGACAGGCTTTACCCTTTTTCTTAAAGCCAAAACCTCATTTTCAAAAGGTTTTAACCAAAGCCTATCGTATCCTCTTGCCTCAAAAAATAGCCTAAGGTTTTCCCTTTCTCTAAAAAATGTATCTACTGATGTAAGCCTACTGAGTCTTATCAGCTGTTCCTTAACAACTCCTTTTTTCATATGCTGCGGATGTAAACTGTCCTTATGTAGATACTGATTTACAAAAATGGATTTTCTATAAATATTTCTAATGAAGCTCTTTGACTCAAAGTCATAGGTCAAATTAATATCCAAAAAATTCAAGCTGTGACCATAACCACCTTTAGTGAACTTCAGGAACTCTGTAGTACTACTGAGATACACAAAATCATCAAATTCTTCAAGAGTGCCTCTCCATAGGAAAAACAAATTGACAATATAACGATAAAAAATAATATTTATATCAAAGCTGGACCTAGACTTTGGAATTCTGGCCGACTGAGGGTAGCCTGACAGAAGGATAATCCCAAGTGTAATGACTGCAACAGTGAAACACGAAGAACATCCACCTTTAGTGAACTTCAAGAACTCTGTAGTACTACTGAGATACAGCACAAAATCATCAAATTCTTCAAGAGTGCCTCTCCACAGGAAAAACAAGTTGTCAATATAACGATAAAGAATAATATTTTTATCAAACATATTGTTGATAATAAATTTGTTTTCCCAATTTGCCATCACAAGATTGGCAAATACTGGGGCCTCTCTTGCCCCCATTGCTACCCCGGATGTCTGCTTGTACAATTGATTATTAAACCTAAAAAAAATATTGTGTAGTATAAGCTCCATTAGGGTGCATACTGTATTTATCCTGATGTTATCAAGTACATTATTAGTAGTCAAATATTCTCTGACAATCTATACCGGTTTCTTGGTCTATACAGGTATAAAGAGAAGCCACATCTAAAGCAGCGAAGCAAAAAGATTCACTTTGTAAATCCAAATCTCTTAGCAACTCTAATAAGTGCCAGGAGTCTTTGAGGTAAAATTTTGAGGCTTGCATAATGGAATTTAGAATATAATCCAGCCAAATGAAAAGGGTTTCTGTTTTTGACTTGGCTGCAGATATTATAGGCTTAAAGGGAGGGTTAATACTGTTTTTTTTTTGTATTTTTGGAATACCAAAAAAAATTGGAATCTTAGGATGTTCCACTTGTAGATAGATGTAACTTTCATGGTCTAATTCCTCCTGACAGTACATATCAAATAAACATGTATCCAGTCATAAATAACTTGCCTTAATACATGCAATATCCACTTTTTTATGTCACTTCATTTTTCAGCATGTCTTCTATAGATCTAATGTAATCAATTTGGTTCATAATTACTATCTTACCACTTTTATCTGCTCTATAACCCTCAGTTGTTTGTTACCACATAAAGCCTTCAATGCCTGAATTTCCAAGTCACTTAAATTACCAATATTTTTGTCCACTTTCACATTTCTGAACCCTGTTTCACAGAGATTCTGAAAAACTTGGGAGTGTTCCTAATAAAGGTGGACTGAATGTACTTATTTTGCTAGGACCTTTAGTGTATAAATCACAGTTAACATCTTACATGATATATTTTAAATTTCATTTTCTTAAAGCAAGTCTGAAATCTACAATTACTCTGGCTAAATTCATAGTATTTCCAGGAATGAAAGAAAAACCTTTTTTCAAAAGGTCAATAACAGAATGTGACAAAACTTCTTTAGACAGATTTAAAAATTCTGTGTCATAAAACATAGTTTCAGGTCTAACTACCATTTCTTTCTGTTCCTTCCCCTCCCCTTTCCTTTGTTCTGTACTACTATGGACCAAGTAGGTCCCCCCCTTTTGTTCCCTTGTTGATCCACCAAAAAAGGGCCCCAACTTTTAGAACTACCAGCACCTTCTGTAACATGTGAATCAATAGTGGTATTAGAAACTTCCACATCTGGCAAGGGAACATTAGTAGCATTTGTAAAATTTTGATTATTCATAACATTATTTAGTTCACTTGCATTGTTGTTATTAACTACACCATCAGAATTTAAACGCAAAGACAAATTATGTCCATTAGTATCTTTCACAGCATTTAAATTGACATTTTGGTTAGACAGTTCATTATTGTCTTTTACATTATATTCAGTTTTGTTTTTATAAGCAAAAATATCACGGTGTAATTTCTTTTGCTTTCTTGCTACTATTGTACCTCTATATCTATGAGCCTTGGCTGCTATACCACAAAACAAATTCTCATTTAATGAAAAACAAGTTCTTAATATGCTCATTTGCTGTACTCATGTTGTTTCTGACATCTTCGAACTGTTTGTGATAATGTTCTACCAAAACACACATTAAATTAATGCCAAAATCATGGAATAAATCAACAAGACTGTGATAAAGATTGTCCCCAAAGGAAACACAGTTTGGAAATTTGTTTGTCCTTAAACCTTGGGGAACACACTTGCGTTTAATGCATTCTGAGAGATAACAAATTTCAACATCTAACATGACATATTTTAACGTTAGTTTTTCAAAGTCATAAATGGTTTTCTTGCAAGCGTTTTGCTCGACTACAGAATTTGAAACATTATCTGTACTTACAGGCATATTTTCTAATTCTTCTATGTCCCCAAACTGATTTTTTCCTGCCTGTAGAATATGTTCCAAAACGCTGCTTGGGACGACTGTATTTTCAGTCTGCTGAACTCGAATAGCCTCAGAAATGTCTCCATGATACAAACTACTTTGAGCATACCCAGTAGCATTGGAAACACAATTTAAAACATAACTAAGCCCGGCTTTTTGTCCAAAACCTTGTTGGATAGCATTGGTGATAATGTTCGTAATACACTCAGAGAATGACTCAAAATTATCAGGAACTGGATGGGTGGAAAGATTCAAAAGTGTATCCTGTGAAATGCTTTCATAGATTAAAATCTCATGTCAGGAAAAGAATGCAATGTAATTTTACTACATGAAAACACTTTGCATACTTGTAAAGGATAGACAAGTAATTGCAGAATCAGATCAATTCAATTCTAGTAATAAATGTACATGTAAAATGGTTCACAATTTTATATATTTCATGCAGAAACTGCAGTTGGCCAGAGCACACCAGAGACACCAACTTGTGTAATTAAGTTATCAGATTGCAGGCCAGCTCAGTGAGCTGAACTAAAGACAGTACTGCATGCCATAAAACAGTATGGTAAAGATCAGTTAAATATCACTGATGATAGTTTTATGCAGTAAAAAGAAGTTATGTACTCACCAGAACGTTCCATCTGAGTAGTTATACTTAATTTTTCTGCAACATGTGGGTATACGGATCCGTATCGGATCCGAGCCGGCAACTTTTTTCTAGCATCTGCTCCAAGCTCCTCCCCTTACCCATAATGCCCTACCATCTCCTATCTTCCCTCAGATCGAGTTTGCTGCAACTAACAATATATATGCAGCTCAACCCAATAACCAACCTGAAAACAGGATAAGGTCTGGGGGATGGAGGGAGGGAGGGAATGTTGCAGAAAAATGAAGTATAACTACTCAGATGGAACATTACGGTGAGTACATAACTTCTTTATCTGAAGTAGTTAACTTTATTTTATCTGCAACCTGTGGGGCAGAGTCCCCAGCTACTCCGATCCTGGGAGGCCCTTATGGAAGGATATTCCTGAGCACCGCACAGCCAAAGGATGCTCTACCCCTCGAAATCAGATCCAATTTGTAATGGGAAATGAAGGTATTTGAATTGGCCCATGTCGCTGCTGCGCAAATATCGTCCATAGGTACCCTGGACCAAAAAGCAGCAGAAGTCGCCATGGGCCGTGTAGAGTGAGCCTTAACTATAGCAGGAGGTGATAAACCTTTTGCTTTGTAAGCATGTGAAATGCAAAGAGTTATCCATCTGGCTAAAGAAACTTTAGAAATAGCTTTTCCCATAAATGCTTTGGAAAAAGAAACAAACAATTGGTCAGTCTTGCAGAAAGACTTTGTTCTATGAAGATAAAAACGAAGTTGTCTATGAACATCCAACAAATGGGAAAGAAAACGGGCAGATTAATGGACTGGTTTATGTTTGCTTCAGATGCCACTTTAGGTAAGAAGGAAGGGTTAGTACGGAGGGAGACCCTATCCTTATGGAAGACCAAATAGGGAGGCACGGCAAACAGAGCTTGAAGCTCAGAACCTCTCCTAGCCAAAGTGATGGCTACTAGGAAAGCTGTCTTCCAGGACAAAAAGTCCACCGAAGCTGCGGGTTCAAAAGGAGGGGTTACCAATGCCTGTAAAACAAAAGTAAGGTCCCAAGGAGGTACAGAATCCTTGACAGGAGGCCATAGTAGAAAAGTACCTTTGAGAAAAGCCTTATACAGCCTAGAGGAGGCTTTGTACTTTCACTGTGGAGGAACTAGCTCCTTGCTGAAAGATACTAGACAGGAAGTCCAACACTGCTGGAACAGGAGCTGTAAAGGGATCTATTTCTCTATGTGAAGCCCAAATGGAAAAGTGCTTCCATTTACTGCAATATAGTTTTCTAGTGGAATCTTTAAGAGAGGCCACTAGAATCGATTTGACCTGGGATGAAAGACCGGGAGTCCTGGCGATTAACAGAACTGGAGCAACCAAGCTGTTAGCTTGAGGCTGCCCGGATCAGGTGGACGTGTCACCGACGGATGGGAAATTAGATCCGGGCAGGGATCCAGAACCCACGGGGGAGCTAATAGATGAGACCAAAGGAATGGGAACCAAACCCGATGAGGCCAGAACGGGACAATGAGGATCACTTTGCACCGTAGTTGGCAAGCTTTCTGAAGAAACTTCGGAATGAGTGGCAATGGAGGATAAGCATACAGAAGTCCAGGGGGCCAAGCATGGACTAGAGCGTCTCTGGGGACTTCCCGTGGTGAGGGAATCAGAGTGAAGAACTCGCTGCACTTCGTGTTGGAAGGAGATACGAAGAGATCGCAGCAAGGCTGACCACATGCCAGGAAATTCTCCTCTGTTACTGACCGTTTCAGAGACCACTCGTAGGGCATCAGAATGGCCCGGCTCAATCTGTCTGCTAAAATGTTGGAGCGCCCCGGGATGTGCGTTGCTATCAGACACCGACCAGTGGAAATCACCCATTCCCACACTCTCATGGCCTCGCGACATAGAGGGTAGGACCTGGTTCCCCCCTGCTTGTTGATATACCAGACGACCGACATGTTGTCTGACTGAATTGCAATCAATTCAAGAGGGAGGACTGTGTGAAGGGCTTTCAACGCTAAAAGCACTGCCCTCATCTCTAGAACATTTATATGCAAATTTGTCTCTGTCTGGGACCACGTGCCTTGGACTGTCCTTCCCAAACAGTGTCCCCTCCACCCGAGTTGGGAGGCATCTGTGGTCACTGTGGTTTGGACTGGGGGTGATGCAAATGGGCATCCTGTTGATATCTCCGGTGACATTAACTACCAAAGAAGAGATGTCCTGCAGACGTGACTGATCTTGATTGGAAATTCCATGGGTAGGTCTAGCCAAGACCACTGGACAGCCAGAGTCCATTGAAGAACACGCATGTGAAGGCGTGCATACGGGAGAATAGATATGGTGGCAGCCATGGAGCCCAGAGCCCAGAGAACCTCGCTCGCCTTTGAAGACTGGGAGTTCGCTACTTGAGCTATGTGGCCCCTGAAATGTAGAATCCTGTCTGGAATTAGGAATACCTTCATCTGCAAAGTGTCTAACCGCGCCCCAATGAAGTCTAGAATTTGTACTGGTTGCAAATGGGATTTGTGAATATTGACTGTAATTCCCAGTAAGTCTGCTAACCGAATGAAATAATCTTGGGCCAGACACAAGTGATGCTTGTTGTGCGCAGCGAAGAACCAGTCGTCCAGGTAAGGAAACACCTGAATACTCTGAAGCCTCAGGTGGGACACTACAACTGCCATAACCTTGGTGAACATCCTGGGAGCTGTGGTGAGACCAAAGGGTAGGGCCCTGAACTGAAAGTGACTGGCGCCCAGCCGGAAGCGCAGAAACCTCCTGGAGCTTCTGTGTATTTTGATATGGTAGTAAGCATCCTGAAGGTCTAACGAGCACTTCTAGTCGCACTCTCGGAGATAAGGTAGAATGGAGTGTAGAGTGACCATCCGGAATTTCTGTTTTGCCACAGACAGGTTTAATGTTGACAGGTCTAGAATGGGCCTGAGGTCCCCTGTCTTTTTTTTACCAAAAAGAACCTTGAGTAGACGCCTAATCCGGACTGACTGGGGGGAACCTTTTCGATGGCTCTTTTGATGAGCAGCTTTGAAACCTCTAGAGCTGCGGCCTCCCTGAGATCGGGTGGAACATCCAGGAGGTGTTTTGTAATATTTGGAGGGGCAATGAAAGGAACAGAGTAACCTCTGGATATTATCTGAAGAACTCAGCGATCTGTCGTAATGGACTCCCATGCCGCTGGGTGTAAGGACAATCGTCCCCGGACTGCCTCCAGAGTAGGACAGTCGGGCAACCTCTCAGGGCTGCTGACCGGGTTTATCAGAAAAGGGTTCCCTAGACCCGAAATTCCTGGGACCCCCTCTACCTCTGGGTCGACGTCGATCTTGTCCTCCTTCACCTCTGGGGGAATAGCTGCCCTGAGAATCCCAGGAAAACTGAGATTTATGGAGCCACATCTTCTTCTGCCCTCTGATTCCTAGAGAAGGACCGCTGAGGGTTAGAGAAGCGGACTCCGACGGTAGACAAGGTCTTTCCATCCTTTTCGCTCTGGACCTGTGTGTCACATACTGTCTTCCCAAAGAGGGAAGAGCCATCGTAGGGAGCGTTGATAAACGACGCCGTGAAAAGGTCTGCGAACTGACACAATCTGAGCAAGGCATGACGCCTCATGGCTATGCCTGTCCCAGCCGCTCTAGCTGCTCCTTCCACGGAACAGGAAAGTAGCCGCATAGATGTATTTGAGACCGACTTCAGAGTAGACATTTTTGCCGAAAAGAGCTGTTTGTCCTGCAGTGATAAAGACTCTGGGGGCAACTCAGCGAATTCCGAAGCAAGCCTCGCTGAAGTCGAATCACATGTGCCAAATAATTCAGCGCATGGATAGAAAAGGTCGCTGAAGAGTATACGCGCATCCCAAACCTATCCACCGACCTGGACTCCTTGTTTGGAGGGTGGACTAAGGAACTCTCCTGTGTTAGTTCCTTCTTTGTGGCCGCTGCGACCAATATAGCATCAACTGGGACACCTTTCGACCAGGATTGTCTATCCGAAGGAGGAGATAAGACCTTGTCAGGACGTTTGGGGATGGGCTCTATGGTGTCAGGCTCCTTCCATGCCCTCGTGGAGATGAGGTCCACCAAGAGGTCTGCTGGTGTGGATACCCAGGAAGTAGATGGGCCCGTGCCAAAGGCCTCCAGGAACACCAACTCATCCCCAGAAGGTTTTGGGGCTGACCAACCTTCCCTCTGGTGGAGGATTTCCATAATTTCTCCAAAGGACACGTCTTTGGGAGGTGACCTGGGGGAACCTTCTCCTTCATCTAAGTCAGTGTCAGTGGTGAGGGACTCGGGGGAGTGACCTGGGGATCCTCTGGCATGGGCTGTCCCTGAGAGAAGATGAAGGGAGTCATCGCCAAATCCAGGGGGGCCTGGGTGGTATCCGAGGGAATGGACTGGGGTCTCAATCCCTGGGAGAGAACCCTCTCCACCACTTTGAAGGCCAAAGGAGAAGTCCTCCCTGGATCCGAAGCCAAGACAGGGGAGCCTGAGGTCCGAGGGAATGGGTCGGGGCCGAAAGGGTCGGAGCCGAATAATCTATTCCCCCGGGTCAGACTCCCTGTCCGCGGCTCCGAGAGTCACTCGGATCCGAGCAGGTCAGATCCGAGGAACTCAAGGTAACAGCCGGGGTCGAGGTTGGAGGAACCGTCGGCGCCAAGCTACTAGCTCCGAAGAACCTCAGATCCAAAAGCCCCGAAGCCGAAGCACGGATTGGGGAAGGAGAGATGGGGCAGGAAAGAGGCATGGAGGTCACCCCTCCAGAGGGAGTGGGACCTGGCAAGACTCCCATCTGAATTTGGGTCTGAAGAAATCTCCACATCATCCTGTCCATATCCATTTCTGATAGGCTCCGGGTCGACCTCGAAGAGGCCACCGACTTGGATCTGGCTGGTCTGTGCAGAGGGGTGGAGAGCCTCAGGTCCGAAAGTTCCAATGGCTCTGGTGAGAAATGCGGTGACCAGAGCCGAAGAGAAACAGGCCTCATGGTCTTGGATGGAGGGCTGAGAAAGAGCTCCCTGCCTGGGGATCTCTTGCGATGCCTGTCTTTTTCTCCCTTTCTTCTCTGCATCTTTCCTTTTCCTTCTCTTTATCTTTGTCAGCCTCGCTGACTGAAGATCTGTCCTTAGAGGACCCATCGCCAGATGAAGAGGGAGGTTGAGTCCCTGTCTGGGGAGGTGTACTAGAGACAGAGGTAGAGGCAGAATCCAGCATGGCAACTGGGAGAAGGCCTTTGGTAACTAGCTTGGCCTTACGATCCCTAAGGGCCCTGGGGTTGAAGACTGAACAGATAGCACACTGGGTGGAAAAATGTGCCACTCCTAGACATATCACACACAGAGTGTGACCATCAGCAGGGCAAAGCTTATGGCCACACTCTGTACATTTTTTGAATACAGGCTTTGGCTGAACAGCCATAGTCCTGCACTCAAAGGTAAAGGTACTACCTACCCACAAAAAAACACACACACTCAGGTAGGGGAAGGGCAGGCCTGAGAACTATTCTACTACCAACAAAACTTTTTTTTTTTACACTAATGACCAACGCGTTACTACAGAAGGGGAGGAAAGGTAATCCTACACAAGCACACTAGATATAAACAAAAGTTTCCACTTACTATCCCTTTTTTAGCTCACAGCAAAGGAGACCACGATGCACACTACTGGCGCGGCAAACGAGATCGGAGGGAAGATAGGAGATGGTAGGGCATTATGGGTAAGGGGAGGAGCTCGGAGCTTGGACAGGACGCTAGAAAAAAGTTGCCGGCTCGGATCCGATATGGATCCATATACCCACAGGTTGCAGATAAAATGAAGTTAACTACTTCAGATCTATTCTTACCATTTATCCAAGAAAACTGTAGACACTAATGATAAATCCTTGCAGGATTCAGTGGTACCAAAACAGTTAAACGAGGTCAGCAGTGCACACTTAAACTATTTTGTAAATTACAACCTGAGGGTCAGAAAGTATCTGACAAAGCCACAACCAGTTGGTCAGATTTTCTGAAAGATTTTGCTCTACCCAGACAGAAGCACAATTGTCTATGAACATCCAAAAGGTGTATTCTCCCTTATTCTGGAAATTTGTGAAGAACACAGGGAGGTTGATGGACTGATTAACAGTATTTATTGTAGCGACCCTGGGTAAGAAAGAGGGATCAGTACGTAGAGTAAATCTGTCTTTATGAAAGACAAGGTAGGGAAAATTGAAAGATAAGGCTCGAAGCTCCAATACCCTTTTGGTGGAAGTAATGGCCACTAAAATAGCTGTTTTCCAGGACAAAAATTTTAAATATGCCTTTGCAGCCAGTTCAAAGGGAGGCAAGAGATCAGTGCTTGTAGAACCACAGTGAGGTCTCACAGAGGAGTAGGGTCTTTGATAGATGGACAAAGTAGAAACATACCTCTGAGAAAAACTTTGTAAAGCCTAGAAGAAGCTAAGGATCCAGAATTTTCTCCAATATGGAAGTTGGAGATGGCTGCCAACTCAACTCTGACGGTAGAAAAATTGACCCCAGAATGAAATAGACCAGATAACAAGTCCAAAACTGTCGGAATTTGCCATGTGTGGGTCAATTTGGTGCTGTTGGGCCCATATAGAAAACCTTTTCAACTTACTTTTATAAATTTTCCTGGTAGAGGTCTTATGGGAAGAAATCAAAATCTTCTGATCTGGAGCATAAAGCCTGGAATGCCTAGCCATCACCGCAACTGCAGAAACCATGAGGTTAATTTCAAGTTGGGGCAATCCAAATGGAGTTGCACTGAGGGGTGATACAGAAGAACTGGAAAGGGTTCCACCATCCACGGCAGGAAAATCAGAAGAGACCACAGGAAAGTGAACCAGACTTGGGGAGCAATGAGGATCATTTTGCTCTTCAACCTGCTTGCTTTCTGAAGAAATGTGGGGATCAGAACAGGTGAGCATGCATAAAGTAGACCAGGGAGCCAAGCATTGACTAGAGCATCTGTTGGTGACTATCCCTGTGGAGGGATCATGGCAAAGTACCTGCTGCATTTGTTGTTGAGGGCAGAAGCGAAGAGGTCACAGCAAGATTGACTGCATTTGAAGAAAATTCTGTTTGCCACTGACTGATTCAGATACCAATCGTGGGGCATCAATAAGACTCTGACGAGCCTGTCCATCACTATGTTGTGCTCCCCTGGAATGTGCATTGCAATGAGAAAGCGGTTGGTAGAGACAGCCCATTGCCACACACTCACTGCTTCTCAACATAATGGGTAAGACCTGGTCTCATCTTGTTTGTTGATAAACCACACACCTGATATGTTGTCGGTTGGAATCACAAATATCCCTAGAGGAAGGGAGTAGAGTGCTTGCAATGACAGAAGCACTGCGCTCATCTCTAGAATGCTGATCTGCAGGTTGGTCTCCTGGGGAGTCCATGCACCTTGAATTGTCCGTCTCAGGTAATGCCCTTCCCCCAACTGGGAGGCATCCATGGTCAGCATGACGAAGGGAGTGGGGAGAATAAAAGGTCGACCTTGTGCGACTTCTGAATCCTAAAGACACCACAAAGAGAATTTCTGCACACCCGCGACAATTTTAAAGGATGATTCAGGGGTTGGTGCAGAAGGGACCAATAAACTGACAATGTCCACTGAAGAAGTCATGTGCAAGCAAGCTGTTGGTAGTAGTGTTACTGTTGCAGCCATAGAGCCCAAAGCCCTGAGGACAACATTTACTGGAGGAACTGGAATAGCTAGCATTTGTCTTACATGCGTCCTTATCGAAAGAATCCTGTCTGTCAGGAGATAAGCCAGGGTTTTGTTTGTGTCCAAACCAGCTCCTAAAAAATCTATGGTTTGTACCGGTTGTAATTGCGACTTTTGAAGATTTACAGTGACCCCTAAGGTTGGTGCCAATTGCAGGAGAAAGTTCCTGGCCTGGATCAGTAGATGTCAGTTTGGTATGACTAGGAGAAAGTTGCCCAGACAAGGAAATGTGTGGAATCCCTGCAGTCTGACGTAAGCTGCAACTACTGTTATGCACTTGGGTGAACACACTGGCTGCTGTAGTGAGACCAAATGGAAGCGCTCGGAATTGGTAGTGGCTGTCTCCCTGCCTGAAATGGAGGTTTCTTCTGGAGCACCTGTTCACTTTGGTATGACAGTACGCATCCTTCAAGTCTGTCAAGTTCCTCCAGTCATCCATCTGCAGAAAGGGAAGGACAGACTGAACCGTGATCATCCTGAACTTTGTGTGCTTCACCGATTTGTTAAGGTAAGTTAGGTTCAGTATGGGCCTCAGGTCCCCTGTTTTCTTTGGAACTAAAACGGACCAGAAGTAAATTCCTGATCCATGCTGGTAGAGAGGGACCTCCTGGATGACTTTTGTGAAGCAACTTTGCTATTTCTAAAGCTGCTGCTGCCTCCCTTTGACTGGGTGGTACATCCAGGAAGGTTTGTTTTGGCATAGGGAGGTTTAACAATGGAATGGAGTAACCTCTGGATATAACTTCTTGCATTAATCAGTCATTTATGATCAATCACTAACTAGTCTTCTAAGGTGCAAGGAACAATGTCCCCTGACTGCCTCCAGAGATGGACAGTCGGGAACCCTTCACGATGCTGTAAAGATTTCTCTGAAGGAGTATCTCCAGATCCTTGATTTCGCAGATGACCTCTGCCATGTGGGTGGCATCTACCACTCAAATTATTTCCCCCTTCTGCCCCCTGCCCCTGGGGGAAAAATTTCCCTGAGCTTCCAGGAATGGACTTTGGGACTTTCTGCGCTACAACTTATTTCCCCCATGCTGGTTCCTGGAAAAGGACGTTTGCAGGGTAGAGAAGGGGATTCCAGTGGCAGACATGATCTTTCCACCTTTCTCACTGTGGGAGAGTGCGTCTCATACTGTCAGTCCAAAGGGAGCACTGATGAATGACACCTTAAAGGGTTCCACAAAGTCACACAACCACATCCAGGCATGATGCCGAACGGCAAAGCCAGAACCGGCTACCCTAAAAGTACCCTCTACTGCGAGAGATGAGTCTCATGGATGCATTACAAATGGACTGCAGAGTGGCCATACAGGAGGAGAAGGAGTTTCGCTCCTCTGCTGTCATCGTCTCCAGGCCGGAGCTAGACAGCTCCTTAAGTAAGTCCTTCTGAGAACATCAGAGTCAAAGTCATCCTCCTGCTCTCTAATCTGAGGCTTTGACTCAGAGACGCACTCAGCCTCGAAATGGTCAGCACTAAGCGAGTCACGGAAGCAGAAGGGCTCAAAGTTGAAATGACTATTGGACCTGACGAATTGGCCCCTGGGACCAAAGGATCCAGTAGCTCTGAAAAGGCAGGCCGGATTGGAGAAAGAGATACTATTTTACAAGAGGAAGCTCTACTTGCTGCTACCACAGGGGATGGAGCTGGATGACCCCCATCTGGATCTGCATGCAGAGAAATTTTCTCAGTCTGTCCACCTCATTCTCGGACAGGCTTCAAGAGGACCTGATGGAAGAGGAGGAGGAAGGCCTAGAGTGAGGCCCTGACAAGATGACAGGAGCATGGGGTGGAGGAGCAGGTGCAGAAGACGGAGCTGAAGGGCTCTGCTCAGACGTTCTCGAGGTCTTTCTGGGAGGCTCTAAAAGAGCTAAAGAAGAGGGGTCTGGATACTGTTTCTTAGGGTCCCTGGCCTCCTTAAGTTTCTTGGCAGAGGTTTGAGCCCCTGAGACAGAAGGTATACCTGGGGCAGGACGTGGAATAAGCCCTTTTAAGATCAACTTATTCCTTCTATCTGCAATGGCCCAGGGAAGGAAAGCCTTGCAGATAGAGCACTCCACTTCCCGATGTGCAGGCCTCAGACAATAAACGCACTCCCTGTGGGCATCAGATACAGGGATCTTGTGCCCATAGGAAGTGCACTTCTTAAAAACCAAAAGATTTGTCAGATTTCTCTGATATTGGAAGACAGAAGAAAAAGTGTGCAACGGAAGAAACGTGGCAGAAAAGAAACAGACTAAGCTAAAGAGATTTTCTTTCTTTCTTTTTTTTTTCTGTTGTAGTCATCATACTTGGGTTATCTACCTGCAGGTAGCCCTCAGTCAGCCCAAATACCAGACTTAGTATTTCTGCGTCGGATGCGGTCGCTTCTTCCATGATGTCAGGTCGTCAGGGGTATAAAAACAGGCAGCCGATGCCATTACATCAGCTTTTCTAGCCCCAAATGTCAGAAGCCCCCAAATATGGAGCTAGTACATGGTGGGGAAAAACACAACCAGTAAAAAGTAAATGCCAATACCAGTAGGAATACCCATAGAGAGGAGAGATAAAGAGACAGAGAAAACCAGGGGGCTGGAGGGAGGGAAACCAGGACTGCAACAGTGGATACACTCAAACATCTACATTTATGGTAACTGTATTATGTTCTTCGTGTTTCACTGTTGCAGTCTTCACACTTTGGTAGATTCCCAAAGCTGAGGAAGGGTGGAGGCAGTCAAGAAGAGTTAGGTCTGGCTAGTAGGCCTTGCAAGACTGCTGTAGCAAATCCAGCAATTAATTTGGAAAGGACAGGCAGGTGGTAATGCTTGGTGAAGGTGTGTACAGAACTCCAGGTAGCAGCTTCCAGTTTGTCCCTTGTAGGGACTCTCCTGAGAAATGTTGTAGAGGTAGATGTAGCTCTAGTGGAATGTGTTCTGACCCCCTGAGTGGTTGGTTTTCCATGGTGCTTGTAGCAGAAATGGATGCAGTGTGCTATCCATATGAAAATGGTTTGTTTTGCAATGGCCTTGCCCTCTGCCCCTGCTACAAAGCTGACTAGCAGCTGGTAGGATTTTCAGAAAGGCTTAGTCCTTATCAAGGTAGAACCTGAGCTGTCTGTGCACATCCAAAGAGTGCAGGATCCTTTCCCCTTTATTTTGAGGATTAGGGAAGAAGGTTGGCAAAAGGATGGATTGGTTGAGAGCCACACTGGACACCACTTTAGGCATAAAACAAGGGTTAGTTCTGAGGGAATCCCTGTCAGCATGGAAAATAATGAAGGGTTCCACAGCCATCAGTGCTTGTAACTCAGACACTCTTCTACCTGAAGTGATGGCTAGAAGCAAGGCTGTTTAAGAGATGAATTTTAACTGCTAAAGCAGCATGCTCAAAAGGGGGGAAGCGTGAGCTTTTCCAGAACAAAGCTAAGGACCCAAGTGGGGGTGTGGGTGTTCTCCTTGGTGGCCTTAAGTTGTTTGCCCCTCTCAGGAACTGTATGATGAGAGAACAGAGGTGGGTCAGTAATGTAATGAGCCGAAATGGCAGAGACATGGATCTTAATGGAGGAGAAGGATAGGCCTCCGTGTAGTAGTTCTTCTAGGTAATACAGGATTAGAGCCAAGGATGGCAGTACTGTGTCCTTTCCTTTAAAATGAACCCAAGAACAATAGCGTTTCCACTTTTCAGCATAGGATTTCCTAGTACTGGGCCTTCTGGCTTCAAGGATGACGTTTAGCACCTGCTTGCTTAGGGTTGCTGGTGGGGTATTTAAGGAATAAGCCAGGCTGCAAGATTTAGGGTTTGCAATTGTGGATGCAAAATCTGTCCCTCCTGCTCAGAAAGCAGGGCTGGGGCCTGGTTTAGGTGCCAGGGTGGCACCGTTGTCAGGCTGTACAGGAGTGGGTACCAGTGCTGGCATGGCCAGTCCGGGGCAATCAGAATTGTCCTTGGCCTGTCTTGTTTTATCTTGAGTAATACTCTTGAGATAAGGGGCAGAGGTGGGAAAAGGCATAGATGGAGAGATTTTCCCATTGAAAGGATAGGGCATCCACCTTCCAGGCCCTGCTGTGAGGGTTCCTAGTGCAGAATCTGCTTAATTGGTAGTTGTCAGCGAAGGCAAAGAGATCCACCTCTGGGGTCCCACATTTCTGGATCAGAAGGTTGAAGGTGCTGGGCTCCAATTTCCACTTGTGTGGGTCTAGGATATTTCTGCTTAAGTCATCTGCCAGTGAATTTTGTTTTCCTGGCAGGAATTGAGCATGAAAATGAAACTTGGTTGTCCAAGACTGTTCCACAGGGCCATGGCTAACCTGCAGAGTGGGTAAGAATGGGATCCCCCTGCTTGTTAATGTACCACATAACTGTGGTGTTGCCTGTTTTAATCAGCATTTGCCCTGGAAAGAGTAGGTATCTGAATGCTGTCAGGGCATTCTGTACAGCTAGCATCTCCTTCTGATTGATGTGCAGGAGAATTTGCCTTGGGCTCCAGTGGCCCTGAACACATTTGCCTGCCATGTGAGCCCCCCATGCATAATCTGATGCATCTGTGGTTAGGGTCTGGGTGGCGTGGGGTTGAGTAAAATGCAGTCCCTTGTTGTGGCTCCATGCTTCTGCCCAACAAAGGAACTCTCGTCCTTAGACAAGGTATGAAAGGAATGACTATTTCCAGGTCCTGAGAATGTTGGCACCAAAGACTTTTTAAGTACCATTGAAGTTTCCTCATACGCAGTCTTGCATATGGAATTAACAGAATACATGAGGCCATGAACCCTAGGGCTTGCAGTATTTTCTTGCAGATAGCTGGGTTTTGGTGGCCATTTGTTTGAAGCAGTCTGTCAGATAGACCTGTTTTTCTGAAGTGAGGAATGTCATCTGGGAAGTTGTGTCCAAGCTTGCTCCCAGGAATACAATTTTTTGACTGGATACCAGTTGTGATTTCTTTATGTTGATGGTGTACCCCAATGAAGTTAGAAGGCTTTTTACAAATGTCAGGTGCTGAAGAAGCAATTCGTGACTGTCCGCCTGAATCAGGCAGTTGTCCAAGTACGGGTAAATTTGGATATTTCTCTGCCTGCAGTATGCAATGGCTGGAGCCAGGCATTTTGTGAATACCCTGGGTGGAATAGATAAGCCAAAGGGAAGTGTAGAGAACTGATAATGCATAGACCTTGCCCTGAAACGCAGATATTTCCTGCATGACACCCTTATGGGGATGTGCAGATAGGCTTCTTTTAAGTCTAGGGTGACTAACCAGGCATCCTTGGCTAGCATAGGAAGAAGCTGTTGCAGGTAAGCATCTTGAATTTTGGTACCACCAGGAAGGTGTTGAGAACTGAAAGATCCAGGACTGGGTGCAAAGAGCCCTCTTTCCTGGGCACCAGGAATAGTCTGGACTAGAAATCCTGACCCCTTTGTTCTACGGGAACTGGCTGAAGAGCTCTGATGTTGAGCAGGGAAAGAACTTGGTTTTGAGCCTCTTCCCACTGGTTTGGAGGAAGGTCAGGAAACCCGCTTGAGGTTGGCAGTGAATGGAAATTTGTACCCCTGAGATACAATGTTAAGGACCCATCGGTCCTGAGTGATGGACATCCAATTTTTTGCATGAAGGGCAAGTTTTCCTCCTAGGGGCACAAGCAATTGGGCAAGGCTGGGAAGCAGAGTTCAGAAGTTATTGTGAGCTTTTTCCATAAGTAGGTGCCTTACCCTCCCTGCACTAGGGGTGGGGGCACTCCACTGCTTAGATCTCTGCATATCCTGAGATTGTAGTCTGGGTGGTTTGTTTCCCCTGGGTCTTGTTTGGGAAGGCCTGGAGGGGGCTGGAAAGGACCAGTGTTTTGAAGGGCAATGCCTACTGAATCTAGGTGGTTGCACTTGTACGAATTCTTTAACAGTTTGCATAGATTTAGCCTTTTCTTCCATCTTTTTAAGACCTTCTTCTGCTTTGGTGCAAAGAAGCGGTCCTTATTTAAAGGAGTATCTAGTAATTTAGATTTGACATGATCTGGCAAGGCCTGCTCCTTCAGCCAAGCATCCCTTCTCAGTACAGGGTCAGTGACTGCTGCCCTACAAGATGCTTCCAGGGCATCAAAGCCACACTGCAAAGTATGCTTACTAACTTGGTTTGCAAAGTGCATAAACTCCTGCAATTATTTATTTTCTGTACAATCTGGAAAAATTACCACTTTCTGTTTAATAAGTTCCATAATATGTTGCTGGTACTTCAGCATGTGAAACTGGCAAAGCAATGCCCTGATAGCAAGAGTTGCAGAGGTACATACCTTCTTACCCAATCTGTCTAAAGCTCTGCAATCCCTGTCCGAAAGGATAGGACTTTTGGCTGTACTAGCCTTAATACCCATAGGTCCCTGGGAAATGATCTCTGGATCAGCAATAGGATTCTTGAAAAGAAACTTGTGAGAATCAGGTACTCTGTAGTACCTGTCTGGTTTCCTAGGGACCGGAGGTAAGCTATCTGCAGAAAGACTGGATTCCATGAAAACATCATCCACAACATCCAGGACAGGTGGTATAGCTAAAGGCCTGTGCTGGTGCTGAGGCCACTCTAAAAATTCTCCGATTCTCTTTTTGGACTGATGATAGTCTTGGCATTCCCAATGGAAATGCTCTCTTAAAGTATGCAAGGTTTCACCAAAGATAAATCCTCTGGAGGGGAGGCAGAAGGAATGGATTCCTCTGTATCTGAATCCTCATAGGTGGATAAGGGAATGTCTTTAAAATCAGAAAGGTTAGAGTCATTGGACTCATGGTTTGTAGAACCTGAAGGGGACTGGAGTCTTTGCCTCTTAGCTGGGGAAGGCTGGCTTCCCCTAATCAGCATAAGGTCTTCAGCCATTCTAAGCATTTACAAAGCAAAGGCTACACCAAGGAGAGTAAACGTCAAGTAGCCCAAACAAAAGTATTGAACAACAGTACAAGTAAATTCCAGGGCTCTCAGACTGACCACGCAGATATCAAGAATTCAAATAAAAACACATTTATTCAAACAAAGGTTAGCGCTTTCACATGAGCTTCATCAGACCATAATCCATTGTTACAAGTGGACACATTTATAATAATGTTCCTCCAATCATTTTCCAGAACATTAGCACATGACTACACCTTAATAAAAATACATTCTAAATGTAAAAATGTATAAAATATCTACAAAAACATATATGAAACATTTATAAGAATGTACAGCAAACATATATGAAACATAGAAACATATGTATAATAATATAAAACATATGTAACAATTAATATGTCTAGCTAACAATATACACACATATTTAAACAATTCTGGAATACCATACCTATCCAATATATCCTAATAGTTACTTTTCTATTTTTCAAAAATGATTTGATATTAGCCCTCTCATTCAATCCTTTACCTCTATCTGTTCTTAACCTTAGAATCCATGATGGATCCATTTATGGTAAGTGTACACAACTGTACTATATTCTTCATGTTTCACTGTTGCAATCATCACATTTGGGTTGATTCCCAAAGCTGAAGAAAAGGGTGGAGGCAGTCAAGAAGACTGTGGGGGCTGGCTAGGATGCCCTGCAAGACTGCGATGGCAAACCCTGCCCTGGATTTGGAGAAGATAGGCAGGTGGTAATGCTTGGTGAAGGCATGAACAGATGTCCATGTTGCAGCCTCCAGGATGATTGTCTTTGTTTAATGGTGCATCCAATAGTTTGGATTTGACATGTCTGGCAAGGTCTGTTCCTTAAGCCAAGCATGCCTTCTAAGGACAGAACCAGTGACTACTGCCCTGCAAGATGCTTCTAGGGCATCAAAGCCACATTGCAATGTGTACTTAGAAAGTTGACTTGCAGAATGCATTAGCTCTTGTAATTATTTCTAGCTGAAGTGATGTTCAGAAGCAAGGCTGTCTTCCAAGAGAGGAATTTTAACTCTGCTGAAGCTGCAAGTTCAAAGAGGGCTAGGGTGAGCTTTTCCAACACAAACTTAAGGTCCTAAGCTGGAGTAGGAGCTCTTCTGGGTGGCGTTAAGTTGTTAGCCCCTCTTAGGAACTGTTTGATAAGAGGATGTGAGAAGAGAGGTAGTTCTGTGCTGTAATGAGAAGAGATGGCAGAGGCATGAATTTTAAAAGAAAAGAAGGATAGACCCCTGTGTAGTAGGTCTGTTAGGAGGGCTGTGCCGTTCTGGCTCCCTTAGCCTGGATCCAGGTGCAAAACGTTTTCCACTTGTCAGCACAGGATTTTCTAGTGCTGGGGTATCTGGCCTCATGTATAACATCTAGGACTTGTTTGCTTAGGCTGGCAGCTTGAGGAGAGGTCAGGGAATAGAATAATCCAGGCTGCCAGGTTGAGGGTCTGCAATTGGGGATGCAAGAATTTTCCATTCCTCTGGGTCAGAAGTTCATAGGTTCATAGGTTAGAACTAGTCTAACTGCCCTTGTGAGCCATTTCAAGCCTAGCCAATTACCTCATGTGAGGATCAAACCCTGCACCTTGTGTCTGTAAGGTACACACCTTAACCATTATGCCATCCTCCCACACCCTGAGGTAGGTTCCATGGTAGCAGGGTTGACATGCTGCACACCAGTGGGTACCAGTGTTGGTGTGGCCAGTCTGGGGCAATCAGGATTGCTCTCGGTTTTTCCTCCCGTATTTTGAGCAGTACCCTTGTAATGAATGGTAGAGGGGGAAATGCATAGATAGAGAGATTTACCCACTGGAAGGATAAAGCATCCACTTTCCAGGCCTTCCTGTGAGGTTCCCTGGTGCAGAATTTGCAGAGCTGATGACTGGAGTGGGAAGCAAAGAGGTCAACCTTCAGGATGCCCCATTTCTGGGATAGAAGGGTGAAGGTTCTGTGGTCTAGCTGCCACTCGTGTGGGTTCCTGCTCAAGTTGCCTGCCAGAGAGTTTAAGGAGCCTGGCAGGAATTGTGCTAGCAGGTGTAGTTGCATGGTTGAGGCCATGTGCCAAAGGGTCATGGTGAGCCTGCAGAGAGGATAAGAGTGAGTCCCTCCCTGTTTGTTGATACACCACATCACTGTGGTGGTGTCTGTTTTGATTAGTAGAGGCCCCGGGGAGAGTAGGAGTCTGAAAGCTGTCAGGGTGTGCTGAACCACTAGCATCTCTTTTTGGTTGATGTGCAGATGTATTTGATTTGGGCTCCAATGGCCCTGAATGCACCTGCCATCCAGTTGTGCACCCCAGGCATAATCTGATGCCTCTGTGGTGAGGGTCTTGGCAGCGTGGAGTTGTGAGAAGGGAAGTCCCTTGTTGTGGTTGCATGCTGCTGCCCACCAAAGAAAATCCACTTGCTTGGCTACAATCACCTGCATTAGAAGCTGAAAAGTGCAAACTTGCAGTAGTGTATTTTAGTCTTCTGCTAAGTACAAATTTGCAGTTTTAAAAGTACTGTATTTCATTTTTGTTCCGTTACCTAATGGTGTGTTTCATTGTATAGTGGGCTGTGTCTCTCTCTGCTATAAGAGGGAGTGGTGGTCTTCTCACTTCTTTGTTATCTGATATTTAATAGCCTAGAGGGCCTCCTCTGTACTTTAAGTGCTATCCAGAAAGCTTGAGAATTCATTTTATGCTCAACTTCTGAGAGACTTGCTCGGCTACAATCACCTTCATTAGAACCTGAAGTTAAGTGCAAACTTGCAGTAGTGTATTTTAGTCTTCTGTTAAGTACAAACTTGCAGTTTTAAAAGTACTGTATTTCATTTTTTCTCTTACCTAATTCTGTGTTTCACTGTATAGTGTGCTGTGTGTCTCATTGCAGTTAGTTACTCACCCACCCTCCCTGTTCATGTCTTGGTTTTAGTGTTGGTGGCTCTGGAATTGCCCGCCCCTCCTGTAAGTCTGTATTAGTACACTCCTCCTGGGTCCATCTCATTGGCTCACTTAACCGAGTACAGTGAGATCATATTCTGAGTCTAGTGTTCACTCTACTTAACAGAGAGAAGATTTGAGAAGGCCAACCCACTTAGGTTCTTCCTTCCTTTCTCCTTGCACTTAACTAACAAAAAAAATGTTGCACTTTATTCATCTGCTTTTGGTGTATTTGTATTTCCTCCCACTTTATTTTGCTTTTGCCTGGTAGTAGCCTGATTAAATTCTAACTGTTATTCTAAGTCTGTTGATTTAAGCACTTGGGCTTCATACAGGTTGTTTTACATTAAGAAGGTTTGTGGTCTGCACTGTTGTGGCAGGACAGGTAGCTTGCATCCTTCTAAGCTGGGAACTGCTGACTTGAAGGCTCAATGTCTGCTATTCTAAAAGTGTATTAGTTCTGGCTTAAGCACTTGGGCTTCAGGCCAGTTATTCCACATTAAGAAGGTTTCTGGTTTGCACTCTTGTGGGAAGAGAGGCTGGATTCGGCCTTTCTGAGCTGGGAATTTCTGGTCACAGGCTTAGTGTGTCTGCTTACTTGAACTGTTTCTTTCTGAAATTGGTGTGCCTTGTTGCTGTAGCATAGACCAGATTCAGGCCTGCTGAATCTAGCTTTGTTTGTACAACTTGAGCACTAATCCACGCCATCTTTTTTTGGAGAAGGTTCCCCTGCACCCTAGTAGCAGGAGTGTGCAGTCAGAACTTGTCTGATTGAAGACTGCTGGAATAGGGCTCAGTTTTGAGCTTTTTTCTGGTTAATTGGGTAACTTGTTTAAAGTTTTTTTCGTTTTCTATTGTTTTAAATACATATAAAAAAATTGCACTTTATTCATCTGCTTTTACGGTATTTATGTTTCTTCCTACTTTATTACTAGGGGCATTGACTACAACTCTGATCTGAGATATACAACAATAAGTATCATTTTCTGTGCATTTAAAGTGTTTTTTTGATTGCATCTGCTTTATTTTCTGGAAAAAAAAATATATATATATATATATATATATATATATATATACACACACACACACATACATACTGGTTTTCCCAGCTTTCGAAGCTAGTATAGTCCAGTTTTCAGGTTAGTTCTGAATTCAGGGCTGTATTACAAATCTCTGTGTTTGCCCATACCTTACTTGGATAGAAGGAAGTTTCTCTGCTCACCTGAGAGACAGGGGAGCTTTGAGCAGCCTATCTGTCCCTGCAGGAGTGGTTTCAGCCTGGAAATTATTTACTGGCCATTTTGGGCTAATTTCTCTATCTCTCTCATTTCCCTGATATATAAAAAAAAATGCATTTATCCGGTTTTATGTGCGCCATTTAGCTAGGGTAAAACTATTCCCAGCTCCAGAAAGTCTACTCTTCATGTTTTTCCTTGGAACTAGACAAACTTTCAACTTAAGCACTCAAGACATTAATTTCTCTGCCCGGCACTTGCTCAAAACTCATAGCAAGCACTTACAATCCCTAGCACTAGACCCTCCTATACTGTACAGAAGGACTAGGCTCTACTTTACCAGCTATTCAGTACAACAGTTCACTGTATCTATCCAGGCATGTCCAACGGACAGTTTCAGGTGTTCTCTCCAATCCAATTGGTGAATCTGGGCATTCTGAGGCAATGTTACAATTGCCTCATGTACACAGACAATGCTCTCCTCCTACCACCAAACACTAATACATGCGAGAGATGCAATTATACAGCCAAACTGGAGGCTAAGCTCTCTCAACCCAAAACTGGATCAGACAGTCAAGAGGAGAAGGGAAATACTTGCATCACACCAACTGTGGCACCATAGACCCATTAAACCAGCACCGGCAAAAAACACACAAATACACAAAAACATACTCAGATGCTCTAAATAAAAATCTGCAAAAGCAACAGAGAGACCTCCAAAGCAGACATCCAAGAAACCGCCACCCCCCCCAACACAAACCATGAAACACACACTTCACAAAAGCAGTGTGCCATGCAATCACAGTCCTTAAGGCAAAATAACATACCCAACATACTAGTAATAGGTGACTCTATAGTCAGGCACACTGACTCCCCACTCACTAGACTGAATAAGGAGAAGGTTACTGTTAGGTGCCTGTCGGGTGCCAGGATCCGCCACATAACACAAGCACTCAGGTCACTCCAGAACAAGTACAAATACAACTCTGTCATTGTCCATGTTGGTGTGAATGACCTGAGCCGTACCTCCCTGGACTACATGAAGAGACATGGAAGAGCTCTCTGATCACATAGCCCAGGCCGGTATGACCCTGACCCTGAGTAGCATCCGGCCCTCATCAAGAATGATACCACTGTATAAAGAAAAAAATTATCAATTTCAACAATTGGCTAAGTTTCTGTTGTCATTCAAAGGGGATCCAGTGTCTGTCTGCCTGGGATGACATGCTCGACAAGCCACGCTGCTTCGCTAGAGACGGCATTGCATCTGTCACCCTTACGCTTTCGAATACTGGCCAAGGCTCTTGCCACCACATAGTGCCTTTTTTAGGCAAGGCTCAAAAGACAAACCCACCGCCATAAATAGCACAAGTAAAAAAAAACTGAGGGTAATGCTACTCAGTGCCAGAAGTCAAAAACTACAGTTTTGTACCTACCATAAATGTAGATGTTCGAAGATCCACATTGCTGCAGTCCTAACACTTGGGTAGTCCGCTGTCCCAGTCGGCCCGAATACCAAAGTATAAGGCTGACGTCGGTCAAGGCGCATTAATCTGACGTCAGGACGTCAGGGTACAAATGCGCATGACCGACGTCATATCCTCAGTCTTTTCTTGCCCCAGATGTCAGAAGACCCTAAAAAGATAAGGCCAAAACCAAAAAACAACAAACACTCCTGTACCAGATATATGTACAATATATACAAATTTACAGAAGTACAACCCCACCCACACAACCACCCCTAAACACAGAGGGGAAGGAGGGAGGGTAAATTGGACTGCAGCAATGTGGATCTTCGAACATCTACATTTATGGTAGGTACAAAACTGTACTATGTTCTTCATCCCACATTGCTGCAGTCCTAACACTTGGGTAGAATCCCAAAGCAGAGGTAAGGGAGGCTGGCAAATCATAAAGAAGCTGGAGCTGTCAACATGCCCTGCAAAATAGCCGTGGCAAAACCAGCCCTAGATTTAGAATAGAGAGGCAGGTGGTAATGCTTAGAGAAAGTATGCACTGAACTCCAAGTAGCTGCCTCCAAAATATCCTTAGTTGCCACCCCCCTTAGAAATGCTGTAGAAGTGGCAGTAGCCCTAGTGGAATGAGGCCTAATCCCAGCTGGAACCTCCTTGCCATGATGGGAATAACAAAATGCAATGCAAAACCCAATCCACTTAGAAATAGTTTGTTTTGACACAGGCTTGCCCTGAGAACTCAAAGCAAAAGAAACAAACAACTGCTGAGACTGCCTAAAATCCTTAGTCCTGCTTAAATAATAACGCAACTGCCTGTGTACATCTAAAGTGTGCAAAATCTTTTCCCCCTTATTTTGGGGATCTGCATAAAAAGTAGGCAAATGAATAGTTTGGTTTAAAGCCACACTAGAGACCACCTTAGGCATAAAGGAAGGATTAGTACATAATGATACCCTATCCTTATGGAAAATCAAAAAAGGCTCAACCGCCATAAGGGCCTGCAATTCAGAAACCTTTCTTGCAGAAGTAATGGCCAACAAAAAAGCAGTCTTCCATGACAAGTATTGCAATTCAGCAGTAGCCGCAGGCTCAAAAGGTTGTAGAGTAAGTTTCTCCAACACAAAATTGAGGTCCCAAGCAGGAGTAGGAGCTCTACGTGGGGGTCTTATATTCTTTGCCCCTCTAAGAAATTGCTTGAACAAAGGATGAGAAAACAATGGTGGGTCACAATCATACTGAGCTGAAATTGCTGCAGCATGAATCTTAATGGAAGAGAAAGACAAACCTTTGTCCAATAACTCAGTAAGATATTGAAGAGCCACACTCAAATTAGGCTCAGAAACCTCCAAATCCTTTGCTGCACTCCAAAACAAAAATCTCTTCCATTTTTCTGCGTACACTTTCCTTGTACTAGGTCTTCTGGCTTCCATAATCACATTCAAAACTTGTTGAGGAAGCTGAGACCTGCTGTGTTTCAAAACAGAATATGCCAGGCTGTTAGATGAAGAGAGTGAAGCTTGACATTGAGTAGATGACCGTCCCTCTGAGACAATAGGTGTGGAATCAAAGGTAAAGGCCATGGAGGCTTCCTTACCAGACTCCTCAGTAATGGGTACCAGTGTTGCCGAGGCCAATCTGGAGCTATTAAAATCATCCTTGGCTTGTCTTGTCTGACCTTTAGGAGTACCTTTGGGAGGAGAGGCAGAGGTGGAAAGGCATACACATGAAGATTTTTCCAACTGAAAGAAAGAGCATCCACTTTCCAAGCTGTGTGATGAAACCTTTTCGTGCAAAACTTTGGCAGCTGGTGGTTTAGTGGAGAAGCGAACAGATCTATGTCTGGAGTTCCCCATGACACTGTCAATTTCCGAAATACATGAAGATCCAGTTTCCACTGTGGGGATCCATGATTTGCCTGCTTAACACATCTGCTAAGGAGTTCTGTGCTCCCGCAGAAACCTTGCCTGAAGATTTAGTTGCAAGCTGAGCGCAGTCTCCCACAAAATCATTGCTTGCCTGCATAGAGGATAAGAATGTGTTCCCCTTGTTTGTTGATGTACCACATGACAGTTGTGTTGTCTGTTAGAATCAACACCTGCCCTGGAAGAAGTAACTCCTTGAAAGCCATTAATGCAAACTGGACTGCTAACATCTCCTTCATGTTGATATGTAGATGCTGTAGTCTGGCAGGCCACTTGTCTTGTATCCACTTTCCATTCAGATGAGCTCCCCAAGCTATGTCTGAGGCATCTGTCGTTAGAATTTGACTCGCCTCTGGCCGGGTCACAGAGAGTCCCTTGTTTAGGTGACATTCCTGAGCCCACCACAAAAATTCCTTTTGAATGCAAGGTATTATTTGAATGACAGTGTCCAAATCCTGGCAGTGCTGTGTCCATACATTTTTGAGATACCATTGCAGCTTCCTCATATGCAGTTTGGCATTGGGAAGCACCAGAATACAAGATGCCATGAACCCTAAGGCTTGAAGGACTGTCCTTGCAGTCAGCCCGGACTGAAGAGATAACTGATGGAAGTAAAGAGACAGATTCTTTTGTTTGTCCGGGGTTAAAAAGGCCATCTGGGTTGCTGTATTCAGTCTCACACCCAGAAAGCACATGTCTTGAGAGGGTACTAGACTGGACTTTATTTCGTTCACAGAATACCCCAGGCATCTTAGCACTGCTATCACATATTCCAAATGTCGAAAAAGGTCTTCCTTTTCTTGAGCCAGAATCAGGCAGTCGTCCAAGTAAAGATAGATTTGTATGCCTTTTAGCCTGAAGTAAGCTATCACTGGAGCCAGAACTTTTGTGAATACTCTGGGCGCAGTAGATAATCCAAAGGGCAATGCAGAGAACTGATAATGAGAATTCCCAGCTCGAAAACGCAGATACTTCCTGCAACTTAGTCTGATAGGCACATGAAGGTAAGCCTCCTTGAGATCTAAAGTTACCATCCAGTGATCTTTTCCCAGCAGAGGTAAAAGCTGTTGTAACGTCAACATTTTGAACTTGGGAATGTCCAGATAAGTGTTGAGGATAGATAAATCCAAAATTGGTCTCCACGTGTTCCCCTTTTTTGGTACTAGGAACAGGCGAGAATAAAATCCTAGGCCCCTTTCTGGCACAGGAACCGGCTGAATGGCCCCTATTTGGAGCAACAGAGAAATTTGCTTGTGAGCCTCTTTTCTTTGTAGAGGCGGAATGTCTGGCATGCCTTTGAAAGGAGGCAAGGTATGGAAATAAAACCTGTAACCGTGGTGAATGATATCTAATACCCATCTGTCCTGGGTAATTAAACTCCAATTTTCTTTGAAAAGTGCCAGCCTTCCTCCCAAAGGTGCTGCCAGACGAGAAGGCTCTGGCAGCTGAAAAGGCAGGTCATTGGGTCTGTTTACGAAAGGACTGACCCCTGCCCTCACCAGAAGACTGAGCAGGTGAACTCCCTGTTCTAGGCCTAAAAGAACCTTGAGCTCTGCCCCTACCACATCTAGACCTACCCCTAGACTGGGAATCATAAGAAGGATATGTCCACCCCTTAGTAGGCCAATTTCTACTAAACTTCGGAGGCTGAACCTGCAAAAAATCCTTAACAGTCTGCATAGACTTAGCCTTGCCCTCCATTTTCTTTAAAACTGCTTCCACAGGCGAACCAAACAACACATCAGATTGTAACGGGGCATCCAAAATCCTTGTCTTAACATGCTCAGCCAAATTCTGATCCCTCAGCCAGGCGTGCCTGCGAAGAACAGAACCAGTGGCGGCCACCCTCGAAGAGGCCTGTACAGCATCAAAACCACATTGCAAAGAATGCTTACCCACCTGTTCAGAAACATGAACTAAATCCTGCAACTCTTTACACTCAATACCTTCCGCCAGAGCATCCACCTTAGACTTCAATTGTGAAAGGAGATAATTTTGGTATTTTAACATGTGGAACTGGCAATTCAAAGCCCTCATGGCTAAAGTGGAAGAAGTATACACCTTCTTTCCCCATCTATCGAAAGCCCTTGCCTCTTTATCAGGAGGAACAGGATTTTTAACAACAGAAGCCTTAACACCTTTAGGCCCCTGAGAAACAGTTTCTGGGTCTGCCCTAGGACTCTTAAAAGATACTTATGAGCTTCAGGCACCCTATAATACCTATCCGGTTTAACTGGGGCAGGAGGCAAAGAATCAGGGTTCAGGGAAGCCTCTGCAAAACATCTTCCACCACATCCAGAACAGGAGGTATAGCCAAAGGCCTATGCTGGGGTAAAACAAAATTCCCTAAGCCTTTTCCTGGAATCAGAGAAATCTTGACCTTCCCATTTAAAATGCTCCCTCATGGAATGAAGAGTCTCTGAAAAGAAAAATCCTCAGGAGGAGAAGCCAAGGAGTAGAATCATCTACATCAGAATCAGAATAAGGAGGATACTCCTGTAAGTCTTCAGCCAAGACTCAGAAGCCTCCGAACATTGCTCAAAACTCTCAAGCTCAGGTTCCACCCTAGGCCTCTTATCAGGAGGGCATAGAACCTCTAATCATAGTAATCAAATCTTCTGCCATTTTAAGCATATGTTTCTTAGGCAGAGACCCGAAGAACTAGGAGAAACCCCACTGAAGTTAAACCTGGCCTGCCTCTCAAGAAGCCTTGGGAACAGAAGGGAGGGCCTAACCACCTTAGGAAGGGAGGGAGAACAGCTACCTGAGAAGCCCCTCAGACTGGCCTGCCTCCTGAGAGGACACATCCGGTCAGAGTAAAGTCTCCCCCTGATGCTCCAAAGGAACTTCTTGCAGAACCTCCCGCTCCACCGAGCCTCTAAAGAACCGACGTCCGGGACAGACGGTTCTTCCAACCTAGGCTTTGCTGCTTTGTCCTTGCGCTTTTAGGAAGCGGGCCGGTGCATCCGACGGCATTTTATAATTACAACGCTTCCCAAAACTAACCTGGCACAGTCTAATCTTCTCTTTATAGTGCGTTTGTTAAATCTAGCACAAGAGCGACATCCAACAACGTCGTGCTCAGGCCCTAAGCAAGGTATACACAAGGTATGGTAATCCCTATGAGGTATCTGTTTCCCACAAGAAATACAGTTATTCACTTTTTCTGACATCCGGTTAAATACTGAGGCAAGAAAAAAACAAAATATTCCCCAACGGGGTACTTAGCCAACTTTGATTCGGTCTGAAACTCTGACTTCAGAAAATTTCAGAACGCCAACCTGCACTCGCAAAAAGTACAGTTTTGTACCTACCATAAATGTAGATGTTCGAGGATCCACATTGCTGCAGTCCTAACTATTGGGTAGTCCGCTGTCCAGTCGGCCCGAATACCAAAGTATATGGCTGACGTCGGTCAGGGCGCATTAGACTGACGTCAGTACGTCAGGGTACTAATGCGCATGACCGACGTCATATCCTCAGTCTTTTCTTGCCCCAGATGTCAGAAGACCCTGAAAAGATAAGGCCAAAAACAAAAACTCCCAAAATACCTGCACCAAAAAATATATATATACAATATATACACAATTAGCAGAATATAACCTCACCTACACAACCACCCCTAAACACAGAGGGAAGGAGGGGTAAATTGGACTGCAGCAATGTGGATCCTCGAACATCTACATTTATGGTAGGTACAAAACTGTACTATGTTCTTCATTCCACATTGCTGCAGTCCTAACTATTGGGTAGAATCCCAAAGCAGAGGTAAGGGAGGCTGGCAAATCATAAGGAAGCAGGAACTGACAACATGCCTTGCAAAATAGCTGTGGCAAAACCAGCCCTAGACTTAGAGTAGAGAGGAAGGTGATAATGCTTAGAGAAAGTATGCACTGAACTCCAAGTAGCTGCCTCCAAAATATCCTTAGTTGCCACCCCTTAGAAATGCTGTGGAAGTGGCAGTAGCCCTAGTGGAATGAGGCCTAATCCCAGCTGGAATCTCCTTGCCATGATGGGAATAACAAAATGTAATGCAACACCCAATCCACCTAGAAATAGTTTGTTTTGACACAGGCTTGCCCTTTGAAGTCAAAGCAAAAGAAACAAACAACTGCTGAGACTGCCTAAAATCCTTAGTCCTGCTCAAATAATAACGCAATAGCCTGTGTACATCTAAAGTGTGCAAAATCTTTTCCCTTTATTTTGGGGATCTGCATAAAAGGTAGGCAAATGAATAGTTTGGTTTAAAGCCACACTAGAAACCACCTTAGGCATAAAGGAAGGATTAGTACGTAAAGATACCCTATCCTTATGAAAAATCAAAAAAGGCTCCACTGCCATAAGGGCCTGCAACTCAGAAACCCTTCTTGCAGAAGTAATGGCCAACAAAAAAGCAGTCTTCCATGACAAGTATTTCAATTCAGCAGTAGCCGCAGGCTCAAAAGGTTGTAGAGTAAGTTTCTCCAACACAAAATTGAGATCCCAAGCAGGAGTAGGAGCTCTACGTGGGGGTCTTATATTCTTTGCCCTCTAAGAAATTGCTTGAACAAAGGATGCGAAAACAATGGTGGGTCACAATCATAGTGAGCTGAAATAGCTGCAGCATGAATCTTAATGGAAGAGAAAGACAAACCTTTGTCCAGTAACTCAGTAAGATATTGAAGAGCCACACTCAAATTAGGCTCAGTAATCTCCAAATTGTTTGCTGCACTCCAAAACAAAAATCTCTTCCATTTTTCATGCACACTTTCCTTGTACTAGGTCTTCTGGCTTCCATAATCACATTTAAAACTTGTTGAGGAAGCTGAGACCTGCTGTCTTTCAAAACAGAATATGCCAGGCTGTTAGATGTAGAGAGTGAAGCTTGACATTGAGCAGATGACCGTCCCTCTGAGACAACAGGTGTGGAATCAAGGGTAAAGGCCATGGAGGCTTCCTTACCAGACTCCTTAGTAATGGGTACCAGTGCTGCCGAGGCCAATCTGGAGCTATTAAAATCATCCTTGGCTTGTCTTGTCTGACCTTTAGAAGCACCCTTGGAAGAAGAGGCAGAGGTGGAAAGGCATACACATGCAGATTTTTCCAACTGAAAGAAAGAGCATCCACTTTCCAAGCTGTGTGATGAAATCCTTTCGTGCAAAACTTTGGCAGCTGGTGGTTTAGTGGAGAAGCGAACAGATCTATGTCTGGAGTTCCCCATGACACTGTCAATTTTTGAAATACATGAAGATCCAGTTTCCACTCGTGGGGATCCATGATTTGTCTGCTTAATACATCTGCTAAGGAGTTCTGTGCTCGGCAGAAACCTTGCCTGAAGAGTTAGTTGCAGACTGAGCAGTCTCCCATAAAATCATTGCTTGTCTGCACAATGGGTAAGAATGTGTTCCCCCTTGTTTGTTGATGTACCACATGACAGTTGTGTTGTCTGTTAGAATCAACACCTGCCCTGGAAGAAGTAACTCCTTGAAAGCCATTAATGCAAACTGAACTGCTAACATCTCTTTCATGTTGATATGTAGATGCTGTAGTCTGGCAGGCCACTTGTCTTGTATCCACTTTCCATTTAGATGAGCTCCCCAAGCAACATCTGAGGCATCTGTCGTTAGAATCTGACTTGCCTCTGGCCGGGTCACAGAGAGTCCCTTGTTTAGGTGACATTCCTGAGCCCACCACAAAAATTCCTTTTGAATGCAAGGTATTATTTGAATGACAGTGTCCAAATCCTGTCAGTGCTGTGTCCACAGATTTTTGAGATACCATTGTAGCTTCCTCATATGCAGTTTGGCATTGGGAAACACCAGAATACAAGATGCCATGAACCCTAAGGCTTGAAGGACTGTCCTTGCAGTCAGCCCGGACTGAAGAGATAGATGATGGAAGTAACTGGAAATATTCTTTTGTTTGTCCGGGGTTAAAAAGGCCATCTGGGCTGCTGTATTCAGTCTCACACCCAGAAAGCACATGTCTTGAGAGGGTACTAGACTGGACTTTATTTCGCTCACAGAATACTCTAGGCATGTTAGCACTGCTATGACAAATTTCAGATGCTGTAGAAGATCTTCTTTTTCTTGAGCCAGAATCAGGCAGTCGTCCAAGTAAGGATAGATTTGGATTCCTTTTAGCCTGAAGTAAGCTATCACTGGAGCCAGAACCTTTGTGAATACTCTGGGCAGTAGATAAGCCAAAGGGCAATGCAGAGAACTGATAATGAGAATTTCCAGCTCGAAACGCAGATACTTCCTGCAACTTAGTCTGATTGGCACATGAAGGTAAGCTTCCTTGAGATCTAAAGTTACCATCCAGTGATCTTTGCCCAGCAGAGGTAAAAGCTGTTGTAACGTCAACATTTTGAACTTGGGAATGTCCAGATAAGTGTTGAGGATAGATAAATCCAGAATTGGTCTCCACGTGTTCCCCTTCTTTGGTACTAGGAACAGGCGAGAATAAAATCCTAGGCCCCTTTCCGCACAGGAACTGACTGAATGGCCCCTATTTGGAGCAACAGAGAAATTTGCTTGTGAGCCTCTGTCCTTTGAAGAGGAGGAATGTCTGGCATGCCTTTGAAAGGAGGCAAGGTATGGAAATAAAACCTGTAACCGTGGTGAATAATATCCAGAACCCATCTGTCTTGGGTAATTAAATCCCAATTTTCTTTGAAAAGAGACAGCCTTCCTCCCAAAGGTGCTGCCAGGCGAGAATGTACTGGCAGCTGAAAAGGTAGGTCATTGGGTCTGCTTACGAAGGACTGACCCCTGCCCTCACCAGAAGTCTGAGCAGGGGAACTCCCTGTCCTAGGCCTAAAAGAACCCTGGGCTCTGCCCCTACCACGGCTAGACCTACCCCTAGACTGGGAATCATAAGCAGGATAAGTCCATCCCTTAGTAGGCCAATTTCTACTAAACTTCGGAGGCTGCACCTGTAAAAAATCTTTAACAGTTTGCATAGACTTAGCCTTGTCCTCCATTTTCTTCAAAACTGCTTCCACAGGCGAACCAAACAACACATCAGACTGTAAAGGAGCATCCAAAATCCTTGTCTTAACATGCTCAGCTAAATTCTGATCTCTCAGCCAGGCGTGCCTACGAAGAACAGAACCAGTGGCAGCCACCCTGGAGGAGGCCTGCACAGCATCAAAACCACACTGCAAAGAATGTTTACCAACCTGTTCAGACACATGAACTAAATCCTGCAACTCTTTACACTCAATACCTTCAGCCAGAGCATCCACCTTAGATTTCAACTGTGAAAGAAGATAATTCTGATATTTTAACATGTGAAACTGACAATTCAACGCCCTCATGGCTAAAGTGGAAGAAGTATACACTTTCTTTCCCCATCTATCCAAAGCCCTTGCCTCTATCAGGAGGGACAGGATTTTTAACAACTGAGGCCTTCACACCTTTAGGCCCCTGAGAGACAGTTTCTGGGTCTGCCCTAGGACTCTTAAAAAGATACTTATGAGCTTCAGGCACCCTATAATACCTATCCGGTTTAACTGGGGCAGGAGGCAAAGAATCAGGATTCAGGAAGCCTCTGCAAACACATCTTCCACCACATTCAAAACAGGAGGTATAGCCAAAGGCCTATGCTGGGGTAAAACAAGAATTCCCTAAGCCTTTTCCTGGAATCAGAGAAATCTTGACCTTCCCATTTAAAATGCTCCCTCATGGAATGCAGAGTCTCTGAAAATGAAAATCCTCAGGAGGAGAAGCAGAAGGAGTAGAATCATCCACATCAGAATCAGAATAAGGAGGGTACTCCTGCAAGTCTTCAGCCAAGACTCAAGCCTCGAGCATTGCTCAAAACTCTCAAACTCAGGTTCCACCCTAGGCCTCTTATCAGGAGGGGCATAGAACCCCTAATCATAGTAATCAAATCCTCTGCCATTTTAAGCATATGTTTCTTAGGCAAAGATCCTGAAGTACTAGGAGAAACCCCACAGAAGCTAAACTTGGCCTGCCCTCAAAGAAGCCTTTCTCCACCCTAGGCTTTGCTGCTTTATCTTTATGCTTTTTAGTCGAAGCGGTCGGAGCATCCGGCGGCATTTTATAATTACAACGCTTCCCAAACACTAACCTGGCACAGTCTAACCTTCTCTTAATAGTGCGTTTGTTAAATCTAGCACAAGAGCGGCATCCAACAACGCCGTGCTCAGGCCCTAAACAAGGTATACACAAAGTATGGTAATCCCTATGAGGTATCTGTTTCCCACAAGAAATACAGTTATTCACTTTTTCTGACATCCGGTTAAATACTGAGGCAAGAAAAACCAAAATATTCCCAACGGGTACTTAGCCAACTTTGATTCGGTCTGAAACTCTGACTTCAGAAACTTTCAGAACGCCAACCTGCACTCGCAAAATTGCTTCTGCATCGGACCATGCGGCAAAAAAGACTGAGGATATGACGTCGGTCATGCGCATTAGTACCCTGACGTACTGACGTCAGTCTAATGCGCCCTGACCGACGTCAGCCATATACTTTGGTATTCGGGCCGACTGGACAGCGGACTACCCAATAGTTAGGACTGCAGCAATGTGGAATGAAGAACATCTAGTACAGAAAAGAGTAAAATCCCAAGAAGGAAAGGCATCCCTGATCAGTATCAGCAAGAAACTATGATCCCTCATAAAATCATCCCAGGCAAGCTTTAAAAGACAAATCGCCAAGGACTCCAAAGATAACCACAAGGCATTCTTTAGCTATGTCAAGAATCTAAGTGGCAATGCTAAGATCTGCTCTGAGTTCGTGCAGAATGGCACAAAATACACTGAACCGACTGATATCGCCAACATCCTGGCAGACAGGTTCAGTGCAAACTTCACCCTCCTCTCACCCCCAAAAGGTGCCCATAACCATACTAGAAGAATGTAAAGCCCCTGAAATCACAGACACTCACGTTAAAACAGCCCTCTCCAAAGCCAAAAACACAGCATCAATGGGACCGGACGGTGTCCCAGGCTGCGTCCTACACAAGCCCAAAGACGAACTAACCCCTCACCTAAAAGTACAGTTGTGTACATTTACCATAACTGTAGATGATAGAGTGTATTCACTGTTGCAGTCATTATATCTGGGTAATCTGCTGGCAAGTTGCCCTCAGTTGGCCTGATTAACAAAGTCTTGTGTCCTGCGTCGGTTGCTGTCCCGTCTTCCATGAAGTCAGGTCGTCAGGGGTATAACACATGCAGCCGATGCCATTTTCATCAGTTTTTCTTGCCCCAGATGTCAGGTGCCCCCCAAATGGGGTGCAAAAAAATATATATATATATATATATATATATATATATATATACACACATACATACACACACACACACACACACACACACACATATATATATATATATATAGATATATATATATGCATGTAATTTAGAACACAACAAATATACCTCCAAATAAAAGCAAATACACCAAAAAGGCTTTTGAGCATAGTAAAGGAAAGAAGAGGTATAGTGAAGGAAAAAAAAAACAGGGAACTGGCGGGTGGGTAAACCGGACTGCAACAGTGAATACACTCGAACATCTACATTTATGGTAAGTGTACACAACTGTACTATGTTCTTCGTGTTTCACTGTTGCAGTCATTACATTTGGGTAGAATCCCAAAGCTATGGTTGAGATCATGGAATTATACAGCATTAGGAGCAGCTATAAGGCCCTGCAGGACAGCAGTGGCAAAACCTGCTCTGGATTTAGAGAAGAGAGGTAAATGGTAATGTTTGGCGAATGTATGAACTGAGCTCCAGGTAGCAGCTTCTAGAATGTCTCTGGTAGGAACCCCTCGGAGAAAGGCTGCAGAAGCAGATGCAGCCCTAGTGGAATGGGATCTGATCCCATTGGGAACTGGTTTACCATGGTGCACGTAGCAGAAACGAATACAATGGTTTATCCATTTTGAAATAGTCTGCTTTGAAATAGCCTTTCCCTCTGCCCCTGCCGCAAATGCCACCAGTAATTGCTCAGATTTTCTTAGAGATTATGTTCTGTTTAAGTAGAATCTTAGTTGTCTGTGTACATCCAATGAATGCAGAATCCACTCACTCTTGTTCTGTGGATTTGGGAAAAAAGTTGGCAAATGAATGGTCTGATTAAGAGCCACACTAGATACCCACTTTAGCATACAAGATGGATCGGTTCTGAGTGCCACCCTGTCTAGTAATAGGTGACTCTATAGTCTGGGTAAAAGATAATGAAAGGCTCCACTGCCATGAGAGCCTGTAGTTCTGAAATCCTTCTAGCTGGAGTGACTGCTAAAAGAAAAGCTGTCTTCCAAGAGAGAAATTTTATGTCTGCAGTAGCAGCTGACTCAAAAGGAGGTAGGGTGAGCTTTTCCAATACAAAGTTGTGGTCCCATGCAGGATTTAGTGCTCTCCTGGGAGGTCTTCGATTTTTGGCCCCTCTGAGATGCTGCTTTAGCAGGGGATGAGAAGAGAGTAGAGGCTCTGTGTTGTAATGAGCTGAAATGGCAGAGGCATGGATTTTTATGGAAGAGAAAGATAGGGCCTTGTGAAGCATCTCAGTCAAATATTGCATAATCTGAGGAATATTGGGCATTGCTGTGCTTATTCCTTGTGTCTGCTTCCAGGTACAGAATAATTTCCATTTATCAGCATAAGATTTTCTAGTAGTAGGCCTTCTAGCATCCAAAAGGACATCCATTACAGGTTTGCTCAGAGATGTAACTGGTGTAATTAGTTGATTAGCCATGCTGCAAGATTCAGAATTTGGAGCGGAGTGTGCAGAATTTGATAGTTCTGCTGAGACAGTAGATAAGGAGTCTGAGGAAGGTACCACGAAGGAAGGTGTGACATATTGCGTAGGAGCGGGTACCAGTGTTGGCGAGGACAGTCTGGAGCAATCAGAATCATCTTTGGTTTTTCCTGACCTTGGAGAGCAGAGGCAGAGGGGGAAGGCATAGACTGATAGGTTTTTCCAGCTGAAGGATAGAGCATCCACTTTCCAAGCTTTTTTATGATTAATTCTTGTGCAGAATGTGTCCAACTAATAGTCTTGGGGGGAGGCAAACAGATCTATGTCTGGGCTCCCCCATTTGCTTGTCAACATGCTGATGATTTGTGGATCCAGTTTCCATTCGTGTGGGTCCATAAGATTTCTGCTTAGTTCGTCTGCCAGAGTATTTTGGTTTCCTGGCAGGAATTGAGCTTGTAGATGTATTTGATAAGTCAAGGCTGTGTTCCATAAAGCCATGGCTATTACGCAAAGGGGGTAGGAATGAGTACCCCCCTGTTTGTTTATGTACCACATGACTGTGGTGTTGTCTGTCTTTACCAGTAGTTGTCCTAGGTGAAGTTAGTCCTTGAAGGCTGTCAGAGCATTCTGTACAGCTAGTATCTCTTTCTGGTTGATATGTAGGTGCATCTGATTTGGGCTCCATTAGCCCTGAATGCATTTACCTGCCAGATGCGCCCCCCCCCCCCCAAGCATAATCTGATGAGTCTGTAGTCAGGGTTTGGGTGGCAGGGGGTGGAATGAATGACAGTCCCTTGTTTTGGTGACCGGCCTCTGCCCACCATAGGAACTCTCGCTGCAGGCAAGGAATGATAGGAATCATTGTTTCCAGGCTGTGACAATGTTGACTCCATAAGCTTTTTAAGTACCACTGAAATTTCCTCATATGCAGTCTTGCATATGGAATTATTAGAATGCAGGAAGCCATGAACCCCAAGCCCTACAGAACTTGTCTTGCAGATAGCTGGGTTTTTGTGGCCACTTGTTTGAAGTAAGCCATTAATTGAATTTGTTTTTCTGGCGTAAGGTAAGTCATCTGGGCAGTTGTATTCAAGCTTGCGCCCAGGAATGTAATTAGTTGAGAGGGTATCAGTTGTGATTTCTTTTCGTTTATGGTGTACCCTAAACAAGTTAGAAGCCCCTTCATAAATGCCAGATGTTTTAGAAGAGTGTCCTTGTTTTCTGCCTGAATTAGGCAATTGTCCAGGTAATGATAAATTTGAATGCCTCTTTGTCTGCAAAATGCAATCACTAGTGCCAGGCAATTTGTGAAGACCCTGGGCGCAGTAGATAAGCCCAAGGGCAGTGCAGAGAACTGGTAATGCAAATAGTCTGCTTTGAAACGGAGGTATCTTCTGCAAGATTCCCTGATTGGGATATGCAGGTAAGCCTCTTTTAAGTTTAGAGTTACCAGCCAGGCATCCTTGCCTAGCATAGGCAGTAACTGTTGTAGAGTCAGCATCTTGAATTTTGGAATGTCCAGAAATGTATTTAGAATGGAAAAGACTGGAATTGGACACCATGATTTGTCTTTTCTGGGTACCAGGAAAAGTCTTGAATAAAAATCTTGTCCCTTTTCCTTTTCTGGTACTGGTTGAATAGTCCCCATATTCATGAGGGACATAACTTCTTTCTGAGTCACTGCCCACTGATTCGGAAGCACATCTGGCCATCCGTTTGGGGTTGGTAATGTTTGAAAATGAAATCTGTATCCCTGGGATACTACATTTAAAACCCACTAGTCCTGGGAGATTAGTTGCCAATTTCTTGCATGAAGTGCCAGTTTTCCCCCAAAAGGGGCGGCCAAAAGATAAGTGCTTGGTGGTAGCAGAGGAAAGTCATTGAGACCGTTTACCGTAGGAAGGTGTCTTATTACTTCTAGATTTGGAGGTTGAGGCACCCCATTGTTTTGTTCTACAAGTTCCCTGACTGAAACCTGGAGCCTCTGGAGTGTCTGGGTTAGACCTGAGCGGCTCTGGTGGGTACTGGAAAGGACCAATTCTTAGTTGGCCAGTGTCTACTGAACCTGGGTGGCTGCACTTGTAGGAAATCTTTTACAGTTTGCATAGATTTAGCTTTATTTTCCATCTTTTTCAAAACTTTTTCTTATTACCAAATAGACTGTCCTGTTGTAAAGGAGCATCCAACAATTTTGCTCCTTGAGCAAAGCATGCCTTCTTATCACAGATCCAGTTATAGCGGCCCTGCAAGAGGCCTCCAAGGAAATTAAAACCGCATTGCAAAGTAGGCTTTCCAACTTGTTCAGCTGAATGTAATAAATCCTGCAACTTTCTTTTCCACACAGTCAGAAATCAACATCATTTTCTGTTTAAGTAAACCCATGACATGCTGCTGATATTTTAGCATATGAAATTGACAGTTTAAAGCCCTGATTGCCAAGGTTGCAGACATGTAAACCTTCTTACCCCATCTATCCAGTGCCCTGGAGTCTCTATCAGAAGGGGTAGGATTTTTTGCAGTAGAAGCCTTAATGCCCCTAGGATGCTGAGAAATGGTTTCAGGGTCAGCAGTAGGGTTTTTAAAAAGGTATTTGTGGGAGTCAGAAACCCTGTAATATCTATCTGGCTTACTAGGAGCTGGAGGCAGGGAATCAGGAGCCATGATGGATTCTGAGAAAACATCATAATCAATGTCTGGAACATGAGATATAGCCAAAAGCCTATGCTGAGGAAGAAGAAAATCCCTAAGCCTCTTTTTAGATTCTGAGAAATCCTGATGTTCCCAGTGAAAGTGTTCCCTTAAGGTATGCAAAGTTTCTCCAAAAGAAAAATCCTCAGGAGGAGAAGCAGAGGGGATGGAATCTTCGGCATCAGAGTCCTCATAAGGTGGGATAGAAAATTCCCGATCAGAAGAGGAATCAGAAGAAATGGAAACCTGATCAGATGAACCATAATCAGTGCCTTGCCTAGGCCTCTTAGCAGGAGGGGGATGGGAACCCCTGATCAAGGTAATTAAGTCCTCAGCCATTTTGATCATTCATTTTTTAGGCATAGGGGCCTGTGCACGTGGCCAAAGTGTTGGTTTTTTAGACATAGAAGTTGATTTTGGCCTAGGTTTTGAAGATGGCATTGGTTTAATATACAAATCTTTAGGCCTGAAAACACCCTCAGAAGTCAGTGCCTGCTTAGCAGCTCCGGACCCATCTAAGGTAGAGACATCCACGGGGTCAATACTCAAGTATCGCGCGGCATACTGGACTCCGAATGGGTCTCAGTAGAGGCCTGCGAATCAAAAGTAAGGAGTATCAGGGCTGCGAAAGCGCCTCACTGAGTACTGGCGAACCGGTAACTGGCTTAAGAGAAGCTTTGTCGGTTTTGGACCTCGACGGTCTGTCTCTGTCTTTTTCTTTGCATTTTTTATGTATTCCGGTAGTCGGATTGCTAATCGATGACATTTCTGGATAGTTAAATCTTGAGCCAAAATATTCTGAAACAAAAATATACTGACGCTTAATAGTGCATTGATTAAATTTAGCACAAAACCAACAGCAAGGTACGATGTGGTCAGGGCCTAGGCAAGGAATACAGTTGTTGTGTCTTTCGGCTTTTCCCGGTTAGGGGTCGCCACAGCGGAACTCCAGTCCGCTAATGATTGGCAGTAGATTTTTACATACTGGCTTGCCGGGCCTAACGCACAACCTTCAACGAAGGAACGCCCATTCACATACAGTACAAATGAAAATCCTTATGAGATATTTGCTTTACACAAGTAATACAATTATTAACTTTTACTGACATCGGTAAGAAGCAAGAAAAAGTTTCCCCAACGGGGTACTTAGCTTTAGGTTGAAGACTTCGGTTCTGAAACTTGAAAACGAAAATTTCAGGAGTCGGCCAACCGGCACTTGCGAACTGCTTCTGCTTTGGGCACCGCGCGGCTAGAAAGACAGATGAAAATGGCGTCGGCTGCATGTTTTATACCTCTGACCAAAGTCTTGGGTCCTGCATCAGTTGCTGTCCCCTCTTCCATGATGTCAGGTCGTCAGGGGTATAAAACATGCAGCCAATGCCATTACATCAGTTAGCAATTAAACATAAAAATACAAAGCTATACCTCCAACAAAAAAGCAAATACACCAAAAAGGCTTTTAAAGCATAGTAAAGGAAAGTAGAGGTATAGCTAAAAGAAGTTAGGAGGCAGGAGGGAGGGTAACCAGGACTGCAACAGTGAATACACTCGAACATCTACATTTATGGGAAGTGTACACAACTGTACTATGTTCTTCATGTTTCACTGTTGCAGTCATTACATTTGGGTAGATTCCTAAAGCTATGGTTGGGAGGAGGAGTTTAGATAGCATTACGGCCAGCTATAAGGCCCTGCAAGACTGCAGCTCTGGATTTAGAGAAAATTGGCAAATGATAATGCTGGGTGAAAGTATGCACAGAACTCCAGGTAGCAGCTTCTAGGATGTCCCTGGTAGGAACGCCTCTGAGAAAGGCTGTAGAAGTAGATGCAGCCCTGGTGGAGTGAGGTCTGATCCCCTGGGGGATAGGTTTTCCATGGTGCTTATAGCAGAAATGAATGCAATGGCTTATCCATTTAGAAATGGTTTGTTTTGAAATAGCCTTCCCCTCTGCCCCTGCAGCAAATGCTACCAGGAGTTGTTCAGATTTTCTTTGAGGTGTAGTCCTGTCCAGGTAGAATCTAAGTTGTCTGTGCACATCCAAGGAATGCAGAATCCGTTCCCCTTTGTTCTGTGGATTGGGAAAGAAGATTAGCAAATGAATGGACAGATTAAGAGCTACACTGGATACCACCTTGGGCATGAAGGACGGATTGGTTCTGAGTGACACCCTGTCCGCATGAAAGATGATGAAAGGCCTACTGCCAAAAGGGCCTGTAATTCAGATACCCTTCTCGCTGAAGTGATTGCTAAAAGGAAAGCTGTTTTCCAAGAAAGACATTTCAAGTCTGCAGTAGCAGCTGAGGTAGAGTAAGTTTTTCCAATACAAATTTAAGGTCCCAGGCTGGAGTTGGATCTCTCCTGTGTGGTCTCAAATTGTTGGCCCCTCTGAGGTACTGCTTGAGCAGTGGATGAGAGAAGAGGGGAGGTTCTGTGCTATAATGAGCTGAAATGGCTGAGGCGTGGATTTTAATGGAGGAAAAAGACAGGCCCTTGTGAAGCATCTCAGTTAAGTATTGTAAATTCTGAGGTAAATTGGGTGCTGCTGTGCTCATCCCTTGAGATTGGTTCCAGGCACAGAATGTTTTCCATTTTTCAGCCTAAGATTTTCTAGTACTAGGCGTCTTTGCCTCTAAGATGACATCCATCACAGGTTTGCTGAGGGATGGTAAGGGAAAGTTTAAGTAATTAGCCAGGCTGCAAGGTTCAGTGTTGGAAGCTGAGGGTGCAGAATCTGGTTCCCCTGCTGAAACAGCAAGGAAGGACTCTGAGGCAGGTGCCACTGAGATAACCATGACACACTGCACATGAGGGTGTACCAGTGTTGGCACGGCTAGTCTGGAACAATCAAAATCATCCTTGGTTTGTCCTGTTTGACTTTTAGTAGTACTTTGGAGAGCAGAGGCAGTGGGGGGAAGGCATAGACTGATAGGTTTTTCCAGCTGAAGGACAGAGCATCCACTTTCCAGGCTTGTTTGTGGGGAGACCTTGTGCAAAATTTGTCCAATTGGTAGTTCTGGGGGGAGGCAAACAGGTCTATATCTGGGCTCCCCCATTCACTTGTCAACATGTTGAAAATCCTTGGTTCCAGTTTCCACTCGTGTGGGTCCATGAGGTTTCCGCTTAGTCCATCTGCCAGTGTATTTAATTTGCCTGGCAGGAATTGAGCTTGTAGGTGCACTTGGTAGCTCAAGGCTGTGTTCCACAATGCCATGGCTAGTCTGCAGAGGGGGTAAGAATGTGTACCCCTCTGCTTGTTTATGCACCACATAACCATGGTGTTGTTCATAGGTTCATAGGTAGGTACTAGGCTATTGGCCCTAGGGCTTATATAAGCCTAGCCAAAGGTACCCTGGCTTTCGCCACCCAAGAAAATTATTTTCTTGTGCCACTGTCAAGCAGAGCCACAGAAGTGATCCCCTGGGTGAATTTCCTATCTCCCATCCAATCATCAAGATTTTTCTTGAACAGTGCTAATGAGGAACTTTGTTTGATATAGATAGGTAGTTTGCTCCAGAGTATGGGAAGTCTCTGGGACAGGAATCTATCCCTCCAGCATGTTCTGTTTATTGTGTTGACGAGGTTTAGGTCCCTAGAGCGTGTAGCTCGTAGGGATTGGGATTTCTTTAAGTGGAGCATGTCTAAAAGCTCTGGGTTTGACATAGCTTTGTGTGTTAGGAAGAGATCGCCTCCGAGTAGGTGATATGCAACGGAGTAAAGCTGCAGTTTTTTGAGATGGTCTGCATAGGGCATCTTTTTGAGGCCGGTAATCGTCTTTGTGAGGTATTTCTGTGGCCTTTCCAGTTGTTGTAGATGTCTTGTGATGTACATACCAAAAGGGGCATTGTACTCTATAATGGGTCTAATGAGTGACGAGTAGAGGGGAACAATGACCTCTTTTATCCTGGATGAGAAACCTTTTGTGATGAGGTGTGCCACCTAGAAGGATTTCCTGACTACTGTGGCGATGTGATTATCAAAGGAGAGACTACTTGTCCACCTGTGTCCCAAGGTCTCTTATCACACTTTCAATGTTAAGTAGACTACCACCTATATGGTAGTTCATGGGTACTGAGTTTTTACCAAAAGGAATGACAATGCACTTTTTGGCATTGTGCTTGAGGCCATTGCTTTGACACCAGGCATCTGCATCAGCAAGACCCTTTTGTAGGATGTCCACATCTTTTGGAGTTTTGATTATGGCTCCTAGTTTGCAGTCATCTGCGAACTTCGTTAGCCAAAGACCTTCTGTGTTGGCCTGTACTTCAGAGAAGTAGATACCAAACAGGAGAGGACCCAGGACTGAACCCTGTGGTACTCCACTTGTCACTGGTCTGAAACTGGATTTGGAGTCTGCTACTTTCACAGTGTGGGTTCTGTCAGTGAGCCAGCTGGCAACCCATCTTGTGACATAGGGATTTATACCTAGTTTAGTGAGCTTATCTATAATTCCAGAGTGGGGGATGGTGTCAAAAGCCTTGGCTAGATCTAGATAGGCTATGTGAACCACCTTACCCTCATCTACGGCTTTGGTGACTGCTTCAAAGAAGTCTATCAGGTTTAGGATACATGATCTGCCTTTTACAAACCCAAACTGAGTGGGGTCCTGAGTTTGGAGATTACCAATGTCATTGTTTATAAGTTCCACGATGATATGATCCATAGCCTTGCAGACCAGGCTCGTTAGGCTAATGGGGCGGTAGTTTCTGGGGTCTGTGGTGGCTCCCCCTTTGTGGAGTGGGATAACTGTCGCTGTGTGCCATTCAGTGGGCACATAGCCTGAGGTGAGGCTATGATTGAACATGGTAATTAGGTGTGGTGCCAGTCCGTTCTGTAGTTCATGTAAAACACAGCCTGGGATGTCGTCAGGTCCCATGGATGCTGTGTTCTTGGCTTTGGATAGTGTTTTTTTTACCTGTGCAGCCGTGATTACAGGAACTTTGCATTCTTCTGGTATAGAGATGGGCCCTTTAGGGGATAACAGAGGGGTAAAGTTAGCACTGAACCTATCTGCCAGGATGTTGGCAATATCCGTTGGTTCTGTATATTTAGTGCCATTGTGCTGTAACTCAGAGCAGATCTGAGTGTTGCCATTGAGATTCTTGACATAGCTATAGAATGCTTTGTGGTTGTCTTTAGAGTCAGTGGCAATTTTGTTTTCATAACTAGCTTTGAAGGATTTTATGAGGGATCTCAGCTTCTTACTGAAGCTGACCAGGGAGTTTCTCCAATCATGGGATTTTACTCTTTTTTGCAACAGTTTCTTTCTTCTGTTGTAGAGTTTGTTTATGGCAGGGGACCACCAGATTGGCTTCCTTTTTTTGGAGGATAGTATCTTGGTTCTGTTAGGGATTGCACGATCCATGCTCTCATTTAAGTGCTTATAAAGTGCATTTCTGTAGGATTCAGCAGTCATACCTCTATTGTCCGTCAGCATGGGTGTCGTGAAGTTTGCCACTTCTGTCTTAAGAAGCGTGAAGTTGGCTTTGGAGAAATTTTTTACTGTGGTTTCCCTAATGAGGGATGGGGGAGGGATGTGGATGTCTAGGGTGAATAGCTTATGGTCAGATCTGACCAACGAGGAATTGACCTCTGGTGTGGCGCACCGGTTGCCCATGTTGGTAATAACCAGGTCTAGGATATTGCTGCCCCTGGTGGGGGTGTGTATAAGTTGATCCATGGCATTGGAATTTATGAATTCCAGAAAACGTTGAGCACAAGAGTTGGTACATGAGTAGTTTTCCCAGTTAATGGCAGGGTAGTTGAAATCGCCCATTATTAGGGTGTTAGGTTGTACTCTAATATTTTCCAGTGTATTAACAAAATGAGGAGTGGGAATACAGGGGCATGGTGGGGGATCTGTAGCAAGCTACTATTTGGATTGCGGTCTTGCCCAGAGTTAGTTGCACTTGGATAATCTCGGATGCATTATGCTGAGCAACTAGCCTGGAGGTGTGGATATCCTTAATGAATATGGACATGCCTCCGCCTTTAGTGTTTCGGTCCAGGTTAGGTGGCCGAAAGGTGTGGTATGAATTATAGCCTGGTAATGCAGGGGTAGTCTCTGGAGCCTTGAACCAGGTCTCTGTCACTGCACAGATGTCGATGTTCTCCATTTTAAGGAGTGCCTCGAGAGAGTGCATTTTGAGGTTTAGACTTCTAGCACTGAGTAGCAATACCCTCAGATTCTTCTTGCCTGTACCTGTTAGGGTGTTGAATTTGTCATTTGAACCTTGCCTAAAAAAGGCACTATAGCGGTGGCTAGAGCCTTAGCCAGTATCCGGAATCCCAGGGGCGACAGGTGCAGGCCATCTCTGGCAAAGCATCGTGGCTCGTCGATCATGTCATCCCAGGCAGACAGATACTGGATCCCCTTAGAATGACACCAGAAACTTAGCCAATTGTTGAAGTCAATCATTTTGTCCTTGTACTTTAGTATCATTCTGGGTGATGGCAGGATGCTACTCAGGGCTAGGGTCATACCTGCCTGGGCTACAAGATCGGACAGCTCCTCCATGTCCCTTTTCATGTAGTCCAAGGAGGTACGTCTCAGGTCATTCACACCAACATGGACAATGACAGAGTCATATTTGTAATTGTTGTGGAGTGACCTAAGTGCATGCGTTATGTGGCGGATCCTGGCACCCGACAGGCAGCTGACAGTAACTTTCTCCTTGTTTAGCCTGGTGAGTGGAACATCAGTGTGCCTGACTATAGAGTCACCTATGACTAGAGTGTTGGGTACGTTGTTATGCCTTATGGGATGTGGTTGAGTGGCACACTGAGTTTGTGGGCTATGTGTCATTTGGGTTGTACTGGGGGGTCTTTACCATTAGTTGTCCTGGAAGAATGTAGTCCTTGAAGGTTGTCAGACCATTCTGTACAGCTAATATTTCTTACTGATTGATATGCAGGTGCATTTGACTTGGGTACCATTTGCCCTGAATGCACTTCCCTGCCAGGTGAGCCCTCCCATGCATAGTCTGATGCATCCATTAAGGTTTGGGCAGCAAGGGGTGGTGTGAAAAGTAGTCCCTTGTTTTGGTGACAGGCCTCTGCCCACCAAAGAACTCTAGGCGTAGGCAAGGTATGATAGGGATCATGGTTTCTAGGCTGTGAGAATGTTGACTCCATAGGCATTTTAGATACCACTGTAGTTTCCTCATATGCAGTCTTGCATATGGAATTAGAAGAATGCAGGAGGCCATGAACCCCAAGGATTGCAGTATCTGTCTTGTAGATAGCAGGGTTTTTGTGGCCACTTGTTTGAAGCAGGTTGTCAAATGAATTTGCTTTTCTGGCTTGAGGTAAGCCATCTGGGAAGTTGTATTCAAGCTTGCTCCCAGGAATGTAATTTGTTGACAGGGTACCAGTTGTGATTTCTTTTCACTTATGGTGTACCCCAGACAAGTTAGAACCCTTTTTACAAACACCAGATGATTCAAAAGTATGTCCTGGCTTTCTGCCTGAATTAGACAATCGTCCAGGTATGGGTATATTTGAATATTTCTTTGCCTGCAAAATACAATAACTGGCGCTAGGCACTTTACGAATACCCTGGGTGCAGTAGATAAGCCAAAGAGCAGTGCAGAGAACTGATAGTGCGTGCAGCCTGCTTTGAAGCGTAGGTATGTTTTGCAAGATTCCCTGACCGGGACGTGCAGGTATGCTTCTTTTTAAATCTAGTGTTGCCAACCAGGCGTCTTTGCCTAGCAAGTAATTGAAGAGTCAGCATCTTAAATTTTGGAATCTCCAAAAAGGTGTTTAGAGTAGACAGGTCCAGGATTGGACGCCAAGATTTGTCTTTTCTGGGTACCAGGAAAAGTCTGGAGTAGAAACCTTGTCCCTTTTCCTCTTCTGGTATCAGTTGAATAGCCCCCATGCTTAAGAGAGAAAGTACTTGTTTTTGAGCCTCTGCCCACTGATATGGGGGTAGGTCCGGCCACCCTCTTGGTGTTGGTAATGTGTGGAAGTGAAATCTGTACCCCTGGGACACAATATTTAAAACCCATTTGTCCTGGGTAATGAGTTCTCAGTTCTTTGCATGAAGAGCAATCTTTCCCCTCAAAAGGGCAGTCAGAAGATAAGTGCTTGAAAATGTTAAAAGGAAGTCATTGAGACAGTTTACCATAGGGGGTGTCTTGTTATTCCCAGACTTGGAAGTGGAGGCCCCCCACTGCTTAGTTCTGCAAGTCCCCTGGGACTGAAAAGTACAGTTGTGTACCTACCATAAATGTAGAGGTTCGAGTGTATTCACTGTTGCAGTCATTACTCTTGGATTATCCTGCTGGCAGGCTACCTGCAGTCAGCCAGAATTCCAAAGTCTAGGTCCGGGGTTGGTTGCTGTCGCCTCTTCCCTGACGTCAGTGTGTCAGGGGTATAAAAGATGCAGCAGACGCCATTTTCTTCAGTTTTTCTTGCCCCAGATGTCAGGTGCCCCAAATAGGTAGGCTGAAAAATATAGCAATAAGAAATGCATGCACAAAAATAACATTTCCTTCATCTACAAGCAAATACACCAAAAAGGTTGTATAGGATAGAGAAGTGCAGATAAGTCCCAGCAAAGACAAGGGGGATGGTGGGTGGGTAACCTGGACTGCAACAGTGAATACACTCGGACATCTACATTTATGGTAGGTACACAACTGTACTATGTTCATCGTCTTTCAATGTTGCAGTCATTACTCTTGGGTAGAATCCCAAAGCTGAAGATGGGTGGCTGGGCTAAATAGGATTAGGAGAGGCTATGAGGCCCTGCAGAACTGCAGTGGCGAAGCCTGCTCTGGACTTAAGAGTAGAGAGGCAAGTGGTAGTGCTTTGTAAAGGTGTGCACTGAACTCCAAGTTGCAGCCTCTAAGATTTCTTTGGTTGGTACTCCTCTGAGGAAGGCTGCTGAAGTGGCTGCTGCTCTGGTAGAATGAGGCCTCATGCCCTTAGGCACTGATTTGCCATGTTGAGATTAGCAGAAATGGATGCAATGGCCTATCCATTTAGAAATAGTCTGTTTTGAGATAGCCTTTCCTTGTGATCCTGCAGCATATGACACTAAAAGTTGCTCAGTCTTTCTGAAAGCTTTAGTTCTGTCCAAGTAGAAGCGTAACTGCCTGTGTATGTCCAAAGAATGCAGAATTTTCTCACCCTTGTTCTGTGGATTTGGGTAAAAGGTAGGCAAGTGAATGGTTTGATTGAGGGCCACACTGGACACCACCTTAGGCATAAATGTAGGGTTTGTCCTCAGAGAAACCCATCTGGATGAAAAATGATGAAAGGTCCCACAGCCATGAGTGCTTGTAACTCCGAGACTAGCCTTGCAGAGGTTATGGCTAGGAGCAGAGCTGTTTTCCAGGATAAGAATTTAATATCCGCTGTTGATGCTGGCTCGAAAGGAGGCAGTGTGAGTTTTTCCAAAACATAACTGAGGTCCCAGGCCGGAATTGGTGCTCTCCTTGGAGGCCTAATGTTTTTGGCCCCTCTGAGGTACTGCCTTATTAAAGGATGAGAAAAGATAGGTGGTTCCGTATTGTAATGTGCAGAAATGGCAGAGGCATGAATCTTAACTGATGAGAAAGAAAGGCCTTTGTTCAGCATCTCCGTTAGGTATTGTAAAATCTGAGGAATATTTGGTACAGTCATGTCAATGCCTTGTTCCTGGTTCCAAGCACAGATTCTCTTCCATTTTTCTGCATAAGATTTTCTGGTACTGGGCCTCCTGGCCTCCAAGATAACATCCATAACAGCTTTTGAAAGAGGAGTTTTCTGAATGGCTACATTATCCGCCATGCTGCCAGATTTAAGGTCCTGAGTTGGCTGTGCAGGATCCGATTGTTTTGTTGGGTCAGCAAGTGAGAAGTTAAAGGCAATATCCATGCTGGACCTTGAGACAAGCTCTTTAGGATTGGGTACCAGTGCTGGCGTGGCCAGTCTGGTGCAATCAGAATCATTTTTGGCTTCTCTTGCCTGACCTTTAGGAGTACTCTGGGAAGGAGAGGCAGTGGGGGAAAAGCATATACTGTTAGATTTTTCCAGCTGAATGATAGGGCATCCACTTTCCATGCTTGCTCGTGGTAAATCCTTGTGCAAAATCTCTGCAATTGACAGTTGTGAGGGGAGGCAAATAGATCTATGTCTGGGCATCCCCATTTCCTTATTATCATCCTGAAGACTTGTGGATCCAGTTTCCATTCGTGGGGATCCTTGAGGTTTCTGCTTAGTCCGTCTGCCAGAGTATTTGTTTTTCCTGGCAGGAATTGTGCTTGCAGGTGAACTTGAAAAGTCAATGCTGTGTCCCATAAGGTCATTGCTTGTCTGCAGAGGGGGTAGGAATGTGTACCTCCCTGCTTGTTTATGTACCACATGACAGTAGTGTTGCCTGTCTATCAGTAATTGTCCTGGATGAAACAGGTCCTTGAAAGCTGTCAGGGCATTTTGAACAGCTAGCATCTCTTTTTGATTGATGTGAAGATGCATCTGGTTTGCAGGCCATGTGCCCTGAATACATTTTCCTGCCATATGGGCCCCCCAGGCATAATCTGATGCATCCGTTGTCAGTGTCTGTCTGGCTGTGGGTAAACTGAATGGCAGACCCTTGTTGTGGTGACAGGCTTCTGCCCACAATTGAAACACCTGTTGTAGGCATGGAATGAGTGCAATTACTGTCTCCAGGCTGTGGCAATGCTGAGTCCAAACACTTTTCAGATACCATTGTAGTTTCCTCATATGCAGTCTGGCATATGGAATTAGTAGAATGCAGGATGCCATGAAACCCAAGGCCTGCAGGATTTTCCTTGCAGATAAGTGGGTTTTTGTTGCCAATTTCTTGAAGTAAGTAGTCAGTTGTTTTTGCTTGTCTGGCGTGAGATAAGCCATCTGGGCAGTTGTATTTAAGCTTGCATCCAGGAATATTATCTCTTGAGAGGGCACTAATTTTGATTTCGTTTACTGTGTACCCTAGGCCAATTAGCAATCTTTTTACAAATGCCAGATGCTTTAGAAGAGTGTCTTTGTTCTCTGCTTGAATTAGGCAGTCATCCAAGTAGGGATATATTTGAATTCCTTTTTGTCTGCAAAATGCAATTACTGGTGCCAGGCATTTTGTAAAGACCCTGGGCACAGTAGATAAGCCAAAGGGCAGTGCAGAGAATTGGTAATGCATTGAGCCAGCTATGAATCTGAGGTATCTTCTGCAAGATTGTCTGACTGGGACATGCAGGTATGCCTCTTTTAGGTCCAAAGTTACGAGCCAAGCCCTCTTGCCCAGCATGGGCAGTAGCTGCTAAAGAGTCAACATTTTGAATTTTGGAACTTCAGAAACGAATTTAGTATAGACAGGTCCAGAATTGGTCTCCAGGTTTTGTCCTTCCTGGGTACTAGGAAAAGTCTGGAGTAAAATCCTTGCCCCTGCTCTTGTTGTGGTACTTGCTGAATGGCCCTCATGTCCATGAGGGCTGTAATTTGTTTTTGTGCCTCTGCCCATTGATTGTGTGGCAGGTCTGGCATGCCCTTTGACCTTGGTAGAGTGTGAAAATGGAACCTGTAACCTTGGGACACTATGTTCAGAACCCATTTGTCTTGGGTAACCATTTGCCAATTTGATGAAAAAAGTGCTAGTTTCCCCCCCCCAAGGGGGCTGTCAAAAGAAAACTGCTTGGAACTGGTAGAGGAAAGTCATTGGGACTGTTTCCTGTAAGGCTGTGATTTGTCTTCTCTGCTTTTGGAGGTAGGAGCACCCCACTGTTTAGGCCTGTATGAGCCTTGGGGCCGAGATCTGCCTATGGGACACCTGTATCTGCCTCTTTGTGGTCTGTCTGAGACTGGAAAGGACCAATTTTTAGAAGGCCAGTTCCTGCTAAACCTGGGTGGCTGTACCTGTAAGAAATCCTTGACTGTCTGCATGGATTTTGCTTTAGCCTCCATTTTTTTCAACACCTCTTCTGCTTTGGTACCAAACAAAGTATCATGTTGTAATGGTGCATCTAATAATTTTGCTTTAACATGATCAGGCAGATTTTGTTCCTTTAACCAAGCATGCCTTCTAATAACAGAACCTGTAACAGCGGCCCTGCACGAGGCCTCCAGTGAATCATAACCACATTGCAAAGTATGCTTTCCCACTTGTTCAGTTGCATGCAATAAATCCTGCAATTCCTTGTTCTCTGAACATTCAGTATTTGCCAACATTTTCTGCTTAAGTAGTGACATTAAATATTGCTGATATTTAAGCATATGAAATTGACCATTTAAAGTCCTTACAGCCAGGGTGGCAGAAGTGTAAACGTTTTCCCCCCATCTGTCTAGAGCCCTAGAATCCCTATCAGAGGGGACAGAGTTTTTTGCAGTGGAAGCTTTAACACCCGTGAGACCCTGAGATATAGTTTCTGGGTCAGCAGCGGGGTTTTTATATAGGAATTTATGAGAATCCGGGACCCTGTAGTATCTGTCTGGCTTAGCAGGTGCAGGGGTAAAGAGTCAGGGGACAGTCCAGACTCTGAAAATACATAATCTACAATGTCTAGAACAGGTGGAGGGCTGCCTGAGGCAGGACAACCCATATGTTATGACTGCAGATGCATCCTTGAAGGACATCAGGTGGAATAGCAAGGGGTCTGTGCTGAGGAAGAAGCAGGAAGTCTCTGAGCCTTTTCTTAGCCTCAGAATAATCTTGGCTCTCCCAGTGGAAATGCTCCCTCATAGTATGCAGCGTTTCCCCAAATGAATAGTTCTCAGGAGGAGAGGCTGAAGGAACGGATTCTTCAGCATCAGAATCCTCATAGGGAAGCATGGAGTAATCCTGTTCAGAAGAGGAATCAGAGGAAATAGATATCTGATCAGAAGAATCATACTCTGTCTCTTGCCTAGGCCTCTTATCAGGAGGGGGATGGGAGCCCCTGATCAAAGTAATTAGGTCTTCGGCCATTTTGAGCATCTGTTTTTTAGGCATGGAAGTCTGAATAGGAGAATGTTGTACTTGTTTCTTTTTCTTTAGAGCTGCATTAGTCTTTGTCTTTGAAGCTGAAGATGGCTTAACATATAGCTGTGTAGGTCTGAAGACACCCTCAGAAGCCGATGCCTGCTCAGCGGCTCCGGACTCATCTGAGGGGATTGATTTCCGAGTGTCCAATACCTTGAGTTTCTAGAGGCCCAGTCGGCTCCACATGGGAGTCAGTAGCGGCCTGTGGCTCTGAGGTAGCGGGCGCCAGGAGCTGCGAAAGTGCCTCACTGAGAACCAGAGACTGGCCTAGAAGAGGCTTCGTCGTCGGTTTTGGACCTCGGATGCCTATCCCTGTCCTTGCGTTTTTTGTAAACTCCGGCTGTCCCGCCGGCATTATATAATTAAATCTTCGGCCAAAGTAATGAAATGCAAAATCGAACCGACGCTTGATAGTGCGTTGGTTGAATCTAGCACAAAACCGACAGCTAGCAATGTTGAGATCAGAGCCTAGGCAAGGAATACAGTAAGAGTGAAAATCCTTATGAGGTATTTGCTTCCCACAAGAAATACAATTGTTAACTTTTTCTGACATCGGCCTGAAGCAAGAAAAAAGTTTCCCCAATGGGGTACTTCGCTTTAATGAAGACTTCTGTTCTGAAATTCAGATCTGAAAATCTCAGGAGTCGTCCGACCGGCACTTGCGAACTGCTTTTGCTTCCAGCACCGCGCGGCAAGAAAGACTGAAGAAAATGGCGTCTGCTGCATCTTTTATACCCCTGGCGCACTGACGTCAGGGAAGAGGCGACAGCAACCAACGCCAGACTTAGACTTTGGAATTCTGTCCGACTGCGGGTAGCCTGCCAGCAGGATAACCCAAGAGTAATGACTGCAACAGTGAAACACGATGAACATCCTGGGGTTTTTGCTGTGTCTGGGTTTGGCTTGAGAAGACCTGAAAGGGGCTGGAAAGGACCAATTCTTAGGGGGCCAGTGCCTACTAAATCTAGGAGGCTGAACTTGTAAAAAAATCTTTGACAGTCTGCATAGATTTAGCTTTATCTTCCATCTTTTAAGAACTTCTTCAGCCTTGTTGCCAAACAGGTGGCCCTGATTTAAAGGAGCATCCAACAATTTAGCTTTAACATGATCAGGCAAAGATTGCTCCTTAAGCCAAGCAAGCTTTCTAAGCAGAGACCCAGTAACAGCAGCCCTGCAAGAGGCCTCTAAAGAATCAAAAGGAAAGTATATTTTCCAACTTGTTCAGCAGAATGCATTAAATCCTGTAAGTATTTTCCACACAGTATGAATCAACATCATTTTATGTTTAAGCAGTCCAATAAACATGTTGCTAATATTTTAACATATGAAATTGGCAGTTTATAAAGCTCTAAATGCCAAGGTTGCTGAAGTATAAACCTTTTTACTCCATCTATCTAGCGCCCTGAAGTCTCTATCAGAAGGGTTAGGGTTTTTAGCAGTAGAAACCTTAATGCCCTTGGGCCCCTGTGAAATAGTCTCTGGATCTGCAATAGGATTTTTGAAAAGGAACTTGTGGGACTGAGGGACCCTTTAGTATCTGTCAGGTTTACAATGTCTAGTAAAGGAGGAATAGCCAAAGGCCTATGCTGAGGTAGGAGAAGGAAATTCCTAAGCCTCTTTTTTGAATCAGAAAATTCCTGGCTTTCCCAGTGAAAATGTTCCCTTGGAGTATGTAAGGTTTCCCCAAAAGAAAAATCCTCAGGAGGGGAAGCAGAGGAAATAGAGTCCTCTGCATCAGAATCCTCATAAGAAGGTAAGGACAAATCCAGGTCATTAGAAGAGTCAGAAAAAACAGAATCCTGATCAGAAGATTCATAATCAAGCTCAACCCTAGGCCTCTTGGGGGGGGGGGGGGGGTGGCTACCCCTGATTACAGTTATTAGATCTTCATCCATTTTTCTCATTTGTTTTTTAGGCATAGAGGCCTGAGCATGTGGCCTGGGCGCCTGTTTTTTAAGACATGGATCGAGATTTTGGCCTTAGTAATGAAGGAGGCGTCGATTTAATATGCAAGTCCGTAGGCCTGAATACACCCTCAGAAGCCGGTGCTTGCACAGCGGCTCCGGACCCATCCAAGGTAGAGACATCCGCGGGTTCCACAGTTGAAGTATCTCGCAGCTTACCGGACTACAAATGGGTCTCAGAAGAGGCCTGCGAATCAGAAGTGGCGGGTATAAGGGGCTGCGAAAGCACCTCACTGAGTACCGGCGCACTGGTGACGGGCTTAGAAGCGTCATCAGCAGTTTTGGACCTCGGCAGCCTGTCTCTGTCTTTATCTTTGCATTTTTTCGGAATCCCGGTATTCGGATGACTAAACAATGACATTTCTGGATAATTAAACCGAGAACAGAAATATTTAGAGGCAAAAATATACACATGACGGACAGTGCGATGATTAAATAACACACAAAACCGACAGCAAGGTACGTCGTGGTCAGAGCCTAGGCAAGGAATACAGTACAAATGAAAACCTTTATGAGGTATTTGCTTTTCAGAAGTAATGCAATTATTAACTTTTACTGACATCGGTAAGGAGCAAGAAAAAGTTTCCCCAACAGGGTACTTAGCTTTTAGTTGAAGACTTCGGTTCTGAAACTCGACAACAAAAATTTCAGGAGTTGGCCAACCAGCACTTGCGAACTGCTTCTGCTTCGACTTGCGAACTGCTTCTGCTTCGGGCACCACACGGCAAGAAAGACTGATGTAATGGCGTCGGCTGCATGTTTTATACCCCTGACGACCTGATGTCATGGAAGAAGGGACAGCAACCGACGCAGGACCCAAGACTTTGTTAATCAGGCCGACTGAGGGCAACCTGCAAGCAGATTACCCAAATGTAATGACTGCAACAGTGAAACACAAAGAACATCAAAGTTTACCCCAGGGATCACTTCAGTGGCTCTGCTGGACAGAGGCACAGGGAACTAATCTAAGGGGCAGCGAAAGCCAATACATTCTAGCTAGACTTATAAATACCTTTGGGCAGATAGCCTAGTACCTAACTATGCACCTATCACTGGTATGATAGTTTCCAGGTCTTGAGAGTGTTGACACCAAAGGCTTTTTAGGTACCATTGTAGTTTCCTTATATGCAGTCTGGCATATGGAATAAGTAGAATGCAGGAGGCCATGAACCCTAGCGCTTGCAAGATTTTCCTTGTGGACAACTGGGTTCTGGTGGCTAGTTGAGAGAAGTAGCCTGTCAGGTAAAGCTTGTTTTTTTTTGAGTAAGGAATGCCATCTGGGATGCTATGTCCAGGATTGCTCCCAGGAATACAATTTTTTGTGTGGGGACTAGTTTTGATTTCTTTTCGTTGATAGTATACCCCAGGGAGGTCAGTAGGTCCTTTGCAAAGGTCAGGTGATGTGACAGTTTTTCCCGACTGCCTGCCTGAATCAGGCAATCATCTAAGTAGGGGTAAATTTGAATATTTCTTTGTCTGCAGAAAGCAATTGCTGGAGCCAGGCATTTTGTGAAAACTGTGGGAGCAGTGGAAAAGCCAAAGGGAAGCCCAGAGAACTGAAAGTGCATAGATCCTGCTCTGAAACCTAGGTATTTCCTGTAAGATTCCCTGATTGTGATGTGTAGTAGACCTCTTTTTAGGTCTAGGGTGGCTAACCAAGCATCCTTGGAAAGCATAGGAAGAAGCTGCTGGAGGGTGAGCATTTTGAATTTTGGTATCACCAGAAAGGTGTTTAGAAAGGATAGATCGAGGATGGGGTGCCAGGTGTCCTCTTTTCTGGGTACCAGGAAGTGTCTGGAATAGAAACCTTGGCCTACCTGTTCTGCAGGAACATGGTATATTGCCCTCATGGTGAGCAGGGAAAGGACTTGCTTTATGGCCTCGGTCCACTGTTTGGGAGAAAGATCTGGGAACCCTTTTGGGGTTGGCAGTGTGTGGAAGTAAAATTTGTATTCTGGGACACTATGTTGAGGACCCATCAGTCTTTGGTAAGGCCCAGTTGCTTGCACGGAAGGAGAATTTTCCTCCTAGGGGCACAATCAGGTGGGCAGAGGTAAGGGTTGGAGGTGTAAAGTCATTGTGAGTTCTTACCATAAGGGGGTGGTTTTGCACTCCCTGTTTTTGAAGAGGAGGAACTCCATTTCTTAGATCTCTGCATTTCCTGGGGCTGCTGTCTGGGGGGGGGGGGGGTGTCTGCTTCCCCTGGGTCTGGGCTGACCTGGCCTGGAGGGAGCAGGAAAGGACCAGTGCTTGGAGAGGCAATGCCTACTGAACCTCGGAGGCTGAACTTCTAAGAAGTCTTTAGCTGTCTGCATAGATTTAGCTTTTTCTTCCATCTTTTTTAAGACTCCTTCTGCCTCAGTGCCAAATAAATTGTCTTTGTTTAATGGTGCGTCCAATAGTTTGGATTTGACATGGTCTGGCAAGGTCTGCTCCTTAAGCCAAGCATGCCTTCTAAGGACAGAACCAATGACTGCTGCCCTGCAAGATGCTTCTAGGGCGTCAAAGCCACATTGCACGGTGTGCTTAGTAACTTGACTTGCAGAATGCATTAGCTCTTGTAATTCTTTATTTTCTGCACAAGCAGGAAAGGAAGATATTTTTTGTTTGAGGAGTTCCGTGGTATGCTGCTGATACTTCAGCATGTGGAACGGGCAATTTAATGCTCTAATAGCAAGAGTAGCAGAGGTGTGCACTTTTTTACCCCATCTGTCTAAAGCTCAGGAATCCCTGTCTGAGGGGGTGGGATTCTTAGCTGAGGTTGCTTTAATTCCTTTAGGTCCTTGAGAGATGACCTCTGGGTCAGCAGTAGGATTTCTGAAAAGAAACTTGTGAGAGTTAGGGACACTGTAGTACCTGTCAGGTTTCCTGGGAGCAGGAGGAAGGGTGTCAGGAGTCAAACTGGATTCCATGAAAACATCATCCGCAAGATCCAGAACAGGAGGAATGAGCAAAGGTCGGTGCTGTGGTAAATCTAAGAATTTCCAGAGTCTCTTTTTTGACTGAGGATAGCCCTGACATTCCCATTTGAAATGCTCCCTCAAAGTATAAAGGATTTCCCCAAATGAAAAATCCTCAGGTGGAGAGGCAATGGATTCCTCTGCATCAGAATCCTCATAAGCAGAAAGGGGTTGCATGTCTTCATATTCAGAAGCATCAGAGTCATCGGACCCCTGTTCAGATAAAGCTACTGGGGACAAGTCTCTCTTTCTTTTGGAAGGGGTAGCCTGGCTTCCCCTAATAAGCAAAAGAAGGTCTTCCACCATTTTAAGCATTTGAGATTGAGGCAAGGAAGCAGGTGCCTGGGTCGTTTGTTTTGGGCATAGTTCACACCCTGGGTCTTAGAAACTCGGTAGTTTTAGAAAGAACTGAAGAAGCAAAATAAGTAGTCAGTCTGTGTCGAGTAACGGTAGTGCAAAGTACTTCCGCGGAAGCCGGTGCCTGCTCAGCGGCTCCAGACCCATCCAAGGTAGAGACATCCACAGGATCCTTAGTCAAAGAGTCTTGCGGCATACCGGACTCCGAAAGGGTCTCGGTAGCGGCCTGCGAATCCACAGAAGCGGGCATTAGGGGCTGCAAAAGCATCTCACTGAGGACCGGGGAACTGACGACTAGCTTAGCAGAAGCTTCATCTGCAGTTTTGGACCTGTGTGGTCTGTCTCTGTCTTATCCTTACGTTTTTTTCGGAAGATCGGTAGTCGGATGGCTTACCGAAGCAATACTGGAATTCAAGGACTGAGAGCGAAAATATCTAGATACAAAAAGGGCCCGACAATGTATAGTTCTGGTGTTGAACAAAGCACAAAAGCGACAGCGAGAGACATCATGGTCTGGGCCTAAACAGGTGATGCAGTAAGAATGGAAGTCTCTGTGTGGTATTTGTTTTCTAGAATACACACCAAGCCTTATTTTCTTGGATGTTTTTGGTATTTGTTTTCCACAGGTGAGACAATTGTTAACTTTTTCTGACATTGGGAAAAGCAAGAAAAAAGGATCCCCAACGGAGTACTTAGCTTTAGACGACCAACTTCAATTCAGAAATGAAAACTCGGGTAGCGGCCGGCCAGCCGGCACTCGTGTGAACTGCTTCTGCTTCGGGCTCCTCAGCAAGAAAGACTGATGTAATGGAGTCGGCTGCCTGACTTTATACCACTGAGGACCTGATGTCAGTCATGGAGCGACAGAGATCAATGCAGAAATACTAAGCCTCTGGTATTCGGGCCGATTGATGGCTAACCCTTAGCATGATAACCCAAATGTGATGACTGCAACAGTGAAACATGAAGCACATATGTAACCTGCAAGATTGATGAAGAATGGACAGGCAACATCAGATCCAAAGTTAAAAAGGCATGTAAAATGTAGAAAATTTATAGGGTTTTGGCATTATTTAGGAGACATACTTCAGACACAGAAATGAGTTATTTAGTTCATTCGGACTGATATGCAGAAAGTCACTGTAATGTAGTCCACAGAAGCTTAGTACAGACACTTGAGAGCGACTGCAGAAGTCAGATCAAATATCCAGCATTCCAGAATATTAATTATATTATTCAGGAGAAAAAGAATAATTCTAAGAATAGTGAGTGCAAAACCTACAGGCATTATAATTCAATCTACTTCAGTTTATCAGCAATGTTATTGGAGACACTAACCTTGGATTTGGATCTTTGACACCTACTTCCACTGTACATAATAAAACAAACATTCTTAACTACAATGTATGCAGACTTTTACTTTGAAAAGTGCAATAAGATTTGACACAGAAAATGAGAGGATGGCACCTGTTCAGCACAGTTCTGGGTAATTAAATAGGAATTTATTCCAGTTTCTTCCAGTTATTACCAGTTTTCTACAGTCCTATCAATTCTTATACTTAATAAGACTATAGGCCATATTCCTTAAGAGTTTATCTAAGTATAAGTCCGCCCTGACTCCAAAAGACTTGTTCTCAGTGTAAGGCCTCAATGGAAACAGCTTATACCAGGGGGCAAGATTCCAAACGACCTGCTCTAACTAGTCACTTATACTGACAGCAAGTCTTCTGGAATTCTACCCTATCTGTAGGCAATTCAGAGCCCGTGTCCCAGCTCAAAAGAATCATTTCCATTTAGAAAGATTTGCTCCACCAACAATTCTGGCAAAACACTCTGTACAGAATTTTTTTAAATCTATCAACTCATTATATTCCCAGAACACGTTCCAATTATTTCTCTTCCATTACACCTCCATATTTGCTATATACCTAAGAAAATTTTTTCTGAAATCTAGTTAGGTAAAAAACAACTCTGCACACACTTCCATGCAAAAACTCAACCTTCTGGACATTGTTACACATCTGGGTGCTATAGGGACATCATTCCACTGTTCCTAGGTAGAGTCATTTCAGTCTCTCTTCTAACCTCCTCTGATTGATTCTTACAGTCACAATCTAATATTTTATATGCCCTACTAATTATCCCTTTCAGCAAATGCTTCTGTTCTAGACTCAACTGAAAACTCTACCATGGTTGATCTTTGCCTTAGCACTCCCCTATCACTTACTCTTTGCCTATAATCTGTTAACAATCGCTGGTATGGAAGGCAGTCTCTATTTACAGCCTCCTGCAAGATGAGAGGGTGTCTCTCGAAACAGAAAGGCAATTCCCCTCGCACAGGACAACACAAAATATGAATTGAGAAGATGGAAATAGGGAGCTTACATTACAACAGTGATCTCAATCAAACACACAGTTATAGTGAATATGCTCACACAACTGTACTATGTTCATGGTAAGGCTCAGTGCCTCCCACAAGCTGAGCAAAGGTTTACGGCCCGCAAGCACAAAAGACCAGAAGTTCTCCTGTGGCAAAGCCTGCAAAGCTGCTAGAGATGATGTCCAATTTGTAGTGCTCAGAAAATGTGTGAACACAAGTTCATGAATGTGCTTCACAAACGCTTGGTGTAAAGACATTCATTGAAAATAAAGCTACACAGTAGTACTGGCTACGCTTTCTGGGGTAAGACACCTTTCTACCTGAACACAGCAAAAGACAATACAACCTCCAAGCTATTTTTGTAGGTTCTAATTAAAAACAGGTCTTTCTTAATTAACATGAACGAAACAAAAAGTTGGTCAGGCTCCATAAAACTGTCCTTTCAAGATAGAACCAAAGTTGTGTGCATCCAAAATGTGTGGTATATATTTTCCTCTTCTCACTGGGGTTTGGAAAAACAGGTGGATTACATGACTGAGAAGCAAGTCTGAATGAGAAGCTGGTCCAAAGGGCCATGCTTGTCTTTGTGGAAAATACTTTTAAGATATTTCAAGCACAAAAGGCTGTAGTTGCAAGACTCTCCTAGCTTTGGTGAAGGTTACCAAAAAACAGAGTTTACTTAAGGGGAAGTCAGACTCAGTTTCTTAGGATTAAAAATAAGTTATATTCTTACCATAACATTCTGTGTTGTCCAACTTCATTCTATTAACCAGTGGCAATACGGTTCCGGAACCGACCAGCCTCCTCCTTCTGGCTCGAGTCTCCTGATTGAGCTCCTCCTACCTACCCATAATGCTCTACTCCCCCCACGGTACCTTAGATCGAATTTGTCAACAAGAGCATAGTGTCCATTAACCATTAACTATATTACAATAGCACGTAAATCAAATGTATATACACGTATCATACAAGAAAAGGACATCAGGAACTCAACCAAAGGAATAAGATTCCTTGTAACTTCTACTAGGCTTCCCGAAAAAAAAATTTTTGGATGGGGGAAGGTGGCAGGAAGGTTAATGGAATGAAGCTGGACAGCACAAATGGAATGTTATGGTATGAACATAACTTATTTACCTGATGTTGTTCACTACATTCCATTAACCTGTGGGACACAATCCCCAACTACTATAATCCAGGGTGTCCATCAAGGAAGGATATTCCGGGGTACAGCAGAACCAAAAGCACTTCTATTCCTGGATGTAATGTCCAATATGCAATGTGTAATGAAAATATGGTGGATTGACCAAGTAGCAGCAGCACAGTAGTCCTCAACAGAAACTCTACACCAAAAGACCTAAGACGTGGCAATGGACTTTGCAGAGTGTGCCCTTACCGGACCTGGTAAAGGAATACCCTTGGAAGAATAAATAAATGTTAAACAATCTTTCAACCATCTGTTAAGAGAAAAAGTTTTAAAAACATACTGTTTTGTCTTTTTCCTGTTCTTGCAAAGTGAACATGTTATTTGTTGGGATATGCCTATCAAAGATGGGCCTCATCTGTGAACAAAATGCAGCATTGCTTATGAACCTGAATGATATCTGTTTTCTGCATTTCAGAAAAAAGAGATTTGGTTATAGCTCAGTGAAGCCAGGGATAAGGACGTACAGCCGAGTAAGAGTTAATTTACTAGGGCAGGCTGTGTCTCCTGGAAAATTTGAGCTACCGTTGTTGAATTGAACATTTTGTACTTCTTGAACATTCTGTACTAGCTGTGGGTTTGAGGTAATTTGTGATAAACATGTTTTTCCTATATGTTTTTCATAGCCAACTGTCAACGGTCAGAAATGTAACAAAAAGTTGTTTTGCTTGCAGTATAAAAGTTGATGTCAGTAAACAAGTTGATCAGATCAGAGGAGATCAAATCAGTCCAGACAGAACATCTTGGCCAACATGCTGTGTAACCTGGTTAACTGCTAATAAAGGAAAATTCATCGCCTGAGGCAGATGCGACTCGTTTGAATTTTTTCTTCTGACACCATCTAATCAGTGTAACTTTTGTCACTGCTTTACCTTTCTTGGCATTCGAAAAGGAAACGGACAGCTGATCGCACTTCCTGAAGGATCTGGTTTTACAGGTGTAAAAAGAAAGCGGTCTATAAACATCAAGCATGTGTAAGGTGTACTCTCCTTTGTTCTGATATTGAGGAAAAAATACTGACTGATTAATGTTAGTCTCTTTAGCCACCTTGGGTAAGAAGGATGGATTCATACACAAGGTCACTCTACCTTTGTGAAAAACTAAATATGGAAATTTTTCAGAAACAGCCTGGAGCTCAGACACTCTCCTGGCCTAGGTAATTGCTACTAGGAAGAGAGTTTTCCAGGACAGAAATTTCAAATCTACAATGGCTGAAGGTTTGAACAGGGGATGGACTAAGGCTTACAGAATCACAGTACGATCCCAGGGAGGCATAGGGTTCTTGACTGGAGGCCGGAGCAGAAAGTTGCCCCTAAGAAAGGTCTTACACAATTTTGAAGAGGCTAGAGACACACAGTAAAAATCAAAGTGGAAGTTGGAAATGGCAGCAAGTTGCACTTTGACTGCAGAATAACTAGCACCATCTTTGAAATGGGAAGCAAAAAGTCTAGTACTACTGAAACTGGTACTGTAAAGGGATCAGTTTCTGATCAGACCAAAAAGAGAATCTTTTCCACTTTTGTAAATTTTTCGAGTGGAAGCTCTATGGGATGACATCAAAATTTCACAAACTGGGTAAGACAGCCTGCGAGATCTAGCCTTCATCAGAAGTGCAGAAACCATGCAGTAAATTTCAGGTCCTGAACGTTATGATATGGATGCCCCGACGGATGACAAAGTAGATCTGGACTCTTGAGTCAACTTCATCGGGGGGCAAACTACATGAGACCAAAAAAAGATAACCCAGTTTTGCAGAGGCCAAAAAGGAGCAATGAGCATCACTTTGCTTCACAACCTGAGAATTTTCTGCAGGAACTTGGGAATCAACAGAAGAGGAGGAAAGGGACAGAGTAGACCGGAGGGACAAGCATGCACAAAAGCATCCCTGGGGGACTGTCCCGGAGGAGGTATCGAGACAAAATACTTGGTGCATTTGTTGAGAGGGGATGCAAAGAGGTCGCAGAAAGGATAACCCTATTAACAGAAGATCACATATGCCATGGACTGATTCAGGGACCACCTGTGAGGCATCAGCAGCACTCAGCTGAGCCTGTCAGCTAGAATGTTGGATTTGCCCAGATTGTGCGTTGATACCACAAAGCAGTTGGAAGAAATTTCCCACTGCTAGACTCTCATAGCTTCTCAACATGGGGGGGAGACCTGGTTCCTCCCAGTTTGTTGCTGATGTACCAAACCACTGACATGTCTGTTTGGACTGTAATAGTTCCCAAAGGAAGAAAGCTGTCTAGTTCCTGCAATGCTAGAAGAACCACTCTCAACTCGAGAACATTGACATGCAACTTGGTCTCCTGGGGTGTCCACATGCCTTGGACCGTCCATCTCAGACAATGCCACCCCTTACCTGAACTGAGTGGCATCCATGGTCAAGGTGGCTACTGGGGAGGGAAGGATGAATGGGTGTCCTTGGGAGATCTCCGGTGAATGGAGCCACCAAAGATGGGAGACCATGCACACGAGACAGGCTGATGGGAAGGTTCAAAGGATTCCTGAGAAGAGACCAATGTACTGCCAAGATCCACTGAAGAATTTGCATGTGGAAACATGCCACTGGAAGAAGAGTTATGGCTGCTGCCATGGAGCCTAATGCTCTGAGAATTAGAGGTTGGGGGGTTTTAAGTAGTCAAACTCTGGCTGACATGGGATTTTAGAGTCAATACCCTGTCAGATGCAAGGTAAACACAAGATGTCCTTGTATCTACACGTGCACCTATGCAGTCTATGGTCTGCACTGGTTCCAAGTATGACTTCTGCAAATTGACAGTTATTCCCAGAGTAGAGGCTAAGTTGAGGGAGTAATCCCTGGCCTAGAAGAGTAGATGCCTGGTTGGGGCAGTCTGCAGCCAGTTATCCAGCTATGGAAATATCTGACAGCCTTGACAGACATGAGCTGCATTTGGTGAACACCCTGGGGGCTGTGATGAGATGAAACAGAAGCACCTAAAACTGATAGTGACTGGTTCCCAGCCTGAAATGTAAAAAAAAGGCCTGGAGCACCTGTCCATTTTGATATAGTAGTATGCATCCTTGAGGTCTATACAGCACATCCAATCACCTATCTAACTTCAGGAGAGGTAAGATGGATTGAATCATGACCATCCTGAACTTCATGTGTTTTACCAACTTGTTCAGGAAGGACAGATCAAAGATAGGCCGCAGGGGCCCCTGTCTTTTTGGGTACTAAAAAGAATCTGGAGAAAACAGCCAATTTGACTTGATAGGGGGGAACTTCTTAGATGACTCTTTTTTGCAGTAACTTATTTTTATTTCTTGGGCCGCTTCCTCCCTCTGACTGGGTGGAACATGGGTGGAACATTGGTGAGGAGAATTTTTTGTTTGGGAATGTTGGAAAAGGGAATAGAATATCCTCTGGGTATGATGCTTAGCACCCATTTGTCATTTGTGATGGCCTTTCAGGCTTCTGGATACAAATAAAAATATCCCATGACTGCTTCCAGAGGAGTGCAGTCGGGCAACAGTTTAGAATCGCTGGATAGGAGCAGGTTCCCATGACCCTTGATTTTGAGGACCCTCTTGGCTGCATGGGCGGCATCTACCATTCTGACCATATACCTCTCTGCCTCGGAAGGGGGTCTCCCCGAGTTTCCTGGAAAGGGCCCTTCAATTTCAGAAACCATGTTTTCTTACTTCCATGCTGGTTCCTGGAGAAGATCCGTTGTGCAGAAGAACAATGGATCCCCACAGCAGACAGGGTCTTACCATCTTTCTCACTATGGGTTAAAGTGTCACATACCATTGGCCCAAACAAGGTAAAGTCATCAAATGGATCATTAATAAAGGACTTGACTGAAAGGCTCTGCAAAACTGCACAGCCTCATTCAGGCATGGCGCTGTACGGCAATGCCAGAACTGGCAGCCCTTGAGGTAGCCTCCACAGCTTGAGAGATGAGCCTCATGGACACATTGGCTAGAGAATGTAGGGTGGCAAGCCTAGAGCAAACAGCTTCCTGTTCCTCGGCAGGCATGGACCCAGGGACCAAGCTAGAAAGTTTCTTTACCATGTCTCTTTGTAGCCGGGTAAATTGGAGTAAGTAGTTCAATGCCCAAAGCTCAAAGGTAGATGAGGCGTAGACTCTTTTGCGAAATCTGTCCAACACCTGGGATTCTCTATTCGGGGGTGGATAGAGGAGCTCTCCTGAGCCATCTCCTTCTTGGTGGCTGCTGCCACAAACAAGGCATCTACCAGGATTCCACTGGTCCAAAAGACTGTCAGCGCATTTAAGAATCTGTTCCACTGTATCCAGCTCCTTCTAGGCCCTCGATGACACCAGCTGGATGAGCAGGTCGGCTGGAGGGGACACCCAGACAGTAGATAGGCCAGCCCCGAAAGTCTCCCACAATACAGATTCCTCCGGGGAAGGGATTTGGGAGGAACACCCACCCTTCTGGCAAAGGATTTCAAGGATGTCTCCAAAGGTAATTTGGAAGACCCTTCACCTTCCTCGAAATCGGTATCTGTAGTGAGGGATTCCGTAAGGAAATCCACTTGCCTCCTTTTACATAATCTCTTCTGAGGGACCTCCTCAGAGGGATCCTCCAGGGAGGTGTCGGAAAAAGCATGGAGATCCACTAAGGCGACAGTGTGAAGGCTTTCCGGGACCGGTTGTCCATGTGGTAGCTCAGAGGTCTCGGGCTCAGTTCCAGAGTGAGGTGGGGTGAGTTCCGTTGCACTAAGTGCCGAGGATCTCCTAGGAACAGAGAGGACCCTCTCCATGACCTCAAATGCAGGAGGACACTAAACCACCTGGAGTTGTCTCGCTGGAGCCGAAGCCACCGGAGCAGGACACCTCCTGGAGAGAATGGGTCACCCACTCCAAGGCGGAAGTTGGAGCTGAGCTGTCAAAGGCCAAAGGCCCAACTGAAACAGACGGCTCTGAAAGCTTTGGAGTTGAAGTCAACCTCTGGAGCTGACCTTGATGCTACAGCTCTGAGACATACTCAGAACTGAAGCAGCTGGAGCCAAGCAAGTCAAGGAGAATGTCGTAGGCGAAGAAGAGATCTCTACTGGCTCCGATACCCCGGTACCAGGACCCAAATGAACAGACAGCTCCAAAACCAGAAATCAAATCAAAGGAGGTACTGGTTGGAACAGGGAGAGCCTCATGGATCTGGAAACAGATGGGTGTGGAGACAAGCCTCCTCTGGATCTGTGTCTTGAGGAACTGCCTCATGAGCTTACCAACATTCTTAGAAGACAACGTTTCGAGAAGATCTAGATAAAGCACAGGCAGGAGGTCAGGGGGATGTCCATGGGAAACGGGACCGAGACTTCCTAAAAGGCACTGACAAAGAAGACCCTGATGCTGACACAGTGCTAGAGCCAATGCCCAGGGGTTACCACTCTACCCCGTAGCAACTAAGGAAGAACAAGGCGGAGGAGAGGTCAAGGTCAGATAGGTCAGAGCTGAGCGAGTTGGTTCCGATGGTCTAGATTTCTTCCTGGGCAGTTCCGAGGAAGACTGCGAGGGAAACGGCCTCCTGGATTCCCAGGAATCTCTGTTTTTTTTGATGGGGGATGAGCCCCTGATGTAGTAAGTGTCCCAGAGGTGGCAGTAGGAGGAAGCAAACCTTTTAAAATGAGTTTACTTCTCCTATCCTCCAGAGTTCAGGGATAGAAAGCCCTGCAAATGTCACAGCGGGCATCCAAGTGGAGAGATCCCAAACAGTACACACACTTCCCTTGGGCGTCAGATAAGGGAATCTTCCACCCACAGGGAGTGCACTTTTTAAAGCCTCGTGGCTTCTCATCAGCCATGAGGAAGAAAACGGAGAAAAAAAGGATGAAAAGTCAGAAAGGAGATTTTTTTTTTAATTTTTTTATATAAATAGCCTAATGGATAGAACCCCAAGAGCTAGAGAGGGACAGAAATGGAAAAGGTCAAAGAAGACAGGTGGGAAAGGCAACAATAAGAAAAAAAAAACTCTCACCAAGAAACAATGATGGAGAAGCTCAAGCTGGAACTCGATGTTAACACTAAGTGTGGCAAACGAGATCCGAGGTACTGTGGGAGAGCGAGGCATTGTGGGTAGGTAGAAGGAGCTCAAGTCAGGAGTTCTGAGCTGGAAGAAAGCCAGATCATTTCCGAGCATCAGAACCATATTACCCCAGGTTAATGACATGAAGTGGCCAACATTAGATCTACAGAATCCATAGAGGAGCCCCACTATTTCTCCCACTCCCCCTTTTTTTTTAGCTCAAAATGTAACCCCACCATCTCACACAATTTTTTTAGAAAGTGCTTCACAGAAGAAATAGTAGCTAAAGATAAGGCCAATGGTGAACACCTTAACTAATCTTCTTCTTCTTCTTACCTTAACTAATAAACAAGAAAATTCCTTTTCAAACAGTGTAGAAAAGTAGAGAAAGTACAGTTGTGTACCTACCATAAATGTAGATGTTAGAGTGTATTCACTGTTGCAGTCATTACACTTGGGTTATCCTGCTGGCAGGCTACCCGCAGTCGGCCTGAATTCCATAGTCTAGGGAAGAGATGCACAGACTAACAACTGCTTTGGGCATCAACTGTGGTGCACAGTATCCTCAAGATAGGAGAACACGGATTAGAGATGGCGTGTTGTGTCAGGGCTAGCTACATGACCATGTAAAATATGGCTCTAGATGACTAAGTCATATTAACTAAATGTCACCAAATAGACATGGGTATTTACCCATAATAAGTGGGCTGAGGACCTGGCCTACTCTGGCATATGCCTGGGACCCATGCTAACGGTGAGACTGGTGTATGTGTTCCTATTGGCCAGTATGTGGCTGCTATAAAGTCCAGCAGCTAAGCTACTGGCTAGCCAGTGTCTAGTTACATGGTTTACCTGAGAAAGCTCTGTTGAGCAAAAGTTGAATATAAAATCAACCAACCTGCCAAACATGAACTAAGAATTGCTACACTCAATGTAGGTTCACTGAAACAGCTTGTAAGCAGATGATGGCAAGGAGGAAATTGGACATCCTGTGTGTCCAGGAGGGCACAGTAGCAAAGCCACTTCACTTGGAATTCAGAGTCTACTAGTCAGGAGGTGGGTAGACTAGGAATGGTGTGGGAGTTGTGGTGAGGAAGAGACTTCAGAAGACTGTAAAGAATGTCATCAGAATTAGTGAAAGGCTCATGGCAATCAGACTTCAGTGTAAAGACAGGGCACCACTGTTTTGTACACATTACTTTTCAACTTCTTTGGTATTCTTCTGTCATATACTACAGCTCACACTCTGCACCATTTGGCTGCAACCCCTCTGATTTTAGTTTTGATCTCTTCAGACTTCCCTTCTCCTCAACCACCCCCCTGACACCTGAAGCTGTTAACCTGTTCTGCTATTTTTCCTTCTATCTCAATTCTCACCCTCTTAACTCCAGCGTTTGCTGCCATTACAACAGTCTTATCTGTACTCAGTTTCATCCCACGTGCCATAAAATATTTGTATTCCACTCCCATATCCTTTCTAAAATTCTAGCTCACAGCCTGCCTGTAATGTTACATTGTCTGCATACAGCAACTTTGCTGAGTTGTCCCCTAAGCAATTTTGTTGAGTTGTCCCCTCTGACCTGTTTGCTGCTAATGTAGTCACCGATGTGAAAAGCAGTGGGCTCACGGCTGAAGCATAGTGCACATTCACTCCCACTGGGAACCCCCTCTGACACCGAACACTGATTGTACATGAGTCATTGGGTCTTTGTACATAGCCTACACTAATTCTATCAAGGTTTCTGGGACATCGAACCACCACAGGACTGCTCAAATCAGCTTTCTGGGGACCCTGCCATATGCTATCTCCAAGTCTAGAAATGCCCAGTTGGACTATTTTCACATCTCTAGCTTCTTCTCAACGATGTCTCTCACTGCAAACTTTATGTCAGTTGTGCTGCATCCTGATCTGAATCCAAACTGCTCATCTCCCATCTTACTTTCTACTACTCTGTGTATTTGTTAATCAGTCACCTTCTCCAGAACCCTCATGTAAGGTGACAGGAGTTTGCTACCTCTGTACTGCCCACAGTTGTGAATGTCCCCTTTGTTCTTTAACACTGGCACTAGTATGCTTATTCGTTAGTCATCTGGGATAAGCCCTTCTCTCCACACTGCTAGGAGTACCTTCAAGACCCATTTCTCTCCTGTCTCACCCAGCACCTTTATCATATCTGCTGTGACCTCATCTGAGCCCGTTGCTTTCCTTGACTTCATTTTCCTTAGTGCTGTTTTTCTGTGGCAGGCTCCGCCTTCTCTCACCATAGGCTGCGTCTGGGGCAGTACAGCTTCTGTGGGGTTTTCTTCATTCAGAAGCTGATGGAAGTACTCCTTCCATCTGCCTTTTATGTCCTGTGGACTGAAATATCTTAAGGGTGTCGGACTATCTTCTTTATCTTTCTGTCTTTGCCTTGCAACCTGATATAGTTTCTTTCTGCAATCTACTTACCTACCTTCCAGAAGCAGGTCAAGTGCCACTGATGCCTTGTTCTTTGCTACTCCAACTCCTTTCTTAGCTTCTTTGTTAGCCAACTAGTATGCTTTCATAGCCTGGTCCAACTTTTCTATCTCCCACTTTTTTATACACTCCTCCTTTCTTTTGATGACTTCCTGGGCTTCTGCATTCTATCACCATCTTTCCATTCTTCATCTTCTTGAGGTGCTAGAGCCTTTAGTAATTCCTTGAACTATAGTGCTCTCTCTCCAGGTAACTCCCAGTTCTTTAGCCTGGTTTCTTTTGACTGTAGAGCCTTCTCTGACCACTGCTTGCAGCGGATTGTGAAAACCCAATGGTTTATGCTGTGGTCCCACTGTTTAACTGGGGATGACATCACAATTGTTGATTCTACCCCACTGCTCTTTGCTTACTAGAAGGAAGTCTACCTTAGTTGCATGTTGGCCACTGTTGTATGTGATCTTGTGATGGTCTCCCTTTCTGAATCATGTGTTGGCTAATATCAAGCCATTTCACAGAAGGCTAGAATGGCCTCACCTTCTTTATTCCTGCTGTCCTACCAATGTGGACCAAGGCAGTCTTCATATCCTGTTCTGTCTGTACAGATATGTGCTTCAAGTCACCCAATATCAGCACCAATTCACATTGCAGGGCTTAATAGATGAAGCAGGACAACTGCTGTCTGAATGTACTCTTCGCCTCACTACCTCAACCCTGCTGTGGGGCACAGGGCGAGATTATGAACACTGCCCTATCATTAGGCTGAAATCCAACTGCCACGAGTCTGTCACCAATTCTGATAACATCCCTTACTGTCTTCTGTAGCCTCTCCCTCACCACAATTCCCACACAATTTCTAGCCTGTCCTCCTCCTCAGTAGCAGACTCTGGATCCAAAGCAAGTGGCTTTACTATACTACCCTTCCATCTAGTCTCCTGGATACATAGGGTGTCCATCTCTCTCCTTATGATCAAGTACTACAATGTCCATCCTCCTCCTTACCATCATGTCAACTTCAAAGCTGTGTCCTGTCAGTGAATCATGCCAACATACACCTAGATAAAACATCAACTACAAATAGTGTGCTAATTACTACTACTACATTTTACAATAATATTTAACAACAAAATATATATTTTTTCATTTTCCAAATATAGTTACCATTACTTCTTTACTATATTTAGCATCTACGAGGACAACAAAAACATCAAATGGGGTTAATGCCCTTCAGCTCCCTCATTAGTTTAACATAAACATCAGAGGGATTTACTACTCCACAGATTTTGCGCTATTTACTAAGTGCATTTTATCATCGGTCATTTTGAAGTATTCATCGTCTCACCATGTCAACCTGCTCCTCATTTTCTCTCAGAAGTGGTATCTAATTCAAATTCAAACCTTTCCCAATTCTTCTGGTCAGGCTGTAGGATCCTCTGTCATTCTCACATTTCCTTTTGAAAGAAGGGAAACAGCTACAGTCTTCTCTTGGACCTTCCTTACTTGTACAGGGTTGAAGAGTCCCCTTCACTTTACTAATGTGAGTTTCATTGACTAAACTTTTTTTCATCTCCTCCAACAGCTGATCTGCCTCCATACATGTTTTTGTCCTACCTGGGAAAATATTTTGAGAATGGCTAGGTACAGCATTTTGAATTCACTTCAGCATTTTGACAACTGTTAATGACTGGAATAAGTTTACTCCTCTTTTCCATAGTGTAGAGTGAGTAATCATTTCCCACAAACACGTCATCATACTTTGCTGTTATAACTGTGGTTTAACCTGTACAGATCATGCGTGTTTTCTAGAGCTTATATTTAGGTCAGAGATATGCTGCACCCTTTTCAGCTAACAGATCATCTCTTGGAACACCAGTCCAATTACTTATTTGAACTTTAATAAGATTAAAATAGTTCACCCCCGTAAAACTTGTGCTATTACAATAAACCTCAGGTTTTTGCTAGCCTCCACTTTCTAGATCAACTATTTTTTGAAATATTTAACGTCTCATGCTCTGACATTCTCCTCCGCATTTCTGTTTCGGACTTCTATCAGACTGGTTATTTAATCTTCTTCTTCTTTCGGCTTTTCCCGGTTAGGGGTCGCCACAGAGGATCATCTGTCCGCTCATGATTGGCAGTGGAGTTTTACAGTGTCGAGTTGCCAGCCTGGCGCCCAACCTTCCACAGAAGGCACACACTCACACCTAGGGCCAATTTTAGAGTGTCCAATCCACCTACCGCATGTCTTTGGGATGTGGGAGGAAACCGGAGCACCCGGAGGAAACCCACGCAACCACAGGGAGTACATGCAGACTCCACACAGAAGGCACCCCAGCCGAAAATCGAACCAGAGAATCTCTTGCTGTGAGGCAGCAACACTAACCGCTGCACCACCGTGGCCGCCCAAGACTGGTTATTTAATGGTTCCTCTATTTTATAACTGTTTTGCATGTGTTTTTTATATAATTTTCCCAAGTCCCACTTATTCAAACATGTCATAGTGCATCCCGTCTATTTTTTCTCTCTAGTTTACTAGGTACAATCTCCTGCATTAATGTGATCAGCCACAATTTTTTTCACTTCCCTAACTTTTTCTTTGTTAACATAAAGGCAGTATATCTACTTCTCAATTACTGAATCTCACTTAAATGTGCAACTTTTACCAGCTTTTCTGAGTTTCTTAGTTATCACACTAGCAGAGCTCTAATTGGTATGGTTTTCATTCAGATGTTATCTTGGAAATCCATGTTAATAGCGTTTTTTTAATTTTAGTGAGAACAAAGTTGATGTTTTGGTGCTTGCAAGACAGTTGTGGAAAACACATTAAGCTGGTGACCTCTAGCCAATAAATGGATGCAAGCACATACACACACTATGTATATGCCCTCAGACATCATGACTGCTAAGGCAAGGAAAACATCTAGACTGTCACAGTAGATGTAGAATTGTCCTTCCACAGGGAGCACCTAGTAAGCATGGGAGTCAGCTGAATTTGGAGCTATATCTGTGCCACTGCAATTGCTAAGGTCACAGTCCCACTTCCTGAGTCCATAGGTAGTTACTAGTCTTGCAGTTCAGGGGACCAGTGAGGAGATCTGTTCCCCAAATTAATGGTGTTCTTGCAAAGAGAATCTTGGGGGATGGTTATGAAACCAGAAAAGGTGATTGGTGTTACACAGCATGTTGCAGAAAAGCAAGTCCATGCCAAGCAGAGTACCCTATAAGCATTTCCAACCCTTCACAAAACTATGGTAGACATGGAAACAAATTGCAAGTACTGCTTTTTCTGAACAACTCAAATGAAAGGTGTGCATTTATTTTTAACTCCTGCTTGTTTGGATGAACAGACATTTGTATGTTATGCTTTTGTTTTGGATTACTGAAGGCTGATGCACCTTAAATACAATAAGGGTTATGGAAAGACTAAAATGCACCTTTTTACCCTTTTTTGTAATTCCTCACATTTTGGCAGAACATTGAATTTTTCATTTTCCCTTGTAAATAAACCAGTTTTAAACTTTAAAACTGTTAAAGAATATTCTTGCCATTACAAAAAATATTACATTGGGGGAGATAAGCAGGCAGAAGTGTCGTTTTCTTTTACAACTATGACTTTTCTACTAGGTCTGCCCAAGCCCCCCCCCCCCCCCCCCCCCAGTTTAAAGAATGTAAGCTCTGTCTAATTACCTACAGAGTAAACATCCAGAATAAATGTTGACACCCCACCCACCCAAGTGTTAGGAACTTGTGCTGCACTGCATGAAAAGCTTTCTAATAAACCTGGGAACTGTTAAAACCTTGTGGCCATAGAGGGATTTGCTTTGGATGAAGACATCCTTGTGGCGCTAAAATGGGTTGCTCCAGGGAACTGTGGCAAACCCTTGTATCTTATTCCAAAAAGAATCTCCGTACCAGTAAACAGAACTGTCCTGACAGAAGTACATTCTTTTTTTTCTGGTGCTGGCCAAAACTGAAAAACTGAGGACTTTACAAAATCTGCTACAACTCCTTACTCTTCAAAAATGCTCTTCAGGAAGGGAGTGCAGCCACTGAGCAATGCAAGCTTAATCTACAACATCAAGTAACCATTCTGCTAAGCCAGACTCCCACTTCACTGACAGCCTCAAATGCCACTGCCCTTTGAAGAAACTAGAGAGCACAGATAACATGTAGGTCTACCTTGTGGTGTTCAAAAGGCACACAAACACAAAATCTGTTCCCCAAGCTGAAAGGGCCAGAAGTCTGTCATCCTCTAACAAGTGTATAAACCCAAAAGTTGCTCTTTTTTTCACTTTATGCCATAGCACTATTAACTGCATCATATGTTGCTTTTAAAACTGCCTTTTTTCAGTCGAATAAGATATACAACATCGGCTATCTTGGAAATATTAAGTATATGAAAGGGACTAAATTCTGATGATGTACTTTATTGCTCTTGCGAAACAAAACATCAGTCTTACCTTGATGAAATTTTCTTGCACTGATACTCTGTCAGCAAGTAGATGTCTCCCTTTTCAGTCGCACAGACTGTGGCTCCATCACTAGCAGATACAAATGATATTACAGTTTCCTTATGGTGAAGAGCAGAAACTTGACGGGGTACAGAAATGCATTTTTCACCATTTGGATCCAGCAAGTAACCTGCAAAATAAAAGAACATATAGTACAAACTGCATCTCTGTACAGAATACATCCTTTGTCAAATTTGTATTTTCAAATATTTTTGTAAAATGTGAACTGCTTTACATGTATCATTTATATAGACTTTATGCAACGTGCATCCAGAATACTTGTTTTATGGAAAAAAGTGATCTCCAAAGATTTTTTCAACAAATTCATGGAAAAAAGACAGTCTCACCTAGCTGGCCACCATTAAGTCCCATAGTATATACTCCTTCCTTTGTCCACAGTACAGTATGAAAATTTCCTGCGGCTACTCCTATTATAGCTCTGCATTTCAGATTTTTAGCTTGGACCTAAAAGTCAGATGCAGAAACATACATTTTTTAACGGAAAACAAAAACATTTCAGCAGCAATACTCTTACACTACTGAAAATTGTTGTGAACTACCACAGGCTAAGAGTAACATCAGAAGAAAACAATGCAGTTCTAATTGAACAACATTACCATTGGTCATTTTAAGAAAGTTTGAGTATTTATTAATTTGTACATCATCATTTGTTTACCAAGATGGTCTAACTGAGAAAAATTACCTTTTTCTGCAGAGTCCTGGGAAGAAAAGCTTAATAAAAAAGAAGACTGAATAGATAAAAAAAAAATACACACATTAAGTTTATATGACATTTATATACTAGTCAAACAATCAAAATTACTTATAAAGAAATAAAAGTTAAAACGCACAATAACAGATTTATAAAGTAAATTAAACATTGCAAGGGGACACCAGGAATAACCTTTATGATGTAATTATGTACACATTTAAAAATAAGGTACATTTCTGCATTTCAATAGGAGAACAAGCATGTCATAAAAGTACACAATTTACTTCCTTTAAAGAGAAAACCAAACATATAAAGGTAAACGTACAGCAAGTAACAGCTGAATAATAGAAATTACTACTGACTGTGGTCATTTTCATATCTGTATATAAAGGGCTGCATCTCCAAAACAAACTGATAAATTCTCAAAATGTTCAGAAATTGATAACAGGGAAAATGTGTTATATTATCACTTACACCATACATAGCTTTAAAGGTAAAGAAAATCAGGATCCTTAATTTTAAAGAAAAAAATCAAATTGTAATATTTTATTATGCAACACATACAATTAATAAAAACTTTACAGAGAGAAGTTCAACTGTGTAAGTTGCATTTACCATAACAGCAGATAGTCACATTTTTCATTACTGTAGTAGCCTACGGCTATTTGGACTGTATCCTGCCCAGGATACAACCACCAGCCACTCTTCAAAAAGCTCTGGCTCCCTCCAGCACTTACATTCTGACTGCTGATTGGCTAGCCCCATCTAGAGGCATCAGCAGTCAGAGTTTAGATAAAGTACAGTTTTGTACCTACCATAAATGTAGATGTTCGAAGATCCACATTGCTGCAGTCCTTACATATGGGTAGTCCGCTGTCCTCGGTCGGCCCGAATACCAAAGTATTAGGCTGACGTCGGTCAAGGCGCTTAAAACTGACATCAGGACGTCAGGGTACAAAAGCGCATGACCGACGTCATTTCCTCAGTCTTTTCTTGCCCCAGATGTCAGAAGGCCCTAACAAGACAGGCCAAAGCCAAAAGCCAGCAAAACCTAACCAACCACCCGTGCACTAACCATATTTACAATATGTACAACACAAACCACACCACCACCTTCAACAACAGAGGGAAGGAGGAGGTATTGGACTGCAGCAATGTGGATCTTCGAACATCTACATTTATGGTAGGTACAAAACTGTACTATGTTCTTCATCTCACATTGCTGCAGTCCTTACATATGGGTAGAATCCCAAAGCAGAGGTAAGGGAGGATGGCAAAACTATAAAGCATTAGGAGCTGCCAACATGCCCTGTAAAATTGCAGTGGCAAATCCAGCCCTAGATTTAGAGTAAAGTGGAAGGTGGTAATGCTTAGAGAAAGTATGCACTGAACTCCAAGTAGCTGCTTCCAAAATATCTTTAGTAGCCACCCCCCTTAAAAAAGCTGTAGAAGTGGCAGTAGCCCTAGTGGAATGAGGCCTAATCCCCGCTGGAATCTCCTTACCATGATGGGAATAACAGAAAGCAATACAAAACCCAATCCACTTAGAAATAGTTTGTTTAGAAACAGGTTTGCCCTGAGTACCCAAAGCAAAAGAAACAAACAACTGCTGAGACTGCCTGAACCCTTTAGTTCTGCTCAAATAATATCGCAACTGTCTGTGTATATCCAAAGTGTGCAAAATCCTTTCCCCTTTATTTTGGGGGTTTGCATAAAAAGTAGGCAAATGAATAGTTTGGTTTAAAGCCACACTAGAAACCACTTTAGGCATAAAAGAAGGGTTAGTACGCAAAGACACCCTATCCTTGTGGAAAATCAAGAAAGGCTCAACTGCCATAAGGGCCTGTAATTCAGAAACCCTTCTCGCAGAGGTAATGGCCAACAAAAAAGCAGTCTTCCATGATAAATATTTCAACTCTGCCGATGCTGCAGGCTCAAAAGGTTGTAGAGTGAGTTTCTCCAACACAAAATTGAGATCCCAAGCAGGAGTAGGAGCTCTCGGGGGTCTTATATTCTTTGCCCCTCTAAGGAATTGCTTAAACAAAGGCTGAGAAAATAATGGTGGGTCACAGTCATAGTGAGCAGAAATTGCTGCAGCATGAACCTTTATAGAGGAGAAGGACAAACCTTTGTCCAATAACTCAGTAAGGTATTGAAGCGCAACACTTAAATTAGGTTTAGAAACATCAAAGTCCTTTGCTGTACTCCAAAATAAAAATCTCCTCCATTTATCTGCGTAAACTTTCCTTGTACTAGGCCTTCTGGCCCCAAAATAACATTCAAAACTTGTTGTGGAAGCTGAGACCCTCCAGGGTTTAAAACAGAATATGCCAGGCTGTCAGATGTAGAGAATGAAGTTTGACATTGAGTAAATGACTGTTCTCCTGAGACAGCAGGTGAGGAATCGAAGGCAAAGGCCATGGAGGCTCCTGTACCAGACTTCTCAGTAATGGGTACCAGTGCTGTCGAGGCCAATCTAGAGCTATTAAAATCATGTTTGGCTTGTCCTGTCTGACCTTCAGCAGTACCTTTGGGAGGAGAGGCAGAGGTGGAAAGGCATACACGTGAAGATTGCTCCAATTGAATGAGAGAGCATCCACTTTCCAAGCTGTGGGATGAAACCTTTTGTGCAAAACTTTGGCAGCTGGTAATTTAGTGGAGAAGCGAACAGATCTATGTCTGGAGTTCCCCATAACACTGTCAATCTCTGAAATACATGAGGATCCAATTTCCACTCGTGGGGATCCATAATTTGTCTGCTCAACACATCTGCTAAGGAGTTCTGTGCTCCTGGCAGAAACCTTGCCTGAAGATTTAGCTGTAAACTGAGAGCAGTCTCCCACAAAATCATTGCTTGTCTGCATAGAGGATAAGAATGCGTTCCCCCTTGCTTGTTGATGTACCCCATGACAGTTGTGTTGTCTGTTTGAATCAACACCTGCCCTGGAAGAAGTAAATCCTTGAAAGCTATCAATGCAAATTGGACTGCTAACATCTCCTTCAAGTTGATATGTAGATGTTGAAGTCTGGCAGGCCACGTGTCTTGTATCTATTTTCCATTTAGATGGGCTCCCCAAGCTTTGTCTGAGGCATCTGTCGTTAGAATCTGACTCGCCTCTGGCCGGGTCACAGAGAGTCCCTTGTTTAGGTGACATTCCTGAGCCCACCACAACAATTCCTTTTGAATGCAAGGTATTATTTGAATGACAGTGTCCAAATCCTGGCAGTGCTGTGTCCATACATTTTTGAGATACCATTGTAGCTTCCTCATATGCAGTTTGGCATTGGGAAGCACCAGAATACAAGATGCCATGAACCCCAAGGCTTGAAGGACTGTCCTTGCAGTCAGCCTGGACTGACGAGACAACTGGTGGAATTAAAGAGAAAGATTCTTTTGTTTGTCCGGGGTCAAAAAGGCCATCTGGGATGCTGTATTCAGTCTCACACCCAGAAAGCACATGTCCTGAGAGGGTACTAGACTGGACTTTATTTCATTCACAGAATACCCCAGGCATCTTAACACTGCCATCACATACTGTAAATGATGAAGAAGTTCGTCCTTTTCTTGGGCCAGAATCAGGCAATCGTCCAAATAAGGATAGATCTGTATTCCTCCTAGCCTGAAGAAAGCTACCACTGGAGCCAGAACCTTCGTGAACACTCTGGGCGCAGTAGATAAGCCAAAGGGCAATGCAGAGAACAGATAATGTGAAGTCCCAGCCCGAAAACGCAGATACGTCCTGCAACTGGGCCTGATGGGAACATGAAGGTAAGCCTCCTTGAGATCCAGTGTCACCATCCAGTGATCTTTGCCCAGCAGAGGTAAAAGCTGTTGTAACGTCAACATTTTGAACTTGGGAATGTCCAGATATGTGTTGAGGATAGATAAATCCAAAATTGGTCTCCACGTGTTTCCTTTCTTTGGTACTAGAAACAGGCGAGAATAAAATCCTAGGCCCACTTCTGGCAGAGGGACCGGTTGTATGGCCCCTATCTGAAGTAGTAGAGAAATTTGTTTGCGAGCCTCTAGTCTTTGCTGAGGAGGAACGTCCGGCATGCCTTTGAAAGGAGGCAAGGTATGGAAATAAAACTTGTAACCCTGGTGTACGATATCCAATACCCATTTGTCTTGGGTAACCAACATCCAATTTTCCTTGAAAAGTGCTAACCTTCCTCCCAAAGGTGCTGCCAGGCGAGAAGGATCTGGCAGCTGAAAAAGTAGGTCATTGGGCCTGTTTACGAAAGGACTGGCCCCTGCCCTCACCCGAAGATTGTGCAGGTGAACTCCCTGTTCTAGGCCTGAAAGAACTCTGAGCTCTGCCCCTACCACGTCTAGATCTACCCCTAGACTGGGAATCATAAGAAGGATACGTCCACCCCTTAGCAGGCCAATTCCTACTAAACTTGGAGGCTGAACTTGCAAAAAATCTTTAACAGCCTGCATAGACTTAGCCTTGTCTTCCATTTTCTTCAAGACTGACTCCACAGGTGAACCAAACAACACATCAGACTGCAAAGGAGCATCCAAAATCCTTGTCTTAACATGGTCAGATAAATTCTGATCCTTCAGCCAGGCGTGCCTGCGAAGAACTGAGCCAGTGGCAGCCACCCTAGACGAGGCCTGTACAGCATCAAAACCACACTGTAATGAATGCTTACACACCTGTTCAGAGACATGCACCAAATCTTGCAATTCTTTACACTCAATGCCTTCCGCCAGAGCATCCACCTTAGACTTCAATTGAGAAAGAAGAAAGTTTTGATATTTCAACATATGAAACTGGCAATTCAAAGCCCTCATAGCTAAGGTAGAAGATGTATAGACCTTCTTTCCCCATCTATCCAAAGCTCTGGCTTCCTTATCTAGAGGAACCGGATTTTTTTACAACCGAGGCCTAGACACCCTTAGGTCCCTGACTAACAGTTTCTGGGTCCGCCCTAGGACTCTTATAAAGATATTTATGGGCCTCAGGCACCCTGTAATACCTATCCGGCTTAACAGGAGCAGGAGGCAGAGAATCAGGATTAAGTGAAGCCTCTGCAAACACATCTTCCACAACATCCAGAACAGGGGGTATAGCCAAGGGCCTATGCTGGGGTAACAGCAAAAACTCCCTAAGCCTTTTCCTAGAATCAGAGAAGTCCTGACCTTCCCACTTAAAATGTTCCCTCATAGAATGAAGTGTCTCTGAAAAAGTAAAATCCTCTGGAGGAGAAGCAGAAGGAGTGGAATCATCTGCATCAGAATCAGAATAAGGAGAGTACTCCTGCAAGTCTTCAGCCGAAGACTCTGAAACATCTGAAGCCTGCTCAAAACTTCCCAACTCTGGCTCCACCCTAGGCCTCTTATCAGGAGGGGGCAAAGAACCTCTAATCAGAGTAATCAAATCTTCTGCCATTTTAAGCATGTGCTTCTTAGGCACAGACCCTGCTGAACTAGGAGTGACACCAACAGAAGCTAAAACTGGCCTGCCCCTGGGAGAAGCCTTGGAAACAGAAGGAGAAGGCCTAACCACCCTAGGAAGGGAGGGGACTACAGTAACTTGAGAAGCCCCTTCAGCCTGACCTGCCTCCTGAGAGACCACCTCCTGCAAAATCAAAGTCTCCCCCTGAGACTCCAGAGAAGTGTCCGTTGGAACCACCGGTTCCACTGAAGCCTCTAAAGAACCGGCGTCCGGAACGGATGACTCATCTTGCCTGGGTTTAACTGCTTTGTCTTTGCGCTTCTTCGCAGAAGCGGGTGCCGGAGAATCCGACGGCATATTATAATTGCACCGCTTCCCAAAGACCAGCCTAGCACAATCTAACCTTCGCTTAATAGTGCGTTTATTGAACCTAGCACAAAAGCGACACCCAACAACGTCGTGCTCAGGCCCCAAACAAGGAACACACAAGGAATGATAATCCCTATGCGGTATCTGTTTCCCACAAGAAATACAGTTATTCACTTTTTCTGACATCCGGTAAAACACTGAGGCAAGAAAAAACCAAAATATTCCCCAACGGGGTACTTAGCCAACTTGGATTGGGTCTGAAACTCCGAATTCGAAAAATTTCAGAACGCCGAACGGCACTTGCAACGCTGCTTCTGCATCGGATCATGCAGCAAAAAAGACTGAGGAAATGACGTCGGTCATGCGCTTTTGTACCCTGACGTCCTGATGTCAGTTTTAAGCGCCTTGACCGACGTCAGCCTAATACTTTGGTATTCGGGCCGACCGAGGACAGCGGACTACCCATATGTAAGGACTGCAGCAATGTGAGATGAAGAACATCTTCAAGACTTTCTTGCCCCCTCCCTCAACAAAGAGTAAGCTTACTTGATCTGAAATCCCAAAAAGATATATTTACACAACTTTTTATTCATACAACTAATTATATACAGAAAAAGGGTGATGCAGAGCAGGTATGGTTACTGCAGCAGTGAAGAAATTTGAACACTTGCTGTTATGGTGAGTCCAGCTTACACAACTTTACTATGTTCATTATTCTTTCTGCTGCAGTAGGCTTTTGCTATTTGGGTTGATTACTAAAGCCTACCCAACCTGGGAAGAGGAAAGATAACAATCCAGGAGCCCCCGGAGTATGGTCTTGCGAAGCCAGTCATGGAGCTGGAAAAGGAAACCAGCACATAAATGCTTTGAAAAAGTATGTATAGTATAGAGGACCATGTAGCTACTTAGAATGCTTCTCAAGCCTACCCCTTTCCAATATGCCATCAAAGAAAATATGGCTTTATTAGAATGCACCTTAATCCTGTCTGGAAATGTTTTACAATGGTGGGAATAATCAGAAAAGATGAAGAAGGGACAACCAACTGTAATTATCTGAACTGACACAAGTTGCCATTTTCCAATCCCAGACTAACAATTCCACAGATATAGTTCTTTCCTAAATGGACTTATTATTGACAAAAGAATACCAGAGAGCATAATGAGAGCATATGGAATCTATTCTCACTGTCATTCAAATTCTGCAGGAAATGAAGAAGATAGATGGCTAGAGTCAAGGTAAATTCAAAGTAGTAAAGGGACCTAATAGGGATTTTTTCCACAGATAAACCTATATGCACAGAAAAGCAAAAGGGGTTAAACCTGCCATTAACAGTTGCAACTCAGCTACACTCCTGCAAATGTCAAAGCAATAAACCAGTTAATCCACCTAAATCTTAACCAAAACATCTGCTTCAAATGTAGATGGAAAGAACCTTTCCACCAAAAAGAAAAATTGCAATTAAGTGTCACCTGAATAACATAAATCGTATATAAAAACTATGGTCAGGAAAACCATGTAGAGCAGCTTGAGAAAAGTCTGAAATAAAGAGAAGAGTCCACGACAGACACATCAAAATGGCTGACAAATACCCCTTGTCAAATGAGTAAACAGGACACAGAAAAGTAACTCACAAATATTTGAGAACTAGAAGGAAACCTGTATAGAGCGCCCTGGTTACAGGGGAGACTCCAAGTAGAAAATCTTGCTCACTGGTTGACATAGGACTTCCAAGTAGCAGGACTTCTTGACTCCTTTAGTACCTGCTGCACATCACCATGAAAAAGTATCTAAAAGGTATTAGAACTGAATCATCCAGGCAAATAGTTGAAGCTGTTTGAGAGAGTGTGTGTGTGTGTGTGTGTGTGTGTGTGTGTGTGTGTGTGTGTGTGTGTGTGTGTGTGTGTGTGTGTGTGTGTATGTTGGGGGGGGGTATAAAACTCCCCATCTTGTGTGAGTACATCCAATATATTAAAAAGCTTGCGGTAACTGCCCAAACCAATTCCATAAAAGGGGAAACAACAATGTTGCCTGGGCCAGAGGGGACTTGTCACACTGAATTTTCAGAATGACCCTGGATATCAGTGGAAAGGGTGAAAATGCATGCAAGAACATTCCCAACTACAGGAGTGAAAATGCACCACTTTTCCAGGCCTGCCTAGAAAGTGTCCTAGTGCAGAATCTACTTTGTTGTCTGTTTTGAAAGGAAGTGAGCAGATCGATCTTTTATTTATTTATTTATTTAATGACATTTGTTAACTGGGTTTGTCCAACTGGGCTTGTGGCCCATTTTCAGTGGAGACCCGAGAAGAAAAGCTCCAGTATCTGAGGCATTTCCAACAACTTGAGCCACTCCTGGACGACTCTCTTCTTTGTGAGGGAGTGTCCTGGTACTGCTCAATTTGTCTACAACTACATCTTGATCTGATGGTATGCAAGATGATTGGTGGGTTACACAATGAAGTAGAGCTAACTCCCAAGCCATCATGACCTCCCTGCACAATGGGTAAGACTTTGTGCCCCCTTGTCTGTATACCACATCACTGTGGTATGGTCTTTACACTCTACAAAGGTCTACTCTGACATTAATGTGCTTTGGTCTGTGTGAACTGTCCCACAGGCCTCACACCTTTAAACTCTATAGATACTGTGTCTCCAGCAAAAGCTGAGACATCTTATTGCCTCCAATAATGCAATTCTTTCTTGATAAAGCCCAAAATTAGAATGTGAACATCCCACAGGATGAGAATGTCGGATCCACTTTTTTTAATCATTAAAGTTTTCTCATGCATAACCTGGCAAGAGGAATAATGAGAATCACAGAAGCCATGGGCTCCAGAATTAAGAGACATTGTCTGGGTGAAGTCTCAGACTGATTGGAGAAGATAAGGAAAGTTTCCAGACACAAATTCACCTTGTTCTGTGTTAGGAATGCCATAAAAGGCAGTCTAAAAACACAATCCTGTGTGATGGATTCAAGTAGGATTTTTGACTATTTGTTTGAAGCCCAACTGGTAGTGGCTATAGAAATGTGACAGCATCTTTTGTCTAATGTCACGATAAAACTCAGAAGAGGAATGACTGGTAACAGACTCTAAATAATCAACATTCTGAATTTTGGTACGTTCACAAACTGAATGGGAAAGGAAAGAAGTAGAACTGGTCTCAGAGAGATCATTCTTTGAAAAGTACAGTTTTGTACCTACCATAAATGTAGATGTTCGAAGATCCACATTGCTGCAGTCCTTACACTTGGGTAGTCCGCTGTCCTCGGTCGGCCCGAATATCAAAGTATAAGGCTGACGTCGGTCAAGGCGCATTTGACTGACATCAGGACGTCAGGGTACAAATGCGCATGACCGACGTCATATCCTCAGTCTTTTCTTGCCCCAGATGTCAGAAGACCCTAAAAATAAAGGTCAAAACCAAAAGACAGCAAACAAACAACCAACCATCCTAGCACTAAAAATATGTACAATATATACAATATACACCCTATTGACAACCCAACCCACACAACCCTCTAACTACAGAGGGAAGGAGGGAGGGTAATTGGACTGCAGCAATGTGGATCTTGAACATCTACATTTATGGTAGGTACAAAACTGTACTATGTTCTTCATCTCACATTGCTGCAGTCCTTACACTTGGGTAGAATCCCAAAGCAGAGGTAAGGGAGGATGGCCAAACTATAAGGAAGCAGGAGCTGCCAAAATGCCCTGCAAAACAGCAGTGGCAAAACCAGCCCTGGATTTAGAGTAAAGTGGTAGGTGATAATGCCTAGAGAAAGTATGCACTGAACTCCAAGTAGCTGCCTCCAAAATATCCTTAGTTGCCACCCCCCTCAAAAAAGCTGTTGAAGTGGCAGTAGCCCTAGTGGAATGAGGTCTAATCCCAGCTGGAATCTCCTTGCCATGATGGGAATAACAGAAAGCAATGCAAAACCCAATCCACTTAGAAATAGTTTGTTTTGACACAGGCTTGCCCTGAGAACTCAAAGCAAAAGAAACAAATAACTGCTGAGACTGCCTGAACCCTTTAGTTCTGTCCAAATAATATCGCAACTGCCTGTGTACATCTAAAGTGTGCAAAATCTTTTCCCCTTTATTTTGGGGATTTGCATAAAAAGTAGGCAAATGAATAGTTTGGTTTAAAGCCACACTAGAAACCACTTTAGGCATAAAGGAAGGATTAGTACGTAAAGATACCCTATCCTTATGGAAAATTAAGAAAGGCTCAACCGCCATAAGGGCCTGCAACTCAGAAACCCTTCTTGCAGAGGTAATAGCCAACAAAAAGCAGTCTTCCATGATAAAAACTTTAATTCAGTAGTAGCTGCAGGCTCAAAAGGTTGTAGAGTGAGTTTCTCCAACACAAAATTGAGATCCCAAGCAGGAGTAGGAGCTCTTCGTGGGGTCTTATATTCTTTGCCCTCTAAGAAATTGCTTGAACAAAGGATGAAAAAACAATGGTGGGTCACAATCATAGTGAGCGAAATTGCTGCAGCATGAACCTTAATAGAAGAGAAGGACAAACCTTTGTCCAGTAACTCAGTAAGATATTGAAGAGCCACACTTAAATTAGGCTCAGAAACATCAAAATCCTTTGCTGCACTCCAAAATAAAAATCTCTTCCATTTATCTGCGTACACTTTCCTTGTACTAGGCCTTCTAGCTTCCAAAATAACATTCAAAACTTGCTGTGGAAGTGGAGGCCCACTATGGTTCAAAACAGAATATGCCAGGCTGTTAGGTGCAGAGAGTGAAGCTTGACATTGAGCAAATGACTGTCCTCCTGAGACAACAGGTGTGGAATCGAAGGCAAAGGCCATGGAGGCTTCCGTACCAGGCTTCTCAGTAATGGGTACCAATGCTGTCGAGGCCAATCTGGAGCTATCAAAATCATCCTTGGCTTGTCTTGTCTGGCCTTTAGTAGTACCTTTGGGAGGAGAGGCAGAGGCGGAAAGGCATACACATGAAGATTGCTCCAATTGAAAGAAAGAGCATCCACTTTCCAAGCTGTGGGATGAAACCTTTTGTGCAAAACTTTGGCAGCTGGTGGTTTAGTGGAGAAGCGAACAGATCTATGTCTGGAGTTCCCCATGACACTGTCAATTTCTGAAATACATGAGGATCCAATTTCCACTCGTGGGGATCCATAATTTGTCTGCTCAACACATCTGCTAAGGAGTTCTGTGCTCGGCAGAAACCTTGCCTGAAGATTTAGCTGTAAACTGAGAGCAGTCTCCCACAACATCATTGCTTGCCTGCATAGAGGATAAGAATGTGTTCCGCCTTGCTTGTTGATGTACCACATGACAGTTGTGTTGTCTGTTAGAATCAACACCTGCCCTGGAAGAAGTAAATCCTTGAAAGCTATTAATGCAAACTGGACTGCTAACATCTCTTTCAAGTTGATATGTAGATGTTGTAGTCTGGCAGGCCACTTGTCTTGTATCCACTTTCCATTCAGATGAGCTCCCCAAGCTTTGTCTGAGGCATCTGTCGTTAGAATCTGACTCGCCTCTGGCCGGGTCACAGAGAGTCCCTTGTTTAGGTGACATTCCTGAGCCCACCACAACAATTCCTTTTGAATGCAAGGTACTATTTGAATGACAGTGTCCAAATCCTGGCAGTGCTGTGTCCATACATTTTTGAGATACCATTGTAGCTTCCTCATATGCAGTTTGGCATTGGGAAGCACCAGAATACAAGATGCCATGAACCCCAAGGCTTGAAGAACTGTCCTTGCAGTCAGCCTGGACTGATGAGACAACTGATGAAAGTAAAGGGAAAGATTCTTTTGTTTGTCCGGGGTCAAAAAGGCCATCTGGGATGCTGTATTCAGTCTCACACCCAGAAAGCACATGTCCTGAGAGGGTACTAGACTGGACTTTATTTCGTTCACAGAATACCCCAGGCATCTTAGCACTGCTATCACATAATCCAAATGATGAAGAAGCTCGTCCCTTCCTTGAGCCAGAATCAGGCAATCGTCCAAATAAGGATAGATCTGTATTCCTTTTAACCTGAGGAAAGCTATCACTGGAGCCAGAACTTTCGTGAACACTCTGGGCACAGTAGATAAGCCAAAGGGCAATGCAGAGAACTGATAATGAGAAGTCCCAGCTCAAACGCAGATACTTCCTGCAACTCAGTCTGATAGGAACATGAAGATAAGCCTCCTTGAGATCCAAAGTTACCATCCAATGATCTTTGCCCAGCAGAGGTAAAAGCTGCTGTAACGTCAACATTTTGAACTTGGGAATGTCCAGATAAGTGTTGAGGATAGATAAGTCCAAAATTGGTCTCCACGTGTTCCCTTTCTTTGGTACTAGGAACAGGCGAGAATAAAATCCTAGGCCCACTTCTGGCATAGGGACCGGCTGAATGGCCCCTATTTGGAGTAACAGAGAAATTTGCTTGTGAGCCTCTATTCTTTGTTGAGGAGGAACGTCTGGCATGCCTTTGAAAGGAGGCAAGGTATGGAAATAAAACCTGTAACCGTGGTGTATGATATCCAATACCCATCTGTCTTGGGTAATTAAACTCCAATTTTCTTTGAAAAGTGCCAACCTTCCTCCCAAAGGTGCTGCCAGACGAGAAGGCTCTGGCAGCTGAAAAGGTAGGTCATTGGGTCTGTTTACGAAAGGACTGACCCCTGCCCTCACCGAAGACTGTGCAGGAGAACTCCCTGTTCTAGGCCTGAAAGAGCCCTGAGCTCTGCCCCTACCACGTCTAGATCTACCCCTAGACTGGTAATCATAAGAAGGATACGTCCACCCCTTAGTAGGCCAATTTCTACTAAACTTTGGAGGCTGAACCTGCAAAAAATCTTTAACAGTCTGCATAGACTTAGCCTTGTCTTCCATTTTCTTTAAAACTGCCTCAACAGGAGAACCAAACAACACATCAGATTGTAAAGGAGCATCTAAAATCCTTGTTTTAACATGGTCAGATAAATTCTGATCCCTCAGCCAGGCGTGCCTGCGAAGAACTGACCCAGTGGCAGCCACCCTAGGCGAGGCCTGTACAGCATCAAAACCACATTGCAAAGAATGCTTACCCACCTGTTCAGAAACATGTACTAAATCTTGCAACTCTTTACAATCAATACCTTCCGCCAGAGCATTAACCTTAGACTTCAATTGTGAAAGGAGATAGTTTTGGTATTTCAACATGTGAAACTGGCAATTCAAAGCCCTCATAGCTAGAGTGGAAGAAGTATAAACTTTCTTTCCCCATCTATCCAAAGCCCTGGCCTCTTTATCTGTAGGAACCGGATTCTTGACAACAGAAGCCTTAACACCTTTAGGCCCCTGACTAACAGTTTCTGGGTCTGCCCTAGGACTCTTAAAAAGATACTTATGAGCTTCAGGCACCCTGTAATACCTATCCGGTTTAACAGGAGCAGGAGGCAAAGAATCAGGATTAAGAGAAGCCTCTGTAAAACATCTTCCACCACAGCGAAAACAGGAGGTGTAGCCAAAGGCCTCTGCGGGGGTAAAAGCAAAAATTCCCTAAGCGTTTTCCTGCAACCAGAGAAGTCCAGATCTTCCCACTTAAAATGCTCCCTCATGGAATGAAGAGTTTCTGAAAAGAAAAATCCTCAGGAGGAGAAGCAGAAGGAGTAGAATCATCCACATCAGAATCAGAATAAGGAGAATACTCCTGCAAGTCTTCAGCCGAAGACTCTGAAACATCCAAGCCTGCTCAAAACTCCCTAGCTCAGGCTCCACCCTAGGTCTCTTATCAGGAGGGGGCAAAGAACCCCTAATCAAAGTAATCAAATCTTCTGCCATTTTAAGCATATGCTTCTTGGGCACAGTTCCAGAAGAACTAGGGGTGACACCAACTGAAGCTAAACCTGGCCTGCCTCTGGGAGAAGCCTTGGAAACAGAAGGAGAGGGCCTAACCACCCTAGGAAGGGAGGGAGTATAGTAACCTGAGAAGCCCCTTCAGCCTGACCTGCCTCCTGAGAGGCCACATCCTGCAATAACAAAGTCTCTCCCTGGGATCCCAAAGAAACCTCCGGTGGAACCACCGGCTCCACCGACACCTCTAAAGAACCGGCGTCCGATGCGGACGGTTCTTCTAGCCTAGGCTTAACTGCTTTGTCCTTGCGCTTCTTGAAGAAGCGGCCGGAGCATCCGGCGGCATTTTATAATTGCACCGCTTCAAGACTAACCTGGCACAATCTAACCTTCTCTTTATAGTGCGCTTATTGAATCTAGCACAAGAGCGACACCCAACAACGTCATGCTCAGGCCCTAAACAAGGAATACACAAAGTATGATAGTCTCTATGCGGTATCTGTTTCCCACAAGAAATACAATTATTCACTTTTTCTGACATCCGGTAAACCACTGAGGCAAGAAAAGTAAAATATTCCCAACAGGGTACTTAGCCAACTTTGACTCGGTCTGAAACTCCGAAATCGAAAAATTTCAGAACGCCAACCGGCACTTGCAATGCTGCTTCTGCATCGGACCATGCGGCAAAAAAGACTGGGGATATGACGTCGGTCATGCGCATTTGTACCCTGACGTCCTGATGTCAGTCAAATGCGCCTTGACCGATGTCAGCCTTATACTTTGATATTCGGGCCGACCGAGGACAGCGGACTACCCAAGTGTAAGGACTGCAGCAATATGAGATGAAGAACATCTGGAAACATTCTAGAGTAGTTGCTGTCCTCCCGTTGTTTTACAGGCTATGACTCCTAAGGTAAGCATGAGTTTAACTTTTGGGGGGAAAAAAATAATCTGTCTGGTACAGAGGAATTCCCCTGAAAAGAGGTATGTCTATCCTGTGCAAGCGGTAACACTCCTGAACCAGTGGTAGTACACAACAGTGTGAAAATCTGTTGCCAGAGAAAAAGATTGACAGCATGTCCTATGGGACAGACTTCAAGATGCAAGGACAGAACGGTAAGGGGGAAGGAATGCTGGCATACTTCTTCAGAAGGTGTATTCCAACCATTTGCTTCTCTATTACCAACCCTTTTTTGTTTCCAGTTTGACAGATGATGTCAGGGATTTTTTATTTTTTTTAAAGCAGAAGATTTTGTAAGATTTATAATGTGGGGCTTGAAAATTTTTAGTAATTTCCAGAGATAATTTCCCTCTGACAAACTGTTTGTGAGCCTGAGTAGCAGCAGCAAGGCCAAATAAAATCTGGTTAAGGAGTGTTACAGTAGGCACTAGATACACATATCTCCCTCCAGGGGAATTCCTCCCTACCCGTCAAATTAGAGTTTAGAAATCGCAGACTTAACTTCATCAGAAAAAGTTTGAGTGTACACCCAGGCATATTTTCTCAAAACAGTAGCAGTAATAGAAGCCCTAGACACAGAAGAGTACAGTTGTGTACACTTACCATAAATGTAGACAGAGTGCATTCACTGTTGCAGTTATCACATTTGGGTTACCTGCCTGCAGGTAGCCCTCAGCCGGCCTGAATACCAGAGTCTTGGATTCTTGTGTCGGATGCTGTCTCCTCTTCCATGATGTCAGGTGGTCAGGGGTATAAAACATGCAGCCGATGCCATTACATCAGTTTTTCTTGCCCCAGATGTCAGGTTCCCCCACAATGGGAAGCAATTATATGTTATGGTACACCTCCATCAAAAAGCAAATACACCAGAAAACTTTAAATACACCAAAGATGGAAAGGTAGAGCCAAGAGAAGTTAAGAGGCTGGAGGGAAGGTAACCAGGACTGCAACAGTGAATACACTGGAACATCAACATAACTGGATGCTACTTCCCACCTGGCCAAAACATCCCTCCACTAGAAAACCTCCTCAGCTGGTTTACCCACCATCTCCCCCAAGAAAATATCATTTTAGGTGATTTCAATATTGACTGGCAATCCTGTTCTGGCAACCATCCAACCCATCATGTAAACCTTCATGGCTTCAACCAACTAGTCCAGTCACCAACCAGGATAAATAAAAACTCCAGCAAGCACACTACCCTGGATTGGATACTAGTCAGTAAGAGCCCCCAGTCATATATAACAGGCTGCTTATCAGATAGCCTCAAAGATCACTCCCCAACATTCCTACTAAAAAAATACCTATACCAAGCTAAACCTGTCATCTATCGTCAAATACATAAAAAACTAAACTTTAACCCACTCACATTCATCTCATCCCTCAAAGAATGTAACTGGCATCCTCTAAAGTACCTCAGTCGTGATGACACAGTTGAATTTTTTAATACTACATTCCTGAGCATCCTTAATTACAATGCCCCCATAAGACTTTCCAGAATCAAAGCACAATCCTCCCCATGGCTACAGAAAACCGCTAAGTCAGAAATGAAAAAGAGGGATAAAGCCTGGGAGCACTGGCGCAAAACCAAGACCCCCTCAACTAGACAGAAATTCCTAGAACTGCGCAATAGAGTCAAATAGCTAATAAAACAGGACAAATTCCAATACTACCAGTCTGCCCTAGACTCCTCCCAACACAGCCCCAAACAATTCTGGTCCTCCATAAACTCCATCCTCCACCCAGGTAAAGTCAGTACCCTTCCTCTTAACATCCCTCACTCCTCAGAAAATATTGCTACCTCATTCAACACGCACTTCACACAAACCATACTATCACTAGCTAAACAACACAACCCCCTCCCCTCCAACCCACACCTTCAAGTAGTAATCTCCCCACTGCCTTCTCCTTTTCTCCTGTACCTACCTCCAACATAAAAAAACTCTTAACTAAACTTAAGCCCACCAAATTAGCAGCAGACGACCTCCCAAGTGAATACCTACAAATCGCAGCTGATGCTCTGGCCTACCCAGTATCCATCTTGATTAACCGATCTCTGTCAGAAAGTTATGTTCCCACACTGTGGAAAGTATCACATATAATTCCCATCCACAAAGGCGGACCCTCCACAGAACTAACTAATTACTGCCCCATAGCTATTCTCTCTCCACTCTCCAAAATACTAGAAAGATGCATACACTCTCAGTTCTCAGGCTACCTCCTTACTAACAACCTCCTTTCCAATACTCAGCATGGTTTCCGACCAAACCATAGCACCACCACTGCCTTACTCTCCTTTACTAACACTATCCTTCAGCATAAAAACAATGGCTATCTCTCCTCTGCTACTTTCCTAGACCTATCTAAAGCATTTGACATGGTCCCACACAAACACCTTATCTCCGTCCTCAATAACCTATCCTTCTCACAATCAGTCACCAACTGGTTTCAGAGTTACCTGTCTGACCACCAACAATCCGTTGTATGGCAGAATGACATCTCCCCAACTACTTGTCTCCATAGGGGTTCCCCAAGGATCCATCCTTGGAACCTCCTACTCTTCTCTGTTTTCACCAATAATCTAGCCTCTGCCACCAAACATGGCACACTCATACAATACGCAGATGACTCAACCATCATCTGCTCAGCCCAGTCCCTACCCAAACTGCAAAAAGTCACACAGGAAGCCTTTTCCTCTATTGAAACTTGGTTATCCGATGCCCAATTAATACTCAACCCAAACAAAACTAAACTACTCAATTTCCAACCCACCAAACATACTCAAAACAACTCTCACTTTAACATCACAGCTAAAGACACCACAATATACTCAACTGAACAAACCAAACTACTAGGAGTGGAAATAGACAATAAACTAAAATTTGACATTCACATATCCATGACCATAAAAGAAGTCCACAAAAAACTAGGAGCGTTATACAGAAATAAGCAACTTCTCACCAAAGTAGCAAAGATTTCAATAGCAAATTCCCACCTTATCTCCACCCTACTTTATGCCTCTCCAATATATACCAACCTAAGGCAATGCGATCTAAACAAGCTAGAGACCTGCTATAACAAAATCCGCCAAATTCGCCACAGGGGCATCCTACCGTAGTCACCACTGTCTCTCACTTGCTGAACTGGGATGGCTTGAACTCCCTCACCTCCTTCAATGGTATCAACTCTCACTCGCCCACAAACTAGTAAACCATCCACTAAATGTCCCATCCCTCCAGAATCTACTCCTACCCTATTGCACCACCAGACCACTTTGATCCAGCAACAAAAATCACTTGCAGATCACTAAAGCCAATAACTCTGCTGGTGAAGCACTATTCTTTTGCACCATAGCCAAATTATGGAACTCCTTCCCACCCACAATTACCTCCATACCATCATGCACCCACTTCAAAACTTTACTAAAAGCGCACCTAAAAAGATGCTGGCTATGGCCTTGCAACTCCCACTCTAATTTCACCCACCCCATCCAACCACTACCTTTCTTTCCACTCCAATAACTGCCTTGATTATAGCAAGCTCAGATGCTCATAAGCCTAGTACTTATTATACAGCAGGAACTTCTTATTGTAACATTTGTTAATGTCTGTTATTTACTTCACAGATAAAGATTCTAGTTGTCTACTGATGTACTATGTTCTTCATCTGTAAATATGTTGTAAGTAACTGCTATGTAAATTGTTAATCGCTATGTAATCCAATGTAACTACTGTCTGTTTATTTCAACTGTGGAGCTTTTCTCCCCGGGCCTCTGCTGAAAATGGACCTACGTCCAGACGGACACTCCCGGTCAACAAATATAAATAAACAACTAAATAAATAAATGTATAAGTGTACACAAAGTACAGTTGTGTACACTTAACATAAATGTAGATGTTCGAGTGTATTCACTGTTGCAGTCATTACATTTGGGTAATCTGCTGACAGTTTGCTCTCAGTCAGCCTGATTAACAAAATCTTGGGTCCTGCGTCGGCTGCTGTCCCTTCTTCCATGACGTCAGGTCGTCAGGGCTATAAAACATGCAGCAGATGCCATTTTCATCAGTTTTTCTTGCCCCAGATGTCAGGTGCCCCCCAAATGGGGAGCAAAATATAAATATATATATATATATATATATATATATATATATATATATATATAAGCATGTAATTTAGAACACAACAAATATACCTCCAAATAAAAGCAAATACACCAAAAAGGCTTTTGAGCATAGTAAAAGGAGGAAGAGGTATAGTAAAGGAAAAAAAGGGGGCTGGCGGGACTGCAACAGTGAATACACTCGAACATCTACATTTATGGTAAGTATACACAACTGTACTATGTTCTTCGTGTTTCACTGTTGCAGTCATTACATTTGGGTAGAATCCCAAAGCTATGGTTGGGGAGGATGGAATTATACAGCATTAGGAGCAGCTATGAGACCCTGCAGGACAGCAGTTGCAAAACCTGCTCTGGATTTAGAGAAGAGAGGTAAATGGTAATGTTTGGTGAATGTATGACCTGAGCTCCAGGTAGCAGCTTCTAGAATTTCTCTGGTATGAACCCCTCGGAGAAAGGCTGCAGAAGTAGATGCAGCTCTGGTGGAATGGGATCTGATCCCCTTGGGAACTGGTTTACCATGGTGCATGTAGCAGAAACAAATGCAATGGCTTATCCATTTTGAAACAGTCTGCTTTGAAATAGCCTTTCCCTCTGCCCCTGCAGCAAATGCCACCGGTAATTGCTCAGATTTTCTTACAGATTTTGTTTTGTTTAAGTAGAATCTTATTTGTCTGGTGTACATCCAATGAATGCATAATCCGCTCATCCTTGTTCTGTGGATTTGGGAAAAAAGTTGGCAGATGAATGGTCTGATTAAGAGCTACACTAGATACCACTTTAGGCATAAAGGATGGATTGGTCCTGAGCGCCACCCTGTCTGGGTAAAAAATAATAAAAGGCTCCACTGCCATGAGAGCCTGTAGATCTGAAATCCTTCTAGCTGAAGTGACTGCTAAAAGAAAGGCCGTCTTCCAAGAGATACATTTTATGTCTGCAGTAGCAGCTGGCTCAAAAGGATGTAGGGTGAGCTTTTCCAATACAAAACTGAAGTCCTATGCAGGAGTTGGTGCTCTCCTGGGAGGTCTTACATTTTTGGCCCCTCTGAGATACTGCTTTAGCAGGGGATGAGAAAAGAGGGGAGGCTCTGTGTTGTAATGAGCTGAAATGGAAGAGGCATGGATTTTTATGGAAGAGAAAGATAAGCCCTTGTGAAGCATCTCAGTCAAATATTGCAGAATCTGAGGAATATTGGGCATTGCTGTGCTTATTCCTTGTGTTTGGTTCCAGGCACAGAATCTTTTCCATTTATCCGCATAAGATTTTCTAGTACTAGGCTTTCTAGCCTCCAAAATGACTTCCATTTCAGGTTTGCTCAGAGATGTAACTGGTGTAATTAGTTGATTAGCCATGCTGGAAGATTCAGAGTTTGGAGCTGAGTGTGCAGAATTTGATAGTTCTGCTGAGACCGTACATAAGGAGTCTGAGGCAGGTACCAAGGAGGTAGGTGTGACATATTGCATAGGAGTGGGTACCAGTGTTGGCGAGGCCAGCTGGAGCAATCAGAATCATCTTTGGTATTTCCTGTCTGACTTTTAGTAAGACCTTGGAGAGCAGAGGCAGAGGGGGAAAGGCATAGACTGATAGGTTTTTCCAGCTGAAGGATACAGCATCCACTTTCCAAGCTTTTCTGTGGTGAATTCTTGTGCAGAATGTCCAACTGATAGTTTTGGGGGGGAGGCAAACATATCTATGTCTGGGCTCCCCCATTTGCGTGTCAACATGCTGAAGATTTGTGGATCCAGTTTCCATTCATGTGGGTCCAAAGGATTTCTGCTTAGCTCGTCTGTCAGAGTATTTTGTTTTCCTGGCAGGAATTGAGCTTGTAGATGTATTTGATAAGTCAAAGCCATGTTCCATAAAGCCATGGCTAGTCTGCAAAGGGAGTAGGAATGAGTACCCCCCTGCTTGTTTATGTACCACATGAGTGTGGTGTTGTCTGCCTTTACCAGTTGTTGTCCTGGGTGAAGATAGCCCTTGAAGGCTGTCAGAGCATTCTGTACAGCTAGCATCTCTTTCTGGTTGATATGCAGGTGCATTTAATTTGGGCTCCATTGGCCCTGAATGCATTTCCCTGCCAGATGTGCCCCCCAAGCGTAATCTGATGCGTCTGTAGTCAGTGTTTGGTTGGCAGGGGGTGGAATGAATGACAGTCCCTTGTTTTGGTGACAGGCCTCTACCTCCCATAGGACCTCTTGCTGCAGGCATGGAATTATAGGAATTATTGTTTCCAGGCTGTGACAAAGTTAACTCCATAAGCTTTTTAGGTACCATTGAAGTTTCCTCATATGCAGTCTTGCATATGGAATTATTAGAATGCAGGAAGCCATGAACCCCACAGCCTGCAGAACTTGTCTTGCAGATAGCTGGGTTTTTGTGGCCACTTGTTTGAAGAAAGTCATTAATTGAATTTGTTTTTCTGGTATAAGGCAAGTCATCTGGGCAGTTGTATTCAAGCTTGCACCCAGGAATGTAATTAGTTGAGAGGGTACCAGTTGTGATTTCTTTTCATTTATGATGTATCCTAGACAAGTTAGAAGCCCCTTCAGAAACGCTAGATGTTTTAGAAGAGTATCCTTGTTTTCTGCCTAAATTAGACAATCGTCCAGGTAAGGATAAATTTGAATGCCTCTGTCTGCTTGGAAGGGTTAAGGTTAAGTCATTGTGCCATTTTTCCATAGGGGGAGGCTTACTACTCCCTGCTTTGGAAGTGAGAGGCCCCCACTGCTTAGGCCTGTGTGGAGCTTGAGACTGTAACCTAGGTGGTCTGCTGTTACTGGGTTTGGACTGAGAAGGCCTGGAAGAGACTGGAAAGGACCATTTCCTTGAAGGTCAAAGCCTACTAAATCTGGGAGGCTGTACTTGTAGGAAATCGTTAACAGTTTGCACAGATTTAGCTTTTTCTTCCATCCTTTTGAGGACTTCTTCTGCTTTGTTGCCAAACAGGCGGTCTTGGTTTAAGGGAGCATCCAGTAATTTGGCTTTAACATGATCTGGCAAATTTTGCTCCTTAAGCCAAGCATGCCTTCTAAGTACAAACCCAGTGACAGCAGCCCTGCAAGAAGCTTCTAAAAAGAGTCAAAACCACATTGCAAAGTATGTTTACCAACTTGTTCTCCAGAATGCATTAAATCCTGTAATTCTTTGTGTTCAGCACAGTCAGGAATCAACATCAGTAGTCCCATAATATGCTGCTGGTACTTAAACACATGAAACTGGCAATTTAAATCCCTAACAGCCAAAGTAGCAGGAGTGTATACCTTCTTACCCCCATCTGTCCAAGGCTCTAGAATCTCTATCAAAAGGGGTAGGATTTTGGCAGCAGTAGCCTTAATGCCTTTTGGTCCCTGGGAAGTGGTCTCTGGATCTGCAGTAGGATTCTTGAAGAAAAAATTACAGTTGTGTACACTTACCATAAATGTAGATGTTCGAGTGTATTCACTGTTGCAGTCATTACATTTGGGTAATCTGCTGGCAGGTTGCCCTCAGTCGACCTGAATATCAAAGTCTTGGATCCTGCATCGGTTGCTGTCTCCTCTTCCATGACGTCAGGTCGTCAGGGGTATAAAGCATGCAGCCGATGGCATTTTATTCAGTTTTTCTTTCTCCAGATGTCAGGTGCCCCCCAAATGGGAACAAAAATATGTATATATAAATAAACAGCAATATATATATATATATATATATATATATATATATATATATATATATATATATAAATGCACTTTTAGCAACATAAACTTTACCTTCATCTAAAAGCAAATACACCACAAAGGCTTTAGAGTATAGTGAAGGAAAGAGAAGTTCTAGAAGAAAAAAGGGGGATGGTGGGTGGCTAACCCGGACTGCAACAGTGAATACACTCGAACATCTACATTTATGGTAAGTGTACACAACTGTACTATGTTCTTCGTGTTTCACTGTTGCAGTGTTTACATTTGGGTAGAATCCCAAAGCTATGGATGGGAGGATGGAACTAAATAGCATTAGGGGCGGCTATAAGGCCCTTCAGAACTGCAGTGGTAAAGCCTGCCCTAGACTTAGAGAAGAAAGGCAAATGATAATGCTTTGTAAAAGTATGAACAGAGCTCCAAGTAGCAGCCTCTAGAATGTCTTTTGTTAGAACTCCTCTGAGAAAGGCTGCTGAGGTAGAGGCAGCCCTGGTAGAATGTGGCCTGATTCCTTTGGGCACTGGTTTACCATGATGCAAGTCGCAGAAACGAATGCAGTGGCTTATCCACTTAGGAATAGTCTGCTTTGATATAGCCTTCCCCTCTGATCCTGCAGCAAATACCACCAGTAGTTGCTCAGACTTTCTTAGAAATTTGGTCCTGTTTAAGTAGAATCTTAACTGTCTGTGTACGCCCAATGAATGCAGAATCCGCTCCCCCTTGTTCTGCGGATTTGGGTAAAATGTTGGCAGGTGAATAGCTTGGTAAAGAGCCACAATGGATACCACCTTAGGCATAAATGAAGGATTGGTCCTGAGGGACATTCTGTCCAGGTAAAATGTAATAAAAGGCTCCACAGCCATAACGGCCTGTAATTCTGAAACCCTTCTTGCTGAAGTGATTGCCAAAAGGAAAGCTGTTTTCCAAGATAAGAACATTATATCTGCAGTAGCTGCTGGTTCAAAAGGAGGCAGGGTGAGTTTTTCCAGCACAAAATTGAGGTTCCATGCCGAAGTTGGTGATCTTCCAGGAGGGCCTTAGATTTTTGGCCCCTCTAGTACTGTTTTAGCAGAGGATGAGAAAAGATGGGAGGCTCCATGCTGTAATGAGCCGAGATGGCAGAGACATGGATTTTTATAGAAGAAAAAGATAGGCCCTTGTCAAGCATCTCAGTCAAGTATTGTAAAATCTGAGGAATATTTGGTTTTGCCATGTCCATTCCTTGTGCTTGGTTCCAAGCACAGAATCTCCACCATTTGTCAGCATAAGATTTTCTAGTACTAGGCCTTCTGGCTTCCAAAATGACATCCATCACAGATTTACTGAGAGGTGTTTGAATAATTACATGATCAGCCATGCTGCCAGGTTCAAAGTTTGGAACTGAGGGTGCACAATTTGGTTGTGCTGCTGAGACAGTAGATGAGGTACTTGAGTCAAGTACCAAGGAGGGAGTTGAGACATATTCCTTAGAATTGGGTACCAGTGCTGACGAGGCCAGTCCGGGGCAATTAGGATCAATTTTGTTTTTTTCCTGTCTGACCTTTACCAAGACCTTGTGGAGAAGAGGCTGAGGAGGAAAGGCATAAGGATAAATTTGAATGCCTCTGTCTGCTTGGAAGGGCTTTATCAACTGAAGGATAGGGCATCCACTTTCCATGCTTGTCTGTGATAAGTCCTTGTGCAGAATTTGTCCAGTTGACAATTCTGGGGAGAGGCAAATAGAGCTATGTCTGGGCTCCCCCATTTCTGTGTTATCATGCTGAAGACTTGTGGATCCAGTTTCCACTCGTGAGAGTCCATAAGATTTCTGGTCGTCTGCCAGAGTATTTTGTTTTCCTGGCAGGAACTGAGCTTGAAGATGTACTTGGTAAGTCAAGACCGTGTCCCACAGTGCCATGGCTAGTCTGCAAAGGGGGTAGGAAGTGTACCCCCCTGCTCGTTTATGTACCACATAGTTGTGGTGTTGTCAGTCTTTATCAATAGTTGTCCTGGATGAAGTAAGTCCTTGAAGGCTGTCAGGACATTCTGAACAGCTGGCATCTCTTTTTGGTTGATATGTAGATGTATTTGTTTTGGGCTCCATATGCCCTGAATGCATCTCCTGGTCAGGTGGGCTCCTCAAGCATAGTCTGATGTGTCTGTAGTTAGGGTTTGGGTGGCAGGGGGCAGAGGAATCACTGTTTCCAGACTATAACGATGCTGACTCCATAAACTTTTTAAGTACCACTGAAGTTTCCTCATATGCGGTCTTGCATATGGAATTAGTAGAATGCAGGATGCCATGAACCCCAAAGCCTACAGAATTTGTCTTGCAGATAACTGGGTTTATGTTGCCATCTGTTTGAAAAATATAGTCAGTTGCCTTTGTTTGTCTGGTGTAAGGTAAGCCATCTGGGCAGTTATATTCAAGCTTGTACTCAGGAATGTAATTTTTTGAGAGGGTACCAGTTGTGATTTATTTTCGTTTATTGTGTACCCTAGGCATGTTAGAAGCCTTTTTACAAATGCCAGATGCTGAAGAATGTCCTTGTTTTCTGCTTGAATGAGACAGTCGTCCAAGTAAGGATAGATTTGTATGCTTCTTTGTCTGCAACATGCAATTACTGGTGCCAGGCACTTTGTAAAAACCCTGGGCGCAGTAGATAAGCCAAAGGGCAGTGCAGAGAATTGGTAATGCATAAAACCTGCCTTGAAGCGGAGGTATCTTCTGCACGATTCCCTTATTGGGATATGCAGGTATGCCTCTTTTAAGTCTAGAGTCACTAACCAAGCGTTCTTGCCAAGCATGGGCAGTAGCTGTTGTAAAGTCAGAATTTTGAATTTTGGGATGCCCAAGAACGTGTTCAAAATCGATAAGTCCAGTATTGGATGCCAAGCATTGTCTTTTCTGGGTACCAGGAACAGTCTTGAGTAAAACCCTTGTCCTTTTTCCTGTTCTGGTACTAGTTGAACAGCCCCCATATCCATGAGGGACGTCAATTGTTTCTGAGCCTCCGCCCATTGATTTTGTGGCAGATCTGGCCAACCGCTTGGAATTGGCAGAGTATGGAAATGAAATATGTGCCCCTGGGATACTATGTTTAATACCCACTTGTCCTGAGTAATTAACTGCCAATTTTGAGCATGAAGTGCTAATGTTCCCCCCATGGGGCTGCCAAAAGATAAGTGCTTGATGATGGTACAGGGAAGTAATTGAGACTGCTTACTGTAGGGTTAGAGGCACTCCATTGCTTTTGACCTGTAAGAACCTTGTGATTGGTACCTAGAGCCTTTTGAGCATCTGGATTTACCTTGTGAGGGTCTGTTGGACACAGGAAAAGACCAATTTTTGTAGGCCAGTGCCTACTGAATCTGGGTGGCCGCACTTGTAAAAAATCTTTTACAGTTTGCATAGATTTAGCTTCGTCTTCCACTTTCTTTAAAACCTCTTCTGCCTTATTACCAAACAAAGTATCATGCTGTAAAGGTGCATCCAACAATTTAGCCTTAACATGACCAGGCAGATTTTGCTCCTTGAGCCAGGCATGCCTTCTAATCACAGATCCAGTAACTGCGGCCATGCAAGAGGCCTACAAGGAATCGAAACCACATTGCAAAGTATGCTTTCCAACCTGTTCTGCTGCATGCAATAATTCCTGTAATTCTTTATTTTCCACACAATCAGAAATCAACGTCATTTTCTGTTTCAATAAGCGCATGACATGCTGTTGATATTTAAGCATATGAAACTGGCAGTTTAAGGCCCTAATTGCAAAGTTTGCAGAAGTATAAACCTTTCCCCCATCTATTCAGCACCCTGGAATCTCTATCAGAGGGGGTAGGATTTTTGGCTGTAGAGGCCTTTACACCTTTGGGACCCTGTAAGATAGTTTCAGGATCAGCAACAGAATTTTTAAATAAAAATTTGTGGGAGTCAGGAATCCTGTCATATCTGTCTGGCTTACTAAGAGCCGGAGGTAGGGAATCAGGAGCCATGCTCGATTCCAAAAACAAATCATCCACAATGTCTAATACAGGAGGTATAGCCAAAGGCCTATGCTGAGGAAGAAGAAAATCCCTAAGCCTCTTTTCTGATTCTGAGAAATCTTGACTCTCCCAATGAAAATGTTCCCTTAAAGTATGCAAGGTTTCTCCAAAAGAATAATCCTCAGGAGGAGATGCATATGGAATGGATTCTTCTGCATCTGAATCCTCATAGGGTGGTATAGAAAATTCTTGATCAGAAGAGGAATCAGAGGAAATAGAAACCTGATCTGAAGATTCATAATCAGTGTCTTCCCTAGGCCTCTTAGCAGGGGGGGGGGAGTTGGGAACCCCTGATCAAGGTAATTAAGTCCTCAGCCATATTGATCATCTGTTTTTTTAGGCATAGGGACCTGAGTACGTGGCTCATGGGTCAGCGTTTTAGACTTAGAAGTTGTCTTTGTCTTTGTTTTTGAAGCTGGCGTCGGTTTAATATAGAAATGTTGAGGCCTGAAAACACCCTCAGAAGCCGGTGCCTGCTCAGCAGCTCCGGACCCATCCGAGGGAGAGACATCCGCGGGTACAATACTCTTGAGAATCTCGTGGCATACCAGACTCCACATGGGTCTCAGTAGCGGCCTGCGACTCAAAAGTAGTGGGTATCAGGGGCTGCAAAAGTGCTTCACTGAGTACCGGTGAACCAGCGACTGGCTTAGGGGATGCTTCGTCATCTGTTTTGGACCTCGACTTGTCTGTCTCTGTCCTTTTCTTTGCATTTTTTGTGAACTCCGGTAGTCGGATTGCTATCCGACGACATTTCAGGGTAATTAAATCTGGATCCAAAATATTTTGAAGCAAAAATATACAGACGCTTAATAGTGCGTTGGTTAAATCTAGCACAAAACTGACAGCAAGGCACGTTATGATCTGGGCCTAAGCAAGGAATACAGTACAAATGAAAATCCTTATGAGGTATTTGCTTCCCACAAGTAATACAATTATTAACTTTTACTGACATCGGTAAGGAGCAAGAAAAAGTTTCCCCAGCGGGGTACTTAGCTTTATTTGTAGACTTCGGTTCTGAAACTCAAATGCGAAAATATCAGGAGTCGGCCGACCGGCACTTGCAAACTGCTTCTGCTTCGGGCACCGCGTGGCAAGAAAGACTGAATAAAATGGCGTCGGCTGCATGTTTTATACCCCTGACATCATGGAAGAGGAGACAGCAACTGACGCAGGACCGAAGACTTTGATATTCAGGCCGACTGAGAGCAACCTGCCAGCAGATTACCCAAATGTAATGTCTGCAACAGTGAAACACGAAGAACATCTTGAGAGTCAGTTACTCTAATACCTGTCAGGTTTTCTGGAAGCTGGAGGTAAAGTGTCTGGGGAAAGGCTAGACTTCAAGAAAGCATCATCTACAATGTCCAGAACAGGAGGGATAGCTAAAGGCCCGTGTTGAGGAAGGAGTAAGAATTCCATAAGCCTCTTTTTGGAGTCAGAGTAATCCTGTTTTTTCCAGCGGAAATGCTCCCTGTGTGTGTGCAAGACTTCACCAAAAGAAAAATCTTCTGGAGGGGAGGCAGAGGGAATGGAATCCTCTGCATCAGAATCCTCATAGGTAGATAAGGGCAAATCCTGGTAATCAGAAGGAACAGACATATCAGATTCCTGATCAGAAGAATCAGAAGGAAAATCAGTTCTAGGTCTCTTAGAGGAGGAAGGCTGGCTTCACCTAATTAAGATAATAAGGTCTTCAGCCATTCTTATCATTTGTTTTTTAGGCATATGGGCCTGAGCATGTGGTTTGGATGTCGGTTTTCTAGGCGTGATGAGAGTTTTAGGCCTGGATGAAGAAGATGGCATTGGTTTAAAATGCAAGCCTGTAGGCCTGAATACACCCTCTGAAGCGGGTGCCTGCACAGCAGCTCCGGACCCATCCAAGGTAGTGACATCCGCAGGTTCCATAGTCGAAGAAGCATCTCATGGCATAGTGGACTCCAAATGGGTCTCAGCAAAGGTCTGCGAATCTGAGGTATCAGGGGCTGCAAAAGCACCTCACTGAGTACTGGGAACTAGCTTAATGGAAGCGTCGGCAGCAGTTTGGGACCTATGCGGTCTGTCTCTGTCTTTAAGCTTTATGTTTTTTTTGGAAGATCAGTAGTCGGATGGCTTAACAAAGCCATTTCGGAGTACTGATACAGAGTACCAAAATAATTTGCTGCAAAGATAGCCCGACCACGAATAGTTCGGGGATTGAACAAGGCACAAAATTGACAACGAGGGACGTTGTGGTTTGGGCCTAAGCAAGGAATGCAGTACAAATGAAAATATGTTTATGATTTGCTTTTCACAGGTAAGACAATTGTTAACTTTTAATGAAATTGGTTGGAGCAAGAAAAAAGATCCCCAACAGGGTATTTATTTATTTTGAAGACTTCGTTTCTGAAACTCGAAAACGAAAATTTCAGGAGTCAGCCAACTGGCACTTGCGAACTGCTTCTGGCACCATACAGCAAGAAAGACTGATGTAATGGTGTTGGCTGCATGTTTTATACCCCTGACGTCATGGAAGAGGAGACAGCATCAGATGCAGGAATCCAAGACTCTGGTATTCAGGCCGGCTGAGGGCTACCTGCAGGCAGATAACCCAAATGTGATGGCTGCAACAGTGAAACACTAAGAACATCTGCATAATCATACATACTCTTCAAAGCATGTTCAGACACCTGAGGTGGGTTAGAAATTGTAGGATTCAGACAGGACATACCTTCTGAAGGAAGTGTGGCAGAACAATATCACAAGCTGTCAACACCAGTCAATAAACTGGAAGGAGGAAATTCTCTTAAGAAATCTATTTTCTTGTCTGAAGGGAAAGGGTTTCAGTGTTCTGCATTTTCAGGAGGAGTGAGGCATTTTCAGGAGGAGTGAGGTTTAACAGAAGGCAGGAATTGAGCTGTTTACTTAACGCTGCAGTGAAAGACCGTTACTATAAAGAAAGATAAAAAAAAAAGAACAAGCACAGGAATCTTTCTAGTTCCAACCTCAACACCATGACTGTTTAGTAAAAAATACAATACAGAGAAGCTAGTGGTCTTAAAACTTTGCTGATGAGCTCAGTTACAATAATTTCCAAAAATCATGAAACTCAGGTAGTGCTCCAAAGCAGCAAGCTTTTATTCATCACAGACAAGCGATCCTCAGTAACAAAAAAATCAAATATTTTAACAATGTAAAACATATCAGCGTTTATAAGTAGTTGTGGAAAATATATGCACTGTTTAATTTTAAACCAGCCTATTCATGACAAACAACTTAAACAGGGCTATAAAAACAGCAAGTAGCGACCCCACAGACTACTTATTAGATCAAACTAAATCCTAGTTAAGGAAAGCACTACCTATCTATTTGCACCCCACATTCCAAGATAAAGTATTAAGAAAAGCATAACATAAAAAATATATACATAAAAATACTTTTAACTAAAATCACTTTCGGCTAACTAAAAACCGCGGTGGCAGTGCTGCGGTAGCGCTGTCGCCTCACAGTAAGACGCTGTCCGGTTCGATTCTCAGCTAGAGCGTCTTCTGCGTGGAGACATGCGTGAATGGGCGTACCTTCATTGAAGGTTGTGCGTCAGGCTTGGCAAGCCGGTATGTAAAAAAAAACAACTGCCAATCATTAGCGGACCGGAGTTCCGCTGTGGCGACCCCTAACCGGGAAAAGCCAAAAGACACACAACTTTCAGCTAACTAATGCAAAAACCTTTATCAGGTCTGTGACAATAACTAAAATAAAAAAAACTGCACAGCTAACCATAAACATAATCAAACAAGAACACTACAAATATACAGAAGCATCTAATAATATCTAGTAAATATCCATCCATCTGTATTAGTGTGCATAAACAGCTCAGAAAAAAATGTCAGTGCTTTGAAAAAAAACTGTTATGACAGTTTTCATGTTTACAGCCCACAAAACATGTTTACACAATGAAACTAGTAGAAAAAACACACAAAAAATACAGAAAACTGTGGATGAAGTAAACTAGTAATGTATGAAAATGGGCAGGTGTGTGCATGAGCGTCCACCAATATGGTAAATGTAGGAATTATACCAATACTACATAATAGCTACATGAAAAAATATGTGTTTTGAATTTACTGTTTAAATCTCTGATGTGATGCAATAAATGTAATCAAAGAAGAATTGACATTAACTACACACATATATACATTTATACATAGTCTACACATCATTTTTATTATTACTTAGTATATCTTTAGTACATAAATATATTCTTCAAAAAAATTGCCTAAAAAACTTTACAGATTGTATGGCAGCTTGTAAATTCAACACACTCTTAATACAGCAACAGTAGTTATAAAGTCCTGGTTTTCTGAATGCATCTAATTTCAACTGCCAGCATAATTCTTTTTTTTTCAATATACTACTGATGACCCCTTCAAACTCATCCATTTCTAAAACTATACAGAACAACAAATTAAAAACCAGAATGTCTGTGTTCTAATGTTTGGCTAAGGAGTTCCTGTGCCACTTACACCTGATGTCAGAAAGATTACCTGAAATCATCCTTTTCAGTTTATTCATAGTCTTACCCACATAAAATGCAAGACTGTCATTACACATGGCTCAACATACACCTTTTTCAGTACTGCAGTTATTACCTGCTGAAGATTTCACCATCTTTTTAAGACAGGAGCACTCAAATGAGTCACACTCCAAGTATTCACAGAAAGTGCAGTCAGGTGGCTCACAGATTTTAGTACTAGTGCCATCCTGGTGTTCCTTTTTTCCTTTTCCACATATTTAAGTATGCTTCTGCTCTTTTTATCTACAAAAATAGGGTGATTTACTAAAACCCTTAAAAGCTGTCAGTGAGGAAGGCCCAGTTCTCCTTAACAATGACTTTAACTGTATTGAAATCCCAGGTGTAAGTTTCTCTTCTTTTGGGTTAGGGTGGTCTCATTGCATAATTCTACCAAAAGACCTATTACACGTAGGGCCATTGCTAGTTTTAGAATCTCTAATGGGATCCAGGATCATATGTAACATGTTTATAGGTTCATAGGATCATACTAGGCTATCTGCCCTACGGCATTTATAAGCCTAGCCAGAGTGTGTTTGGCTTTCGCCACCCATTTTAAATAAATTTTGCTATGCCCTTTTTCGAGGTTAGTATACTGTGCCTCTGTCTAACAATGACACAGAAGTGATACCCGGGGTAAACCTACGATCTCCCATCCACTCATCAAGAATCCTCTTGAAGAGAATCAATGAGGGACTCTGCCTAACCCGGACTGGGATTTTATTCCAGAGTGAAGGGAGCCTCTGGATTATGAATCTGTCCCTCCAGCATGTCCTATTTATTTCAGTGCTGAGGTTGATTCACATCTTCTGGTCAAGAAATAATTTTTAAGATGATTCATATTTTTGAGAAAAGGAGAGAAATATGTGGTAATGTGTGCTAATCTAGAGCCTTGTGATTTTATTACATTGTGCTTAGTTTTTACTGGATGCATACTATCTCTGTGAAGTAAGTAATTCACTCTTGTTGGTTTCCCGTATAAGTTACTAATTAATTTTCCTCTGTCTTTATCAACACGGACAGTGATATCAAAGAACTGCACTGACTCCAAACTGATGGAAGTGGTAGATTTCACGAAGGAGGTGGAATTATTGAAGTAATGTATAAACTCAGCGAGTTTAGATTTCTTACCTTGCCAGATTATGAATACATTGTAGATAACGAGAAGGTAGCTGGTCATAAAACTCGAGTATTGACTTTGCAGTACAAATTCCTCCTCCCACTTGTTTAAGGCTACAATGGCCGGACTAGGGGCCATAGTCGCACCCATGGCTAGCCCCCTCAACTGTTTGTAAGCTTGACCATTGCACTTTTATGGTGCTGTTTATACTGTTTGCCATGAATAAGCTTGGTTAAAATTAAATATGTATATTTTCCACACCTTCTTCTAAGTATACAAAAGCTGATAAATTTAACATTAAAATATTTCTGTTTTTTTTTTTTTAATTGAAGATCGCTTGTCTGTGACGAATAAAGGCTTGCTGCTTTGGAGCATTACCTGGGTTTCATGATTTTTGGAAATTACTGTGACTGAGCTCATCAACAACATTTTAAGACCACTAATTTCTTTTTTTTTTTTTTTTACTAAAAAGAAAGAAAATGTGCAATGTATAATGTGTTGTTGTTGTTGCGTCTTTCGGCTTTCCCCGGTTACGGGTCGCCACAGCGGAACTCCGGTCCGCTAATGAGTGGTAGTTGCTTTTTACGTGCCGAGTTACCAGCCCTGGCACAACCTTCAATGAAGGTACGCCCATTCACACAGCTCTCCACGCAGATGACGCTCTAGCTGAGACAGCGTCTTACTGTGAGGCGACAACGCTACCGCAGCACCACCACTGTGTGTTCCGTGTAATGTATAATGTGTATAAATGGAAAAAATGTTAAATACAATTTGCTTTTTCTTTTCTGTTAATGTATGTGTGCCTAAGTTGGAATAATTTAATATAGATTTTTTTTTTATTATAAAGAAAGAAAAAGTACAGTTTTGTACCTACCATAAATGTAGATGTCCGATAGGTATGCATCTGCAGTCATAACATATGGGTTGTTCTGCCTCAGGCAGCCCTTCGGTCGGCCGGATTCCAAAGTCTGGGTCTGGCCTCGGCTGATGTCACACTTTCCCCGACGTCAGAGCGTCTGGGGTATAAAAGCATCAGCCGACGCCATTTTCCTCAGTGTTTCTTGCCCCAGATGCCAGGTGCCCTCTAGGAAGGCCAAATTTGGAGGAATGCAATAAATTCCAAACATTTTCCAAAATAAATACATATATATACAAACAAATACACCATAATAGATCCCCCAGCTAGCTAATGGAGGGGTAAGTACCCTAGGAATATCACAGAGGGGAAGGAGGGAGGGTAAACCTGACTGCAGATGCATACCTATCGGACATCTACATTTATGGTAGGTACAAAACTGTACTATGTCCTTCAAGGATGCATCTGCAGTTATAACATATGGGTAGAATACCATAGCCAATCTGGGGGAGGAGGTACTAAGAAAAGGATGGTGTAATTAAGATACCCTGCAGGACTGCTGTAGCAAAACCTGCTCTGGATCTGGAGTATAAAGGTAAATTGTAATGTTTGGCAAATGTATGCACGGAGCTCCATGTAGCAGCTTCTAAAATGTCCTTGGTAGCCACCCCTCTTAGGAAGGCTGTAGTGGTGGCTGTGGCCCTCGTGGAATGAGGCCTAATGTTTGCAGGAACCGTCTTTCCATGAAAGGAGTAACAAAATCGAATGCAATTTCCTATCCACTTTGAAATTGTCTGTTTGGAAATTGCTTTTCCTTGTACCCCAGCAGCATATGCTACAAGGAGTTGGTCAGTCTTTCTGTAACTTTTAGTTCTGTCCAAGTAGTAGCGTAGTTGTCTGTGTATATCCAGAGTGTGTAGAAGTTTTTCCCCTTTATTTTGTGGATTTGGGAAGAATGTAGGCAAGTGAATAGCTTGGTTCAGGGATACCCTAGATACCACCTTTGGCATAAAAGTAGGATTGGTTCTCAATGAAACTCTGTCCTGATGGAAGATAAGAAATGGCTGCACTGCCATTAAAGCTTGTAACTCAGATACGCTTCTTGCTGAAGTTATGGCCAGAAGGAATGCAGTTTTCCAAGACAGAAACTGTAGATCCGCCGATGCTGCTGGTTCAAAGGGAGGAAGTGTTAGTTTCTCCAGCACGAAGTTGAGATCCCAAGTAGGTAAAGGGGGTTTCCTTGGAGGATTGATGTTTTTGATTCCTCTCAGAAATTGCCTGAGGAGAGGGTGCGAGAAGATAGGTGGATCAACATTGTATTCTGCTGAAATTGCTGAGGCATGAATCTTAATGGAAGAATAGGACAGGCCATTTCTGCTAAGTATTCCAGAATATGTGCCATGCTCGCCACTGTCACATCTAAGCCTTTTGTTCTGTTCCAAATGAGAAATATTTTCCATTTTGCTGAGTATGTCTTCCTTGTGGAAGGCCGGTGAGCTTCCATAATAATGTCCTTTACTCTCTGTGATAAGTTATTTTGAGGGGGGTTTATGGAATTTTCCAGGCAGTTAGCTGCAATGTTTTCAAGTTGGGATGCATGATCTTGAAATTGTTGTGTGTCAAAAGAAGAGGCCATAGGGGGAGAGGCCATGGTTTCGTCTGTGACATGCTCCTCAATAGTGGGTACCAGTGCTGCCTTGGCCAGTCTGGAGCTATCAGAATCACTCTTGGCTGTTCTGCCCTGATCTTCAGTAAAACCTTGGACATTAATGGGAGAGGTGGGAAGGCATATACTTTTAGAGCTTTCCAGCTGAAAGAGAGAGTCCACCCTCCAAGCTTGTGGGTGGTATGTCCTTGAGCAGAATGTCTTCAGTTGATGATTGTGGGGCGAGGCGAACAGATCTATCTCCAGCTTTCCCCATGCTTTTGTTATGAGTAGAAAGATGTCTGGGTGCAGCATCCATTCGTGTGCATCCATGGTAGTTCTGCTTACGCTGTCTGCCAGTGCATTTTCTTTCCCTGGCACGAACTGGGACTGTAGTTGGATATGGAGTTTCAAGCATAGTTCCCATAGATTCATGGCCAGCCTGCATAGAGGGTAGGAATGTGCCTCCCTGCTTGTTTATGTACCACATGACTGTGGTGTTGTCTGTCCTTATTAACAGGTGGCCTTGATGGAGGAAAGGTTTGAAGGCCTCGATTGCATGTATCACTGCCAGCATTTCCTTTTGGTTTATGTGCATGCGCAGCTGCCCTTGAGACCATAGGCCTTGGATACATTTGCTCTCCATGTGTGCTCCCCATCCTCGGTCTGAAGCGTCCGTGGTGATGGTTTGTTTTGTTTTTGGTTTATTGAAAGGCAACCCTCTGTTGGACTGGCAGGCTTGAGCCCACCACAGAAATTCCTTTTGGATGCATGGAATGAGTGGGATCAAAGTTTCTAAGCTGTGACTGTGCTGAGTCCATAAACTCCTTAGGTACCATTGTAATTTTCTCATATGCAGCCTTGCTTGTGGGATCAGAAGAATGCAAGATGCCATGTAACCCAGGGCCTGCAGGATTTTCCTTGCAGTTAGCTGAGTTTGTCTTGTCAGATTCATGAAATAATCCGGAAGTTGTTTTTGTTTTTCTTCTGTGAGAAAGGCCATTTGGGTGGTTGTGTCTAGATCTGCACCCAAAAAGGTTATCCTTTGGGATGGAACAAGTCTTGATTTTTGGATGTTGACTGTGTATCCCAAGGCCTGTAGTAGGTGGATGGCATAGGCCAAGTCCTTTATCAAATTTTTCTTGTTGTCCGCTTGTATAAGGCAGTCATCCAGATATGGGTAGATTTGAATCCCCTGAAGTCTGCAGTGTGCAATTAATGATGCCAGGCATTTCGTGAATACTCTGGGCGCAGTAGATAAGCCAAAGGGCAATGCTGAGAATTGATAATGCTCTGATCCTGCAAGAAATCTGAGGTGTCTTCTGCAACTTTGTCGAATAGGGACATGCAGGTATGCCTCCTTGAGATCTAGAGTCACCAGCCAAGACTCCTTGCCCAGCATGGGAAGAAGTTGCTGTAGGGTCAGCATCTTGAATTTTGGCACAATGAGGTAAGTATTCAGTGCGGACAGGTCGAGAATAGGCCTCCATTGATTTTCTTTTCTTGGAACAAGGAATAATCTGGAGTAAAATCCTTGGCCTTGTTCTGAAAGAGGTAACTTTTCTATGGCTTTCATTTAAATTAAGTTGTTGATCTGCTTTAAAGCCTCTGCCCTCTGATTTGGTGGCAGGTTTGGCATTCCGTTTCTTCTTGGCAAAGTGTGGAAGTGGAACCTGTATCCTTTGTCTATTATTTGCAGTGTCCATGTGTCCCTTGTAATATAATGCCAGTTTTTTGAGAATAAAGAAAGCTTTCCGCCCAAGGGTGCTTCCAATTGAGCCCTGGTAGGCGGAATCAAAGGAAAGTCATTGAGCCTGTCCAGGTGTAGTAGTTGTTGTTGCTGTTCCTGCACTACCTCTCTGGTTGGTAGGCTGCCACTGACGACCTCTGTAGGAGCCTCTAGCTTGCCCTCTACCTCTGGTACGCCTGTTCCTGCCCCTCTGGGATCTGTCCGAGTCTGGAAATGACCAATTCTTAGTAGGCCAGTTTCTGCTGAATCTCGGTGGTTGTACTTGCAGAAAGTCCTTAACTGTTTGCACAGATTTGGCCTTTTCTTCAAACTTCTTTAAGACCTCCTGAGCCGAGGAACCAAATAAATTTTGTTTTTCCATTGGAGCATCCAGGAGTTTAGCTTTAACATGGTCTGGTAAAGATTGTTCCTTCAGCCAGGCATGCCTACGAATAACTGCCCCAGTCATAGCTGACCTACATGAAGCTTCCAGTGCATCATAACCACACTGCAAAAAATGATTACTAACCTGCTGTGAGTTATGTACCAGATCGTGAAGGGATTTACGGTCAAGGAGTTCAGAAGAAGAAAGCTTCTTATGCAATTCATCTAACAAATACTCTTGGTACTGTATCATATGAAAATGACAATTTAATGCCCTCATGGAAAGAGTTGCAGAAGTATATACCTTCTTTCCCCATCTCTCTAAAGCTCTAGACTCCCTTTCAGAAGGTAGAGGATTTTTGGCAGTGGCAGCTGCAACCCCTTTAGGGCCCTGAGAAATAGTATCTGGGTCTGCAGAATGGGCCTTGTACAGACGTAAATGAGAATCCAGGACCCTGTAGTATCCATCAGGTTTGGCAGGTCCCGGAGGGAGAGAATCAGGGGTTGTACTAACATCATTGTACACATCATCAATAACATTCAAAACAGGAGGTATAGCTAAGGGCCTATGCTGAGGTAAATGCAAAAAGGTCCTTAATCTCTTTCTAGAATCAGAAAATTCCTGACCCTGCCATTGAAAATGTTCTCTCAGAGTGTAGTGTCTCACCAAAGGAAAACTTTTCAGGAGGGGAGGCCGAAGGGATAGATTCTTCAGCATCAGAATCCTCGTAGGCCAAATAAGCCTCCTCCTGGTGATCTGACAACTCAGATCCATCCGTAGACTCATCTGAAGAGTGTTGGTCAGAGGGCTCAGTCCTGGGCCTTTTGTCTGGTGGTGGGTGAGAGCCCCTGTCCGGGTGAGGCTGAGAACCTCTAATTAAAAAAATAAGATCCTCCGCAAGGCTGAGGATCTGAGAACTAGAAGAAGGTCTCTGAGAGGTAGTCTTGGGAGGCAAAGCTTTAGGAAGTTTAGCAGCTTTAGTCCTGGAAAAAGCCTTAATGGACATGGAAGCAGGGGGTCTAGCTGCACCACGTGCAGGAGTAGACTTGTCCAAAGGAATGGTGTCGGACATTTCCTGGACACTGGTTTCGGTAGGTAGCTCAGAAGCCGACTCAGCCGGGGCCTCCAGGGCCGCGGTGGTCGGTTGAGTAGATTCGGTTAAAGGAAGTTCCGAGGACTCTGTTTCGGCCGAAACCGAGACACTCGCAGTAGGCCTTACCATGGTTTCAGCCGAAACCGCGGGCCGCGAGTGTCGGTCCTTGTCCTTCCGTTTTTTCACCAAATGCGATGTCGGAGTCTCCGACGGCATCTTATATGCAAAATTAGCCCCAAAGAATTCCTCTGCAAACTCCGACCGACGTCTAAGAGTTCGTCGGTTGAAGGAAGCACAGGCTGAACAGGCCGAGACGTCGTGGTCTGGGCCTAAGCAAGGGAGGCAGTAAGAGTGGAAATCCTTATGAGGTATTTGTTTCCCACAAGTTAAACAATTATTTACTTTATCTGACATCGGCTGAGGCAAGAAAGAGTCCCCAACAGGGTACTTAGCTTTTTCGAAGTCTTCGTAGCTGAATCACAGGATCTGACTGACCGGCACTTGCGAACTGCTTCTGCTTCGGGCACCGTGCGGCAAGAAAGACTGAGGAAAATGGCGTCGGCTGATGCTTTTATACCCCAGACGCTCTGACGTCGGGGAAAGTGCAACATCAGCCGAGGCCAGACCCAGACTTTGGAATCCGGCCGACCGAAGGGCTGCCTGAGGCCGGACAACCCATATGTTATGAATGCAGATGCATCCTTGAAGGACATCATGTAATGTATGATATGTATAAATGGAAAAAATGTTAAATACAATTTGCTTTTTCTTTTCTGTTAATATGTACCTAAGTTGGGGTAATAATTTAATATAGATGTTTAAAGCGTTCTTTCTTTTTGAGGACTGTAGGCTGAGTCAGGGTTACTGCAGGCAGCATTTAAAACATACTTCAAGGTTGGCATAATAGGAAGAATGGGTATAGTAGGAGGTAAATCCAAATGCAGCATACCAAAGTATCTCTCCTCAGTTTAGGGGGGAGGCATCCACTTGCTCTCACAAAAATACAAGATTAATATTGTAATTACTTTTAGAAAAGGTAAAACTATAAGAGATGGAGAAGACAATAAATGCTATGAATCAAAGTCTTGGACTTGAGAATAGGAAAGATAAAGCCCTGTCTTGCTTTCTTTAGAATCCTCAAACCTTTACCTCAGGAATATATTGACTTAGTTAGTGATTTCTTTTTTCAATCCTAGGATAGAAAGTCTATAATAAACTCCTGGTTAAGGTAAGAAAATCATCCTTATGAACAGAATACATGTTTTTGAACGAGCAATGTCAAACCTTTTCTTTTTTCTTCAGAAGCTGCAAGACGACCACCAATTGAGAGATGACACTTCATCCCAAGCAAAATGTCTCTCTACCTGGTCCTTCTGAGAAGTACCTTGTCCTGAAAATCACAGAACCAAAGAAGATGGCTGCCCACTGCCCAGACTGGACACTAGGATAGCCACAGAGGACAATGCTAACCACCAGTCCTTGGTGGGAGAAGGGACTACACCAGAGAAACTTGAAACGGAAATCAGTGAATGATCTGAGGAACAAATGGCCATTGCAGTAATCCACCACTGGCTGAGTCAGTTGTGTAGGCAGAAGCTCCCATTTGTTTTTTTTTTTTTTTAAACAGTGGAAGAAGAAACAGCAGAAATTACAGCTGTCTACACTTACCATAAATGCAGATGTTAGAGTGTATTCACTGTTGCAGTCATCACACTTGGGTTATCTGCCTACAGGTAGCCCTCAGTCGGCCTGAATACCAGAGACTTAGTATTTCTGCATCAGTTGCTGTCGCTCCAGGACTGACGTCAGGTTGTCAGGGGTATAAAAATAGGCAGCCGACACCATTACATCAGTTTTTCTTGCCCCAAATGTCAGGAGCCCCCCAAACAGGAAGCAAAGTTATGGTGGGAAAAACACCACCAGTAAAAAGTAAATACCAATAGCCCTGTAATGGGTGAGTAATAGACATAAAGAGGAGGGAGAGAGACAAGGGGGCTGGAGGGTGGGAAACCAGAACTGCAACAGTGAATACACTCGAACATCCATATTTATGTTAAGTGTACACAACTGTACTATGTTCTTCGTGTTTCACTGTTGCAGTCATCACACTTGGGTTGATTCCCAAAGCTGAAGAAAGGGTGGAGGCAGTCAAGAAGAGTTGGGGCTGGCTAGTATGCCCTGCAGGACTGCTGTTGCAAAACCTGCTCTGGATTTGGAAAAGACAGGCAGGTGGTAATGCTTGGTGAAGGTGTGTACAGAACTCCAGATAGCAACTTCCAGAATGTCCCTGGTAGGGACTCCCCTGAGGAATGCTACAGAGGTAGAAGTTGCCCTAGTGGAATGGGTTCTGACCCTCTGAGGGGTTGGTTTCCCATGGTGCTTGTAGCAGAAATGGATAGTGTGCTTTCCATTTGGAAAATGTTGTTTTGAAATGGCCTTGCCCTCTGCCCCTGGTGCAAAACTGACTAGTAACTGGTCAGATTTCCTGAAGGGCTTAGTCCTATCAAGGTAGAATCTGAGCTGTCTGTGCACGTCCAAGTAATGCAGGATCCTTTCCCCTTTATTTTGTGGATTAGCAAAGAAGGTTGGCAAATGGACAGATTTGTTGAGAGTCACACTGGACACCACTTTAGGCATAAAGGAAAGGTTAGTCTTGAGGGAGACTCTATCAACATGAAAAATAATGAAGGGTTCCACAGCCACAAGTGCTTGTTGATCAGACACTCTTCTAGCTGAAGTGATGGCCAGAAGCAAGGCTGTTTTCTGAGAGAGGAATGTTAACTCTGCTGACGCTACAGGCTCAAAGGGGGGTAGCGTGAGCTTTTCCAGTACAAAGTTAAGGTCCCAAGCAGGGGTGGGTGCTCTCCTTGGTGGCCTTAAGTTGTTTGCCCCTCTCAGGAACTGTTTGATGAGAGGGTGAGAGAAGAGAGGTGGCTCAGTGCTGTAATGAGCCGAGATGGCAGAGGACTGGATTTTAATGGAGGAGAAGGATAGGCCTCTGTGGAGTAGATCTGCTAGGTAATCCAGGATTACAGGTAAGGAGGGCAGTGCTGTGTCCTCTCCTTTAGACTGAATCCAGGAACAATACCTTTTCCACTTATCAGCATAGTATTTCCTTGTACTGGGTCTTCGGGCTTCAGGAATGGCATCCAGCACCTGCTTGCTTAGGCTGGTTACTGGGGGAGAATTCAAGGAATAAGCCAGGCTGTAAGATTCAGGGCTTGCAGATGCGAATGCATGATCTGTCCCCCCTTGCTGAGCGATGAGGGTTAGGATCTGGGGTAGGTGTCAGGGTGGCACAGGTGAAAGGCTGCGCAGTAGTGGGTACCAGTCTGTCCTGTCTTATCTTGAGTAATATTCTTGAGAGAAGAGACAGAGGGGGAAGTGCATAGACTGAGAGGTTTTCCCACTGGAAGGATAATGCATTCACTTTCCAGGCCCTCCTGTAAAGTGTCCTGGTGCAGACTTTGCTGAGCTGGTGATTGCAGGGGGAGGCAAGGAGGTTCACCTCTGGGGTCCCCCATTTCTGGATTAGAAGGCTGAAGGTGCTGAGTTCTAACTGCCACTCCTTTGGGTCTAGGAGATGTCTGCTTAAATTATCTGCCAGAGAGTTTTGTTTGCCTGGCAGGAATTGAGCTTGCAGATGAATATGCATGTCCAAGGTTGTGTTCCACAGGGCCATGGCTAGCCTACAGAGTGTGTAAGAGTGGGTTCCCCCCTGCTTGTTTATGTACCACATAACTGTGGTGTTGCCTGTTTTTATTAGCACGGGTCCTGGTGAGAGTAGGGATCTGAAAGCTGTCAGAGCATGATGAACAGCTAGCATCTCAATCTGGTTGATATGCAGATGAATTTGACTTGGTTCCAGTGGCCCTGAATGAACTTGTCATCCAGGTGTGCCCACCCAGGCATAGCCTGCTGCACCTGTGGTTAGGGTCTGGGCGGCGTGGGGTTAAGTAAAGGGAAGTCCCTTGTTGTGGTTTCATGCTGCTGCTCAACAAAATCTCTGTCCTTGGATAATATATGATAGGTATGATGGTTTCCAGGTCCTGAGAATGTTGGCACCAAAGACTTTTTAAGTACCACTGAAGTTTCCTCATATGCAGTCTGGCATATGGAATTAGTAGAATGCAGAAGGCCATGAACCCTAGGGCCTGCAGGATTTTCCTTGCGGCTAGCTGGATTCTGGTGGCCATTTGAGAGAAGTAGCCTGTCAGATAGGCATGTTTTTCCTGGAGTAAGGAATGCCCTCTGGGATGCTGTGTCCAAGCTTGCTCCCAGGAATACAGTCTTTTGACTGGGGACTAGTTTTGATTTATTTTGGTTGATAGTGTACCCCAGGGAGGTTAGAAGGTTTGTTACAAATGTCAGGTGCTGCAAAGTACAGTTGTGTACACTTACCATAAATGTAGATGTTCGAGTGTATTCACTGTTGCAGTCATTACATTTGGGTAATCCTGCTGGCAGGTTGCCCTCAGCCGGCCTGAATTCCAAGGTCGTGGGTCCTGCGTCGGCTGCTGTCGCCCCTTACCTGACGTCAGGTCATCAGGGGTATAAAAGAAGCAGCCAACGCCATTTTCTTTAGTTTTTCTTGCCCCAGATGTCAGATGCCCTCCTAAAGGGTAGCCAAAATTTATATATGTATAATTACATGCACCAGTATAAAATTTACCTTCATCAACAAGCAAATACACCACATAGGTTGTATAAATCAGAGAAGGAAAGATAGGTTCCATCAGAAGAGAAAGGGGATGGTGGGTGGGTAACCTGGACTGCAACAGTGAATACACTCAAACATCTACATTTATGGTAAGTGTACACAACTGTACTATGTTCTTCGTGTTTCACTGTTGCAGTCATTACATTTGGGTAGAGTCCCAAAGCTAAGGTTGGGAGGCTGGAACTAAACAGCATTAAGAGCGGCTATGAGGCCCTGCAGAACTGCAGTGGCAAAGCCTGCCCTGGATTTAGAGTAGAATGGCAGATGATAGTGCTTTGTAAAGGTGCACACTGAACTCCAAGTAGCAGCCTCTAAAATGTCCTTGGTAGGTACTCCCCTGAGGAAAGGCTGCTGAAGTGGCTGCAGCTCTGGTTGAGTGTGGCCTAATGCCCTTAGGTACTGGCCATGATGCACATAGCAGAAACGAATGCAGTGGCCTATCCACTTTGAAATAGTCTGCTTTGTGATAGCCTTTCCTTGTGATCCTGCAGCATATGCCACTAGTAATTGCTCTGTCCAAACAGAATCTAAGCTGTCTGTGTACGTCCAAAGAATGCAGAATTCTCTCCCCCTTGTTCTGTGGATTTGGATAAAAGGTTGGCAGGTGAATAATTTAGTTGAGAGCCACATTGGACACCACCTTAGGCATAAATGTTGGGTTTGTCCTCAGACAGACCCTGTCTGAATAAAAGATGACAAAAGGTTCCACAGCCATGAGTGCCTGTAGCTCTGAAACTCGTCTTGCAGAAGTTATTGCTAGGAGTAGAGGTGTTTTCCAAGATAAAATCTTTATATCAGCAGTAGCAGCTGGCTTGAAAGGAGACAAGCTGAGTTTTTCCAAGACATAGTTGAGGTCCCATGCAGGCACTGGTGATCTCCTTGGAGGTCTTAAATTTTTGGCTCCTCTGAGGTACTGCTTTAATAAGGGATGAGAAAAGATTGGTGGCTCTACATTGTAATGAGCCGAAATGGCAGAGGCATGAATTGTAATAGATGAAAAAGATAGGCCTTTTTCCAGCATCTCAGTTAAGTATTGCAAAATCTGAGGCACATTTGGCACAGCTGCATCAGTGCCTTGTGCCTGGTTCCAAGCACATAATCTCTTCCATTTTCCAGCATAAGATTTTCTAGTACTAGGCCTTCTGGCTTCCAAAATGACATCCATCACAGCTTTACTGAGAGGTGTGTTTTGTATGACTACATTATTCGCCATGCTGCCAAGTTTAGAGTTCTGAATTGGCTGTGCAGGATATGACTGTTCTGCTGGGACAGTAGATGAGGTATTTGAGGTAAGGTCCAAGCTGGGCACTGAGACAAGCTCCTTAGTATTGGGTACCAGTACTGGCGGGGCCAGTCTGGGGCAATCAGTATCATCTTTGGCTTCTCCTGTCTGACCTTCAGGAGTACCTTGGGGAGGAGAGGCAGAGGGGGAAATGCATATACTGATAGGTTTTTCCAGCTGAAAGGATAGGGCGTCCACTTTCCATGCTTGTCTGTGATAAATCCTTGTGCAGAATCTTTTTAGTTGGTAGTTGTGAGGGGGAGGCAAATAGATCTATGTCCGGGCATCCCCATTTTTTTGTTTTCATGCTGAAGACTTGTGGATCTAAGTGCCACTCGTGGGATCCATGAGGTTTCTGCTTAGTTCGTCTGCCAGAGTAATTTTCCTTCCTGGCAGGAATTGTGCCTGCAGATGTACTTGGTAAGTCAATGCTGTGCCCCACAAAGTCATGGCTAGTCTGCAAAGGGGGTAAGAATGAGTGCCCCCCTGCTTGTTTACATACCACATGACCGTGGTGTTGTCTGTCTTTATCAGTAGTTGTCCCGGATGAAGTAGGTCCTTGAAGGCTGTCAGGGCATTTTGAACTGCTAGCATCACTTTTTGATTGATAAGTACATGCATTTGGTTTGAGGTCCATGTGCCCTGCATGCATCTTCCTGCCATGTGGGCCCCCCAGGCATAATCTGATGCATCCGTTGTTAGCGTCTGCCTGGCTGGGGGTAATGTGAATGACTGTCCCTTGTTTTGGTGACAAGCCTTTGCCCACCAACGAAATTCCTGTTGCAGACAGGGAGTAATCAGTTTCCATGCTGTGGCAATGTTGAGTCCAAACACTTTTTAGGTACAATTGAAGTTTCCTCATAAGCAGTCTTGCATATGGAATTAGTAGGATGTAGGATGCCATGAAGCCCAAAGCCTGCAGAATTTTTCTTGCAGATAACTGGGTCTGTGTTGCCAACATTTTGAAATAGGTACTCAGTTGCCTTTGTTTGTCTAACGTGAGATAAGCCATCTGGGCAGTTGTATTTAAGCTTGCACCTAGGAATATTATCTCTTGATAGGGTACTAATTTTTTAATTTCTTTTCGTTGACTGTGTACCCTAGGCATGTTATAAGTATTTTCACAAATGTCAGATGCTGTAGAAGGATGTCCTTGTTCTCTGCTTGAATTAGACCAGTCGTCCAAGTAAGGATATACTTGTATTCCTCTTTGTCTGCAGAATGCAATTACTGGTGCCAGGCAATTTGTAAAGACCCTGGGCGCAGTAGACAAGCCAAAGGGCAGTGCAGAGAATTGGTAATGCATTGAGCCAGCCTTGAATCTGAGGTATCTTCTGCATATTTGTCTGATTGGGACATGCAGGTATGCCTCTTTTAGGTCTAAAGTCACAAGCCAAGCGTTCTTGCCCAGCATGGGCAGAAATTGCTGCAAAGTCAACATCTTGAATTTTGGTATATCCAGGAATGTGTTCAAAATAGATAGGTCCAGTATTGGCCTCCAGGCCTTGTCCTTTCTGGGTACCAAGAACAGTCGAGTAAAATTCTTGTCCCTGCTCTTGCTCTGGTACTTACTGAATGGCCGCCATGTCCATGAGGGATGACACTTGTTTTTTTGCCTCTGCCCATTGTTTTTTTGGCAGATCTGGCCAGCCGTTTGCCTTTGGCAGGGTATGGAAATGGAACTTGTAGCCTTGTGACACGATATTTAGGACCCATTTGTCCTGGGTTATAATGTGCCAGTTTTGAGGAAAAAAGTGCTAATTTTCCCCCTAAGTGTGCTGCCAGGAGATAAGTGCTTGGGGCAGGCAGGGGGAAGTCATTGGGATTGTTTCCTGTAAGGTTGTGATTTGTCTTCTCTAACTTTGGGGGTAGAAGCCCCTTCACTGCTTTGGGCGGAATGAACCTTGCACCTGGGATCTGCCCCTTTGAGGTGTGTGTGACACAGGAAAGGACCAATTCTTTGTTGGCCAGTGTCTACTAAACCTAGGTGGCTGTACTTGTAAAAAATCTTTGACCATTTGCATAGATTTAGCTTTGTCCTCCATTTTCTTTAACACCTCTTCTGCCTTAACACCAAACAATGTATGATGCTGTAAAGATGCATCTAATAATTTAGCTTTAACATGATCAGTCAGATTTTGTTCCTTTAACCAAGCATGCCTCCTAATTACAGAACCTGTGACTGCAGCCCTGCAGAAGGCCTCTAAAGAATCAAAGCCACATTGCAAAGTATGCTTTCCAACTTTTTCAGCTGTATGCAATAAATCCTGCATTTCCTTGTTTTCTACACATTCAGAGTTTAACAACATTTTCTGTTTAAGCAATGCCATGACATGTTGCTGATATTTGAGCATATGAAACTGACACTTTAAGACCCTTATAGCCAAGGTAGCAGATGTGTAAACCTTTTTTCCCCATCTATCCACTGCCCTAGAATCTCTGTGAGAGGGGGTAGCGTTTTTGCAGCGGAAGCCTTAACTCCTTTGGGACCCTGACAAATAGTTTCTGGGTCTGCAGCAGGGTTTTTAAAAATGAATTTAGAGTCAGGAACCCTGTAATATCTGTCAGGCTTAACAGGAGTTGGAGGTAAGGAGTCAGGGGTAAGACTAGACTCCACAAACACATTCACCTGCAATGTCTAACACAGGTGGGATGGCTAGTGTCTTGTGTTGAGGTAGTAAAAGGAAATCCCTGAGCCTCTTTTTAGATTCTGAAAAATCTTGGCTCTCCCAGTGGAAATGCTCCCTCATGGTATGTAAGGTTTCCCCAAAAGAACAGTCCTCTGGAGGAGAAGCTGAAGGTACAGATTTCTTCAGCATCAGAATCCTCATAGGGGGGAAGAGAATATTCCTGATCAGAAGCGGAATCAGAAGAAATGGAAACCTGATCTGAAGATTCATAGTCAATCTCTTGCCTAGGCCTCTTATCAGGAGGGGGATGAGAAGCCCTGATCAAGGTAATCAAGTTTTCGGCCATTTTGAGCATCTGTTTTTTGGGCATAGAGGCCTGACCACGTGACTCTTGAGTTTGTTTCTTTGCTTTGGAAGGTGCTTTAGTCTTTGCCTTTGAAGCTGAAGTTGGTTTGATGTAAAAATGTTTAGGTCTGAATACACCCTCAGAAGCCGGTGCCTGCTCAGCAGCTCCAGACCCATCTGAAGGGATAATATCAGAGGCTCCAGTACCTTGAGTTTCCAGCGGCATGGCCGACTCCACGTGGGAGTCGGTAGCGGCCTGCGACTCTAAAGTAGTGGGTGTCAGGGGCTGCGAAGGCGCCTCACTGAGGACCGGCGAACCGGCGACTGGCTTAGGAGAAGCTTCATCATCGGTTTTGGGCCTCAGTTGTCTAGCTCTTTCCTTTTCTTTGCGTTTTTTGTGAACTCCGGTAGTCGGATGGCTATCCAACGACATTTCTGGATAATTAAACTGGCGTCCAAAAATAGTTTAAAGCAAAATCATATCGACGCTTAATAGTGCGTTGGTTAAATCTAGCACAAAACCGACAACTAGAAACATTGTGATCAGGGCCTAGGCAAGGAATACAGTACGAATGAAAATCCTTATGCGGTATTTGCTTCTCACAAGAAATACAATTATTAACTTTTTCTGACATCGGTCTGGAGCAAGAAAAAAGTTTCCCCAACGGGGTACTTAGCTTTATTGAAGACTTTGGATCTGAAAATCTAACACGAAAATCTCAGGAGTCAGCTGAGTGGCACTTGCTAACTGCTTCTGCTTCGGGCAAGAAAGACTAAAGAAAATGGCGTCGGCTGCTTCTTTTATACCCCTGCCAACCTGACGTCAGGGAAGGGGTGACAGCAGCTGACGCAAGACCCAAGACTTCGGAATTCTGGCCGGCTGAGGGCAACCTGCCAGCAGGATTACTCAAATTTAATGACTGCAGCAGCGAAACACGAAGAACATCAGTTTTTTTCTGACTGTCTGCCTGAATCACGCAATCGTCCAAGTACGGGTAAATTTGAATCTTTCTCTGTCTGCAATAGGCAATGGCTGGAGCCAGGCATTCTCTGTCTGCAATAGGCAATGGCTGGAGCCAGGCATTTTTGTGAATACTCTGGGAGCAGTGGATAAGCCAAAGGGAAGTGCAGAAAACTGATAATGCATAGATCCTGCCATGAAACGTAGGCATTTCCTACATGAGTCCCTGATAGGGATGCGCAGACAGGCTTCTTTTATGTCTAGGGTGGCTAACCAGGCATCTTTGGACAGCATAGGAAGAAGCTGCTGAAGGGTGAGCATTTTGAATTTTGGTACCACCAGGAAGGTGTTTAGAATGGAAAGATCTAGGACTGGGTACCAGGAAAAGTCTGGAATAAAACCCTTGACCTATTTGTTCTGCAGGAACAGGTTGAATTGCCCTTATAGACAGCAGTGATTGAACTTGGTTTTGTGCCTCTGCCCACTGGTTTGGAGGAAGGTTTGGGAACCCTTTTGGGGTTGGCAGTGAGTGGAAGTAGAATTTGTACTCCTGGGATACAATGTTGAGGACCCATCAGTCTTTGGTGATGGAGGTCCAGTTTATTGCATGATGGGCACGTTTTTCTCCTAGGGGCATGGGCAGTTGGGCAAAGGAGTGGAGTTGAGAAGTCATTGTGAATTCTTTCCTTAAGGGGGTGGCTTAGCACTCCCTGTTTTAGAAGTGGAGGCACTCCATTGCTTAGATGTCTGCATACCCCGAGACTGTAATCTGGGGGGGGGGGTGTTTCCCCTGGGTCTAGTTTGAGATGACTTTGAGGGGGCTGGAAAGGACCAATGTTTCTTTGGGCAATGCCTATGAATCTAAGAGGCTGCACTTGCAAAAAAATCTTTGTCTGCATAGATTTAGCTTTTTCTTCCATCTTTTTTAGAACCTCTTCTGCTTTGGTGCCAAACAGATTGTCCTTGTTCAAAGGGGCATCTAGTAATTTTGATTTGACATGGTCTGGCAATGTCTGCTCCTTAAGTCAAGCATGCCTTCTCGGTACAAAAACCAGTGACTGCTGCCCTGCAAGATGCTTCTAGAGCGTCAAAGCCACATTGCAAAGTATGCTTGCTGACTTGGCTTGCCGAATGCATAGGCTCTTGCAATTCTTTATTTTCTGCACAGTCTCTAAAGGTAGACAATTTTTGCTTAATAAGTTCCATAATATGTTCCTGGCATTTCAGCATGTGAAACTGGCAATGCAATACCCTAATGGTGAGAGTTGCAGAGGTGTATAATTTTTTACCCCATCTGTCTAATGCTCGGGAATCCCTGTCCGAAGGGGTGGGATTCTTAGCTGTAGTTGCTTTTATACCTTTAGGACCCTGGGAAGTGACCTCTGGGTCAACAGTAGGATTTTTGAAAAGAAATTTGTGAGTGTCAGGGACTCTGTAGTACCTGTCTGGTTTCCTTGGAGCAGGGGGTAAAGCATCAGGAGTTAGACTGGATTCCATAAAGACATCATCCACAACATCCAGAACTGGAGGGATTGCTAAATGTCTATGTTGTGGCAAATCTAAAAATTCTCCGAGTCTCTTTTTTGGACTGTAGTAGTCTTGGCATTCCCAGTGGAAATGCTCTCTTAAAGTATGTAGTGTTTCACCAAAAGAAAAATTCTCTGGAGGGGAAGAAGAGGGTATGTATTCCTCTGCATCTGAATCCTCATAAGCAGATAAAAGCATGTCTTCATATTTAGAAACCTCAGAGTCATCGGACTCTTGGTCTGTTAAAGCTGCTGGGGACAGATCTCTTTTTCTCTTAGCAGGGGAAGGATGGCTTCCCCTAATCAGCATAATCAGGTCTTCTGCCATTTTAAGCATTTGATGTGGTGGCAAGGAAGCAGGTGCTTGAGTTTTGGTCATCTTTTTTTAAGTATAGCTCGTACTCTTGGCCTTAGAAACTCAGTAGTTTTAGACGACTGAAGATGTGAAAGAAGTCGTCAATTTGGAGTCGAATATCGGTAGTGCAAATAACTTCCTCAGAAGCCGGTGCCTGCCCAGCGGCTCTGGACCAATCCAAGGTAGAGACATCTGCAGGTTCTGTAGTCAAAGAAGAATCTCGCGGCATACCGGACTCCGAACGGGTCTCGGTAGCGGCCTGCGAATCCATCGAAGCGGGCATCAGGGTCTGCAAAAGTGCCTCATTGAGTACCGGCGAACTGGTGACTAGCTTAACGGAAGAGTCGTTGGCAGTTTTGGACGTGTGCGATCTGTCTCTGTCTAAGTTTTTTCAGAAGATCGGTAGTTAGATGGCTTACCGAAGCCATTTCGGAATATGGAAATCGACAGCGAAAGTATTTAGTGACAATAAGGGCCCGACGACAAACAGTTCGGGAACAAAGCACAAAACCGACAGCGAGGTACGTCGTGGTCTGCGACTAACAGGTGATGGAGTAAGAATGGAAACCTCTGTGTGGTATTTGCTTTTCACAGGCAAGACAATTGTTAACTTTTTCTGACAAACTTTTTCTGACATCGGTTAAAGCAAGAAAAAAGAATCCCCAATGGGGTACTTAGCTTTAGAAGACTTCAAGACGCTTCATTTCGGAAACGAAAACTCAGGTAGCTGCTGATCGGCACTTGTGCAAACTGCTTCTGCTTCGGGCTCCTCAGCAAGAAAGACTGATGTAATGGCGTTGGTTGCCTGTTTTTATACCCCTAATGACCTTATGTCCATCCTGGAGTGACAGCAACCGACACACAAATACTGCAATTCTCTGGTATTCTGGCTGACTGAGGACTACCTGCAGGCAGATAACCCATGTGATGACTGCAACAGTGAAACACGAAGAACATCTGGTGTAAGAATCCATGCTGTAGTTGAAGCCTAATGGTAGGTGCTGCTGGAAAGTCTCGGTTGGATAAGTTATCAAACAAGTGCTCATAAGCAGTGCACATTTACACTTCCCCACACAGTACCTCAAAATTCTAAAGAAAAAGCACAAGCACTACACAAAAACTCTAGAACTATAAGCCCCTTTCACAGAAACTGCACTGAAAGAAAACAAGAAATGAAGGTAAGTTGTCACAAAGTGTATAGAAGCATCAAACACAAAACACATTTCTAGTCATGAAATAAACTCCCCAATACTTAAATTTAACACCTTCAAACAAATTATTCAGGGAGCAAAATAATGAAGGTATGCCATTATGAGGTGTTCACAAGCACCAAAACACTCAACAACCAACCACCATTTAAGTATATAAAAACATTTCCTTACCTTTAAATACTTACACTTCAATGTCTCAAAATAAATTATTTTTTCCCTTCACAAAAGTAACTCCTTTCTAAAAATACCAGTCTCTGACAAAAAACTGCTGGTATTCCTCAGAAAATAAAAAAATGCATCAAAAATATTTAAAAAAAAAGCAATATTTTATGTATGGAAACGTGTCCCCATGGAGACTTATCTACCAGAAATTAAGCCTGTAGCCAACTGCTGCACCTGGGAAGCCTCAGAGCTGCTTTTCCTTGAGGCACAAGAAAGTACTGAAGTTGTCTAAAAACTCTTGACTGCTGATTTTCCTCAAAGGGGTTAGTCAATCTGCAATCAAAGTGTAGATGTGGGAGAAAGACAGAGCTTTTTGTAAACTGGCCTGCTGCTGTATTCTGCACCTGACAACCAAAATAACCAAAGGCTACCGCAGCAATGAAAATGACCGCATATTCTTTTTAGCCCTGAAGTCACAGCGCTGTATATTTGTATTTTGATAGCTTTTATGTTTATTCTATTGTTTATTATAGTGGAGACGTGATATCTTCTGCACTTTTTGTTTTAAAATGAATGTTCCAAACAGTTATTGTGAATGCACTTGACACTGCCTACAAATGTTAATCTCTATACAGATTCCAGATGCTCTTATAAAATTTTCAAAGACAAGACACCTGTAAACTCAACCATATGCATTACTATATAAAGTGCTGACAAAAGCAAGAATTTGGAGAAAGGATAAACTGAAATACTTGCATTTTTGCTATAACATGTAAAAAGTCTCTAATGTAACTTTTCAGAGAAATAAACATTACTGTTAAGTCTGATTCCAAAAAGACAAAGGGATAGATTCCAAAAGAGTTGCTCTCAGGTTAAGTCTTCCCTGATTATGAAAGACCTGCGCTCACTGTGACTTAGTTCAGTGTAAGGCTCATCTATAAACAGGCTTACTACAGGGACCAGATTCCAAAACACCTGCTCTCAATGCAAGTGGTCACTTACATTAACAGCAAGTCTTTTGGAATCAGGGCCAAACTAATGATATGATGAAGATAAATACCAAGTTTGACATACAAAAAATGTGAAATATGGTGTAATCCAAACAGCAAATAACATACCAGTAAAACGGTTATGCAGACCTTACTGCTGATACCCATCAATAAAGGATTACAGCTCTCAAAATGTCTTGGATAGATTGCTTAGAAAAATGCCACAGTGATCAGCTGCAGAATGCACTTAGATGGTACAGTCACACATACAGCTGTGTGCATATTAAGTACAGTTGTGTACACTTACCATAAATGTAGATGTTAAGAGTGTATTCACTGATGCAGTCAACACCCTTGGGTTATCCTGCCAGGGGTAGCCCTCAGTCAGCCCTAATACCAAAGGCTTACTATTTCTGCGTCGGTTGCTGTCACTCCAGGACTGATGTCAGAGGTATAAAATCAGGCAGCCGATGCCATTACATCAGTTTTTCTTGCCCCAACTGTCAGGAGCCCCCAAATAGGGAACTAGGTTATGGCGGAAGAACACCACCAATAGAAAGTAAATACAAAAAATCCCCTGTGAGGAGAGAGGAAGAGACAGATATATATATATATATATATATATATATATATATAATATACATATATATATATATATATATACACATATACATATAGAGAGAGACATATATATATATATATATATATATATATACATATACATATACATATAGAGAGAGACAGAGAGACAAGGGGGATGGAAGGGGAGGAAAGTACAGTTTTGTACCTACCATAAATGTAGATGTCCGATAGACATGCAACTGCAGTCATAACATGTGGGTTGTCCTGCCTCAGGCAGCCCTCGGTCGGCCGGATTCCAAAGTCTGGGTCCGACGTCGGCTGATGTCGCATTTCTCTCTGACGTCAGAGCGGCTGGAGTATATAAGCATCAGCCGACGCCATTTTCTTCAGTGTTTCTTGCCCCAGATGCCAGGTGCCCTCCAAGGAAGGCTGTAATCAAATTGTAAGACAAAAACAGGATTCCAAACAATCACATGAGCAATAAAACAAATACACCAAAACAGATATCCCCAGCTAAGAGTGAGGGGGATAGGAGTGGACCCTAAGCATAGAGGGGTATGGAGGGAGGGAAAACCTGACTGCAGTTGCATATCTATCGGACATCTACATTTATGGTAGGTACAAAACTGTACTATGTCCTTCAAGAATGCAACTGCAGTCATAACATGTGGGTAGAATACCATAGCTTAGCTGGGGGAGGAGGTATGCTCTAGGAAAGAGATGGTGTGGCAATCAAACCCTGCAGGACTGCTGAAGCAAAGCCTGCTCTGGATCTGGAATAAAGGGGGAGATTGTAGTGTTTTGAGAATGTATGCACGGAGCTCCATGTAGCAGCTTCTAGAATGTCCTTTGTAGCCACCCCTCTTAAAAATGCTGTAGAGGTGGCTGTAGCTCTGGTGGAATGTGGTCTGACATAGGCTGGAACAGTCTTTCCATGAAAGGAATAACAGAATCTGGTGCAATGTCCAATCCATTTAGAAATAGTCTGTTTTGAAATTGCTTTTCCTTGGACTGCAGGGGAGTAAGCTACAAAAAGCTGTACAGACTTCCTACTGGCCTTGGTTCTGTCCAGGTAGTATCGAAGCTGTCTATGAATGTCCAAGGTATGCAAAAGCCTTTCCCCCTTATTCTCAGGAATGGGGAAGAGAGCAGGCAGATGAATGGCTTGATTTAGAGAGACCCTAGATACCACCTTTGGCATAAAGGTAGGGTTGGTCCCTAATGAAACCCTGTCTCTGTGGAAAATAATAAAGGGTGGTATTGCCATTAGGGCCTGTAGTTCCGAAACCCTTCTTGCTGAGGTAATTGCCAACAGGAAGGCTGTTTTCCATGAGAGAAATTGCAAGTCAACTGAAGCTGCTGGCTCAAAAGGAGGTAGAGGAATTGTCTTAGTAAGGGGTGAGAAAAAACAGGAGGATCAGTGTTGTATCTAGCTGAAATAGCAGATGCATGTATCTTTATTGAAGAATATGAGAGGCCACTCTGTAACATATCTGCCAAATATTCCAAGATAAGTGGGATGTTCAGTAATGATGCATCATGCCCTTTGCTGGTATTCCAATTGCTGAATCTTTTCCACTTTGCTAAGTAGACCTTTCTGGTGGACGGTCTTCGAGCCTCTGTTAGTATCCGCTGAACTTCCTTGGAGAGATAAGTTGAAGTTATTTATGGGATCTCCCAGGCTGTTAGCTGCAGAGTCTGAAGGTTTGGATGCAGTGTTTCGAAACTGTGTTGAGTCAAAAGTAGAGGCCACTGAGGGAGGGCCCACCTCCTGGTGTGACATATGCTCCGTAGTAGTGGATACCAGTGTTGTCTTGGCCAATCCGGAGCTATTATGATTCCCTTGGGCTTCTCTGCTTTGATCTTTAGTAATACTGAAGTCATCAGTGGCAGAGGTGGGAATGCATAGATTGCTATGGAGTTCCAGTTGAATGAAAGGGCATCTATTTTCCAAGCCTTTGGATGGTATGTCCTTGTGCAAAATTTTGGTAGGAGATGATTGAGGTGAGAGGCAAATAGGTCCACTTCTGGCTTGCCCCATGTCGAAGTGAGTTGTCTGAAAGCCTTCGGATGTAACCTCCACTCGTGTGGATCTGTGAAATTCCTGCTTAGGCTGTCCGCCAACACATTGTTTTTTCCTGGAACAAACTGTGATTGTAACTGGATGTTTAGACTCAGTGATTTCTCCCAAAGCTGCATTGTCAGTCTGCAAAGGGGGTAAGAGTGGGTGCCCCCCTGCTTGTTTATGTACCACATCACAGTGGTGTTGTCTGTCCGTATCATTAAGTGACCTTGCTGGAGTTGGTTTTGAAAAGCCTCGATAGCATGCATTACTGCCAGCATTTCCTTTTGGTTTATATGCAGATGTGTTTCCTTTGGAGACCATTGTCCTTGTATACACCTGCCTTCCATGTGCGCCCCCATCCGAGGTCTGAGGCGTCTGTAGTCATGGTCTGTGTTATCTGTGGTTTTTTGAATGACATACCTGTGTTTTCCTGGCTCACCGAGGCCCACCATAGGAATTCCTTTTGTAAGCATTGAATGAGTGGTATGATTGTCTCCAAGTTGTTGCTGTGCTGAGACCAAACGCTTTTTAGGTACCATTGAAGCTTTCTCATGTGTAGTTTTGCTAATGGAACCAGTAGAATGCAGGATGCCATGTAACCCAGGGCCTGTAGGAATCTCCTTGCAGTCATCTGGGTGAGTTTTGCTAAACCTTTGAAGTATTGAGTTAACTTCTCTTGCTTGTCTTCTGTCAGGTAAGCCATCTGAGAGGCTGTGTCTAGTTTGGCTCCTAAGAAGATTATTTGCTGGGATGGCTGCAGTCTTGACTTTTGGAAGTTGACTGTGTATCTCAGAGCTTGAAGTAATTGTATGACATATTCCAGATTTTTGTCAACATCAATTTGTCGTCCGGTTGTATGAGGCAGTCGTCCAGGTACGGGTAAATTTGTATACCCTGGAGCCTGCAATGAGCAATTACTGAAGCCAGGCATTTTGTAAACACTCTGGGCACAGTAGATAAGCCAAATGGCAATGCTGAGAATTGATAATGCTCTGGCCCTGCAAGAAATCTGAGGTATCTTCTGCAGCTGTGTCTGATAGGGACATGCAGGTATGCCTCCTTGAGGTCCAGAGTAATCAGCCACGACTCCTTTCCCAGCATGGGAAGGAGTTGCTGTAGAGTCAGCATTTTGAACTTTGGTACTATGAGAAAGGTGTTTAATGCGGACAAGTCCAGTATTGGTCTCCATTGAGTTTCTTTTCTTGGAACAAGGAACAGTCTTGAGTAAAACCCTGTTCTTGTTCTTGTTGTGGAACTCTTTCTATTGCTTTCATTCGAGTTAGCAGAGTGATTTGCTTGATAGCCTCTGCCCTTTGATGTTGTGGTAGATTTGGCATGCCTTGTTTTCTTGGTAAGGTATGAAAATGAAACCTGTACCCTCGGTCTATAATGTCCAAAATCCATTTGTCCTTTGTCAGTCTGTGCCAGTTTTCTGCAAACAGAGATAATTTCCCAAGGGAGCTTCTAGTTGTTCCCTGGTAGGCGGTAGTAGAGGAAAGTCATTGAGATTGTGGTTGTTGGGCAGGAGAAACCCCTGCGTCACCTCTTTGGTTTCCTGGCTGCCATTGACGTCCCCTGTAAGGGCCTCTGTATTGGCCTCTTCCTCGGCCACATCTGTTCTTACCCCTTTGAAACTTTTCTGGATTAGGAAAGGACCAGTTTTTTGAAGGCCAATTCCTACTGAATCTGGGGGGGTTGAACCTGGAGGAAATCCTTTACAGTTTGAACTGATTTCGCTTTTTCTTCGATGGTCTTTAACACATCCTTAGCATTTGCACCAAAAAGCTTGTTCTTTTCCAAAGGTGCATCCAGAAGTTTTGCTTTTACATGATCTGGTAGAGGTTGATCTTTTAACCAAGCATGTCTACGCATCACTGCCCCTGTCATAGATGCCCTACATGAAGCTTCCAGTGCATCATATCCACACTGCAGGAAGTGATTGCTTACTTGCTGAGTGTTATGTACAGCTTCCTGCAAAGTCTTCCTGTCTAAAGGATCAGGAGAAGCTAATGTTTTTTGTAAATCTTCTAAGAGATAATACTGATATTGGAACATATGAAAAAGGCAATTTAAAGCTCTCATAGATAAGGTAGTGGATGTGTAAACCTTTTTACCCCAACTCTCTAATGACCTTGCTTCCCTGTTGGAGGGCAAAGGATTTTTTGAGTTGGAGGCTGAAACTCCTTTAGGCCCCTGTGAAATAGTTTCCAAATCAACAGTATGGGCCCTGAATAAATGGGAATGAGTTTCTGGGACCCTGTAATACCTGTCTGGATTGGCTGGAGCAGGAGGAAGAGTATCAGGGATAGCACTAGAATCAGAATACAAATCATCCAGAACATCAAGTACAGGAGGAATAGCTAAGGGCCTGTGCTGAAGCTTCTTAAGGAAAGTCCTAAGGCGTTTCCTGGAATCAGAATATTCCTGGCCCTGCCACTTGAAATGTTCCCTCATGGTGTGTAGAACTTCTCCAAAAGAAATATCCTCAGGAGGGGAGGCCGAAGGTATGGAGTCTTCTGCATTCGAGTCCTCATAGGTCTGGAAGAGCTCTTCCTGGCTATCAGAGTGGACAGAGCCCTCAGAGTCTTCATCTGAAGGAGTAGGGTCAGAGGGTTCAACCCGGGGCCTTTTATCAGGAGGAGGCTGGGATGCTCTCTCAGGATGCGTCTGTGAACCTCTAATCATGGAAATTAAATCAGCAGCCATGGCCATAATTTGTGTCTCCAGAGTCGGCTGAGGTAAGGATTTAGAAGTAATACGCTTTGTTTTGCTGGCTGCCTTAGCCCTAGTGTAGGCCTTAATAGACATGGCCATAGGAGGCCTGGCAGCTCCACGTGCAGGAGTGACCTTGTCTACAACAATGTTCTCGGGCATTTCCTCGGTTTCGGTATCTGGAGGAAAATCTATAACTGGCGGAGTAATGTCTGGAATCGGAGTCGTCGGTAATGCGGTGTCTTCGGTTCGGAGTGGTGGAGAGACCGTCTCAGAGGGAACCGGAGCACTCGCGCTAGGTTTTGGCGTGGAGTCGGTGGTAGACGCGGGCCGAGGATGTCGGTCCCGGTCTTTTCGCTTTTTGGGAGTTTGCGATGTCGGAAGATCCGACGGCATGGTGTAAGCAAATTTATCGCTGAAAAAATCTTCAGCGAACTCCGCCCGGCGCCTGAGAGTGCGCTTGTTGAAGCAAGCACAGGCTACACAGGCCGAGATGTCGTGGTCTGGGCCCAGGCAAGGGAGGCAGTAAGAGTGGAAACCCTTATGAGGTATTTGTTTACCACAAAAAAGACAATTGTTAACTTTTTCAGTAATTTCTGACATCGGCTGAGGCAAGAAAAGGTCCCCAACGGGGTACTTAGCTTTTTTGATGACTTCGGTATCGTAGAATACAGGAGCTGACCGACCGGCACTTGCGAACTGCTTCTGCTTCGGGCACCGCGCGGCAAGAAAGACTGAAGAAAATGGCGTCGGCTGATGCTTATATACTCCAGCCGCTCTGACGGAGAGAAATGCGACATCAGCCGACGTCGGACCCAGACTTTGGAATCCGACCGACCGAGGGCTGCCTGAGGCAGGACAACCCACATGTTATGACTGCAGTTGCATTCTTGAAGGACATCCAGGACTGCAACAGTGAATACACTCGAACATCTACATTTATGGTAAGTGTATAAAACTGTACTATGCTCTTCGTGTTTCACTGCTGCAGTCTTCACACTTGGGTTGATTCCCAAAGCTGAAGAAAAAGGGTGGAGGCAGTCAAAAAGCCTGGGGGCTGGCTAGGATGCCCTGCAAGACTGCAGTGGCAAAGCTTGCCCTGGATATGGAGAAGATGGGCAGGTGGTAATGCTTGGTGAAGTTATAAACACTGCAGCCTCCGGGATGTCCCTGGTGGGGACCCCTCTGAGAAAAGCTGCAGAGGTGGAGGTTGCCCTGGTGGAATGTGTCCTGACCCCCCCCCCCACTTTGGGGGCGGTTTCCCCTGCTGTTTGTAGCAGAAATGGATGCACTGTGCTATCCATTTGGAGACTGTTTGCTTGGATATGACCTTGCCCTCCGCCCCTACTGCGAAGCTGACTAGCAATTGGTCAGTTTTTCTAAAGGATTTGGTCGTATCCAGATAGAGTTGTCTGTGCACATCTAGCGAGTGCAGAATCCTTTTCCCTTGTTTTGTGGATTAGAGAAAAAGGTGGACAAATGAATGGATTGGTTGAGAGCCACACTAGACACCATTTTAGGCATGAAGAAGGGGTTATAGTCCTGAGGGAGACCCTGTCAGCGTGGAAAATAATGAAGGGCTCTACAGCCAGGAGTGAATGTAGCTCTGAAACTCTTCTAGCTGAAGTGATGGCTAGAAGCAAAGCTGTTTTCCAAGAGAGGAATTTTAACTCTGCTGAAGCTGCAGGTTCAAAGGGAACTAGGGTGAGCTTTTCCAACACAAAGTTAAGGTCCCAAGCTGGGGTTGGAGCTCTTCTGGGTGGCCTTAAGTGGTTAGCCCCTCTTAGGAAATGGTTGATGAGAGGGTGAGAGAAGAGAGGTGGCTCTGTGCTGAAATGAGCAGAGACGGCAGAGGCATGAATTTTAATAGAAGAGAAGGACAGACCCCTGTGTAGTACGTCTGGTAGGTAATCCAAGATGAGAGGTAGAAAGGGCTGTGCTGTTTCTGCTCTCTTAGCCTGGATCCAGGTGCAAAACCTTTTCCTCGTCAGCATAGGATTTTCTAGTGCTGGGGGGTCTGGCCTCACGTATCACATCTAGAACTTGTTTGCATAGTCAGTTTGAGGAGAGATCAGGGAATACGCCAGGCTGCCAGGTTGAGGGTCTGCAATTGGGGATGCATGAATTCTCCATTCTTCTGGGTCAGGAGTGTAGGGTTCTGAGGTAGGTGCCATGACGGCAGTGATGAACGGATGTGCAGCAGTGAGTACTCAGTAGTGGGGTAATCAGGATTGCCCTCGGTTTTTCTTCTCTCATTTTGAACAGTATCCCTGAAATGAGTGGTAGCGGGGGAAATGCATAGACCGAGAGGTTTACCCACTGAAAGGGTAGAGCATCCAGCTTCCAGGCCTTGCTGTGAGGTTCCCTGGTGCAGAATTTGCTGAGCTGATGATAGGAGTGGGATGCAAAGAGTTCCCACCTTCGGGGTGCCCCATTTCTGGGTTACAAAGGTGAAGGTTCTGTGGTCTAGCTGCCATCCATGTGGGTCTAGCAGGTTTCTGCTTAAGTTGTCTGCCAGAGAGTTTAGGGATCCTGACAGGAATTGTGCTAATAGGTGTAGTTGCATGGCTGAGGCTGTGTGCCAAAGGGTCATGGTGAACCTGCAGAGATAAGAGCGAGTTCCTCCCTGATTGTTGATATACTACATCACTGTGTTGATGTCTGTTTTGATCAGTAAAGTCTCCAGGGAGAGTAGGGGTCAGAAAGCTGTCAGGGCATGTTGAACAGCTAGCATCTCTTTTTGGTTGATGTGCAGACGTACTTGATTTGGGCTCCAATGGCCCTGAATGCACCTGCCGTCCAGGTGTGCACCCCAGGCATAGTCTGTTGCGTCTGTGGTGATGGTCTGGGTGGCATAGGGTTGTGAGAAGGGAAGTCCCTCGTTGTGGTTGCATGCTGCTGCCCACCAAAGAAAATCTTTCCTTAGGCAAGGTATCATTGGTATGACAGTTTCCAAGTCTTGAGAGTGTTGACACCAAAGGCGTTTTAGGTACCACTGTAGTTTCCTCATATGCAGTCTGGCATACAAGTAGAATGCAGAAGGCCATGAACCTTATAGCTTGCAGGATTTTCCTTGCGGATAACTGGGTTCTGGTGGCTAGTTGAGAGAAGTAGCCTGTCAGGTAAGCTTGTTTTTCTGGAGTAAGGAATGCCATCTGGGATGCTGTGTCCAGGCTTGCTCCCAGGAATACTATTTTGTGTGTGGGTACTAGTTTTGATTTCTTTTCATTGACAGTGCACCCCAGGGAGGTCAGTAGGTCCTTTACAAAGGTCAGGTGATTTTCCTGACTGCCTGCCTGAATCAGGCAATTGTCTAAGTATGGGTTAATTTTAATATTTCTTTGCCTGCAAAAAGCAATGGCAGGAGCCAGGCATTTTGTGAAAACCTTGGGAGCAGTAGATAAGCCAAAGGGAAGCACAGAGAACTGAAAGTGCATAGATCCGGTCCTGAAACGTGGATATTTCCTGCAAGATTCGCTGATTGGGATGTGTAGGTAGGCCTCTTTTAGGTCTCGGGTGGCTAACCAAGCATCCTTGGAAAGCATAGGAAGAAGCTGCTGGAGGGTGAGCATTTTGAATTTTGGTATCACCAGAAAGGTCGAGGATTGGGTGGCCAGGTGCCCTCTTTTCTAGGTACCAGGAAGAGTCTGGAATACAAACGTTGGCCTATCTGGTCTGCAGGAACATGTTGTATTGCCCTCTGAGAGAGCAGGGAAAGGACTTGCTTTTTGGCTTTGGCCCACTGGTTTGGAGGAAGATCTGGGAACCCTCTTGCGGTTGGCAGAGTGTGGAAATAAAATTTGTAACCCTGGGACACTATTTTAAGGACCCATCGGTCGCTGGTGATAGAGGCCCAATTGTTTGCATGGAAGAAGAGTTTTCCTCCTAGGGGAACATGCAGGTGGGCAGATGTAAGGGGTGCAGGTGTAAAGTCATTGTGAGTTCTTACCATAAGTAGGTGGTTTACCACGCTCTGTTTTTGAAGAGGAAGAACTCCATTACTTAGATCTCTGCATTCCCTGGGGCTGCTGTCAGGGGGGTCTGCTTCCCCTGGGTCTGGGCTAAGCTGGCCTGGAGGGGGCTGGAAATGACCAGTGCTTGGAGGGGCAATGCCTACTGAACCTCGGAGGCTGGACCTGTAAAAAGTCTTTAACTGTCTGCATAGATTTATTTTTTTCTTCCATCTTTTTTAAGACCTCTTCTGTCTTGGTGTCAAACAAATTGTCTTTGTTCAATGGTGCTTCAAATAATTTTGATTTGACACGGTCTGGCAAGGTCTGTTCCTTGAGCCCCATGCCTTCTAAGGACAGAACCAGTGACTGCTGCCCTGCAAGATGCTTCTAGGGGGTCAAAGCCACATTGCAAGGTGTGCTTAGTAACTTGGCTTGCAGAATGCATAAGCTACTGCACAAGCAGGAAAGATATTTTTTGTTTGAGGAGTTCCATGGTATGTTGCTGATATTTCAGCATGTGGAACTGACAATTTAGTGCTCCAATAGCAAGAGTAGCAGAGATGTACACTTTTTTACCCTATCTGTCTAAAGCTCGGGAATCCCTGTCCAAGGGGGTGGGATTCTTAGCTGAGGTTGCTTTAATTCTCTTAGGTCCTTGAGAGATGACCTCTGTGTCAACAGTAGGATTTTTGAAAAGGAATTTGTGAGAATCAGGGACTCTGTAGTACCGGTCAGGTTTCCTGGGAGCAGGAGGAAGGGGTGTCAGGAGTCAAACTGGATTCCATGAAAACATCAAAATCCAGGACAGGAGGAATGACTAAAGGTCTGTGCTGTGGTAAATCTAAGAATTCCCCGAGTCTCTTTTTTGACTGCGGATAGTCCTGGCATTCCCATTGGAAATGCTCCCTTAAAGTAAGGAGGGTTTCACAAAATGAAAAATCTTCTGGTAGAGAGGCAGAAGGAATGGATTCCTCTGCATCAGAAGCCTCTTAAGCAGAGAGGGGTTGCAGGTCTTCATATTCAGAAGCATCAGAATCATCGGACTCCTGTTCAGATAAAACTACTGGGGACAAGTCTCTTTTTTTTGGAAGGGGGTAGCCTGACTTCCCCTAATAAGCATAATAAGGTCTTCTGCCATTTTAAGCATTTGAGATTGAGGCAAGGAAACAGGTGCCTGAGCTTGGGTCCCCGTTTTTTTGGGTGTAGTTCATACCCTGGGCCTTAGAAACTCGGTAGTTTTAGAAAGAACTGAAGACGCAAAAGAAGTCATTGGTTTGTGTCAAATATCGGTAGTGCGAAGTGCTTCCTCAGAAGCCGGTGCCTGCTCAGCAGCTCCAGACCCATCCAAGTTAGAGACATCCGCAGGATCCTTAGTCAAAGAGTCTCGCGGCATAACAGACTCCGAAAGGGTCTCGGTAGTGGCCTGCAAATCCATAGAGGTGGGCATCAGGGCTGCGAAAGCGCCTCACTGAGGACCGGAGAACTGATGACTAGCTTAACGGAAACGGCAGTGGCAGTTTTGGACCTGTGCGGTCTATCTCTGTCTTTATCCTTACGTTTTTTCAGAAGATCAGTAGTCGGATGGCTTACAGAAGCCATATCGGAATTCAAGGACTGAGTAAAAATATCAAGCTACAATAAGGGCCCGATGAAGTAAAGTTCTGACATTGAACAAAGCACAAAAGCGACAGTGAGGGATGTCGTGGTCTGGGCCTAAACAGGTGACACAGTAAGAGTGGAAGTCTCGGTGTGGGATTTGCTTTCCACAAGCGAGACAAATGTTAACTTTTTCTGACATCGGTTAAAGCAAGAAAAAAGGATCCCCAATGGAGTACTTAGCTTTAGAAGACTTCAACTTCAGTTCTAAAAGAAAACTTAGGTAGTGGCCGACCGGCATTCATGAAAACTGCTTCTGCTTTGGGCTCCTTGGCAAGAAAGAATGATGTAATGGCGTCGGCTGCCTGATTTTATACCACTGACAACCTGACATCAATCCTGGAGCAACAGGAACTGATGCAGAAATACTAAGCCTCTGGTATTCAGGCCGACTGAGGGCTACCCCTGGCAGGAGAATGCATGTGTGATGACTGCAACAGTGAAACACAAAGAACATATTTACAATAAGGTAATGTGAGTTACTGCACAGGTGTCTAAAATTGGGAGGGAAAAGCATAGGCACAAACCTACTAACACAAAATGTCCTTATTCACAAGAAATATAATTTATTTCAATATAACAGTAACTCGATAAAGACATTCAGACATGAGCTGCATCCCCTTCCCTGACAAAACAGCCATATATACTCAAAGCTAATGGAAGCACAGTCTAATACAAGATGTCAGACATTCACTAGCAAATGACAGTAAAATGCTGCATTTGGTACCTGTGTACAATGGACCATGCAACATCCCCCCTTTAAAAGGTTCTGCTAAATCTTTAGTGGAATTATACTTGGAAACATAAGCACAAAATATACCCAAGGCTGTCACTCTTCATGTAGCATCTGAAGTAAAGCCTAGTGCTGAATTTCATCTACCACACTGACCACTCCAACAAAAGGAAGTCTGGTTATGGCAAATTTCCAATAACAAAAATAAAATCCTATTTTCTAGAGAATGACTATAATTTTTTGCTTCTGATATAAAGCTCACAGATACATTGTGGTCATGCCCTGCATTCCACACCCAGAAAATATGCATTTTTTAACTCTCCCTAATGAAAACAGAGTATAACACAACATCCCGAACCATCATGGTGAAATGGTTCTGTGTGTCTGTTTCTAGAAGACAATATCTCACTCTACCTTTAGTACACATTAGTAAAAACTATCTAGCATAACATCTGGATTCTCGGGTACAAAATGCTCTCAAGGCTTCAGAATTGCATTTAAGGATTTAAATATAGCTTATCAGTGAAAACAGACCAAAAAGCACAATGGTAGCATGTTCCCAGACACAAAAACCTTATATACAAAAATATATAGGATTCTAACTTCTGATGTAGTAAATCTTCAGATACTCTGGATATACGCTGTATTTGTCATCCTGAACAACAGTCATATACCCCACACAAATGAAAAAAACATTAGAACTTAAAATGTCAGGCTTTTGTTCTCAAATGCCAATAAACCGTGCTCCCACTATATAAAAGTAAACTGAAATATACAAGTCTCCCACTGGGTTCTTTGCATAATTTTTGAGGAATCATATGTGGATAATGGTATAAAATGCATATATCTACCACTAATCTAACTGTATGAATGCAAATTCAGTACAGCACTGATCTAATACCATCACACTGCCACCATTAGTACGAGAGTTTTAGTGAAAAAAAAAAAACTTTCTGGAGAAATGTAACTGATTTGTAAATAAGGAGAGCACAAAAAGCCTGGATGTGTCCTGCATTCTGCAACTGTAAGAGAAATCATAAAATAAACCATAATGTAAACAGAGGAAACAACTTTTCAGACCAACATATTCTGTCTGCCACATAGGCCTGCTGGTAGCACCTATTAATACAGAGCTCCATCTCTGAAAAAGTATGCCATTTGCCAGTAATTTTTTGATAACATATCAGAATATTAATTTGTAATCTGTACTTATGATGTAGATGCACACTGAATATCTGAAGGCCAATTTATAATTCCCAAAAACACTCCCCCCATTGAAAATTTCTACTGTTAGAAGACATCAGCTCTAAGAGCAAATAAATTGTGTTAAATTTTAAGTTATAAAAACACACCACATTTATGATTCTCTGTGTTAAATATTTTAACCCCATTACTCCCAGATGGCTAAGGCAAGTCAGGTGGGTTTTTGAAGGGGCTGTTCTTCTACAAATAACTGAAAGATGTCACTATAATTTACAGCCAAAGCTTAAATAGCCCATAAGACAGGCAGTGCATTAATGGATAGTCAAAAAGTATTTGATATAGCAAATTGACAGCTTAAGATCCTCCACTGTAGGGGACTGTAGATTATTTTGTGAAATTAAAGCTCTGTAACAGAAGCCATATACCAGAATTATGGTGAATGGGGGTTGTCAGAAAAACTAAGTTTGCAGTACAGAACTTGGCAAAGATGTTTGCTCACTGTATTTCTTAACAGTCACAGAGCAGCCGGCTCAAAGTAAAAAGTGTTTTGAATGAGCACAGGGGAAAGGAAGTTGGAAAAAATATATGATTGTGAACAACTTCACAGGTCTAATGAAGGATGTGAATAAGCTGCTACTTGTGTCAGAGATCTTTAGCCACTTTGAAAATGGAATTTGGCATGTATTTTCACCCAAAGAAGTCAACAGCAGTTAAGATAATGGAGAAACTAAGAAGGGGTGTTACCCTGTTCATTTGGGAAGTACACTTGTCCTGGTGCTAGTTTATCCAATGGTTGTGGAGATTATTACACAGGAACTGGAGAGAATTAAAGGAAAATGGCACTTGCTACATGGTCTGGGAGACTGAGGTCACACCGGGCAAAATAAGAAGTTATGTACACACCACAACGTTCCATGTGAGTTGTTCCATCTCGCCTTCATTCTTTACTGATGGGTTTGGAGCTGACCCATCAGCTCCGATATGGCCGTTTGCAATGCTCAAGGTTTACCAGTAGCTCAAGACCAAGCCCCTTATCCCATGATGCATTGCTGGAATTACCTCAGATCTGGTTTCTACGTGTACTATATCCATGTAAGAGAACTACCCACCCATAGAGAGGAAGAAGGATTGCGTAACCAGGATGAGACCAGCCTCTAGGTCAACTATCAAGCCAGGTGGGGGATGGAGGGAAGGATGTAAGAATGAAGGCGAGATGGAACAACTCACATGGAACGTTATGGTGAGTACATAACTTCTTAATGTGAAGTTGTTCAATCTTGCCGTTCATTCTTTACTAATGGATAGCGGCCCTAGCACCCTCAATCTCGGGTGGCTCATGGGAGTACATTCTTTAGGACCATAGACCCAAAGGAAGCCCTGTCACTGGCGGCCTTATCAACTTTGTAATGAGTGATAAAGGTATGACATTTAGACCAAGTGGCTGCAGCACAAATGTTATCAAGGGGCAATTTGTTTTGGAATGCTGAAGCTGTAGAAACTGCCCTGGTAGAATGAGCCTTAATCTTATGTAGTAAGGGCATATTAGCAGCTGAATAAACAAAGGTAATACAATCAGGTAGCCAAAAGTGTTGTTTTAGCCACTGGTCTACCTTTTCTGGCTTCAGAGAATGATACAAAGAGCTGGTCTGATTTTCTAACATCTTTTGTTCTGTCCAGATAATATCTGAGCTGTCTGTGAACATCAAGTTTGTGCAGCATGTACTCAAGTTTATTGGAATGGTTAGGGAAGAAGACTGTCAACTCAATGACTTGGTTGATGTTAGATTCCGATTCTGAACAAACTTTGGGCAAAAAGGAGGGGTTTGTCTTAAGAGATACTCTAGCAACATGAAAAATCAAGGGTGGAAAGATGAGGCTTGAAGTTCTGACACTCTTCGGGCAGAGTAATAACCACCAGAAATATGGTTTTCCATAATAAGAATTTGAGGTCACAAGATGATGCTGGTTCAAACAGGGGAAGAATTACACAAGATAGCATAAAGTTTAGATTCCAAGGAGAATAAGGAGTTTTTACTGGAGGCCTCATGTGAAAAGTTCCTTTGAGAAGGGCCTTGAACAATTTGTGGGAAATTATGTTTAGCCCGTCCACTCCAAGATGAAGGTTAGATATAGCAGCCAACTGGACCCAAACTGTAGTGGCTGCAGCTCCTTTTTTAAAGATCATAGTCAAGAATTCTAAAATGGACATCAAGGGGGCTTGAAAAGGATCAATGTTCTGCTCAGAGGCCCATATGGAAAATTTCTTCCACTTACATAGGATCATAGCAGGTTACTAGGTTAATGGCCCTGTGGCCCTTACAAGCCTAGCCAAGAGTTTATCCCCAGAAAGAAACCTCAGTCAGCACCGGTCACCCCTGTCAGTGACGGACACGGGTGGAACCCCTGGGACAAATTTGTGGTTTTCCATACACTCAAGGTTTCGATTGAAGAGGGTGAGCAAAGTGCTCTGTTTGACGTGTATAGGAAGTTTATTCCACAAACTGGGCAGCCTCTGGGAGCCAAACCTCTATCTCCAGCAGGTTTTGTTGATGTTGTATATTAGCCTCAGGCCTTTTGAGTGTGTAGTGCATCAGGAGTTAGACTTACGGATATGGAGCATCTCTAGTAGGGCAGGGTCCGAGATTGCCTTGCAGGTGAGACACAGATCACCCCTGAGCAATCCGTATGATACAGAGCAGAATGACAGTGATTTGAGCCGGTCTGCACAGGACAGGTGTTGGAAGCCATAGATTCTCTTTGTGAGGTATTTCAATGGCCTTTCCAGTTGGTGCAGATGTTTGGTGAGGTACATCCCAAACAAGGCATAATCAATTGTTGGTCTAATGAGGGAGGAGTATAGAGAGGCAATAACCTCCTTTTTTCTGGATGCAATCCCTTTACTTATGAGATGAACCAACTAAAAGTCTTTTCTGACTACTGCAGCTACATGATAGTCAAATGTGAGGTTATCAACCTGAGTGCCCAGATCTCTCGCCACAGGTTTTGTGCTTAGGGGGTTGCCACTGATGTGGTAATCAGTAAAGGTCGTGTTTTTGCCAAATGGTACGATTATACATTTTTTTGCATTCAGCTTGAGGCCATGACTTTAGCACCAGTCATTAGTTGCTGTGAGACCCTCTTGCAGTATGTTAACCTCATCACCATCTAGACACACCCTCTGTTAAGGCACTAACCACCCTTGCTTACAGGGATCTGTTAATGGGCTACAGTCCAGAATTCCAGACCTTTCTTCTAAAGGAATTCTTCCTTCCCCCCTCCATTTTCTCCTAAAATCTATGCAAATATGTGTAAACAGCATGGGCATAGAGCATGCCACTACATAATGTTTTAATAAGATATAATCTTATGGTGGACGTCTTATGGGAAGACAAGAGGATCTGCCTTGTCTCATTAGAAAGGTTACGAAGCCTGGCTATGAGGGGAACTGGAGCAGCCAAGCTGTTAGCTTCAGTCATTGCAATGAAAGATGGACGTCCCCCAACGGATGTGTCAGAAGGTCTGGAACTGGGTCCAGAATCCATGGATCCTCCAATAGATGATGAAGAAGAAATGGGAACCAAATCTGCGAGGCCAATGAGAGGCTATAAGAATGATCGTCCTTCCCAGTGACATTGCTTTCTGTAGAAATCTGGGTATTAGCGGGATTGGAGGGAATGCATAGAGGAGACCCGGGGCCCAATCATGAAAGAGTGTGTCTCTCGGGGGTTCTCCCGGAGGGGGAATCAGGGCAAAGTAGCTTCTGCATTTTGTGTTGATGTGACTGGCAAAAAGATCACAGCAAAGCTGGCCCAATTTGCGGAAAATCCTGTCTGCAATCTCTTGCTTGAGGGACCACTTGTGCGTCAACAAGATTGCCCTGCTCAGTTTGTCTGCTGTCACGTTGGATCTCCCTGGGATGTGCGTTGCCAACAGAAAGCACTGGGAGGAGACAGCCCACTGCCAAACTCTGAGGGCTTCTCAGCAAAGGGGGCAAGACTTGGTCCCGCCTTGCTTGTTCAAGTATCAGACTACTGACACAGTCTGTCTGAATTGCAATCGTCCCTAGAGGAAGAGAGTCCTGGAAGTACTGCAATGCCAAAAGTACTGCTTTCTTCTCCAGAACATTGATATGCAGATGTGACTCTTGATACGTCCATGTGCCTTGAGTAGTCTTTCCCTGAAAATGCCCCCCCATTCTATCATGGAAGCGTCCGTGGTCACAGTGGCTACTGGAGGGGGTAGTACAAAGTGGCGTCCTATGGTTACATGAAGAGACGTCAACCACCACTGGAGATCTCTCTTGCAAGAGTTCATAATTAAAATCATGTGATTCATTGGAAGTTTCTGATTAAGACCAGAGTGAACAGCAGCCATTGAAGAATCCGCATATGCATTCTTGCTAATGGCATGGCCAAGATGGCTGCATCCATCAAACCCAATACTTTAAAAACTTCTGTGGCTGGTGCTCTGTCTTTCGATACCAATGAGCTGACATGCTGGCGAAGAAGAAAGACCCTCACGATTGGTAGTGAAAGAGTGGAGGTTGATCTATCTAACTCTGCCCCTATAAAGATGATATGCTGTGATGACGGCAAGGCAGACTTTTCAGAGTTGATTGTAATGCCCAAGTGATTGCAGAGTGTCAGAGTGTATTCCCTTGCCTGAATCAGTTGATGCCTGGTGGTGAAGCTAAGGAGCCAACCGTCTAGGTACAGAAACGCCTGGAATCCTACATGCCTCAGGTGAGCCGTGACCACTGCCATGGATTTGGTGAACACTCTGGGGGCTGTAGTGAGACCAAAGGGCAGGGCTCGAAATTTATAATGGCTGGCTCCCAGCTGGAAACGCAGATGATTTGTGGATGGCCTGGCTATTTTTATGTGGTAATATGCATCCTTGAGATCTATCGAGCACATCCAATTGTCTCTCCCTAAAAAGGGAAATCTAGACTGTAGCGTGACGATCCAGAACTTCTCTTTCTTGACAAATTGGTTGAGTCTGCTAACGTCCAAAATAGGTCTCCAATCCCCTGTTTTCTTTGGGACCAAAAAGAATCTTGAGTAAGTTCCAGATCCTATTTGGTATGCTGGGACTGGCTGGATGACTCTTTTTCAAGCAACTTGTGGACCTCTATAGTTGCTTGTTCCCTGTAACTGGGTGGAACGTCCGGGATTCTCCTTGGGGGGGGGGGGTGTGGGTGGAGTGGAGAATGGTATGAAATACCCTCTGGAAATAATACATTGTACAAAGTTGTCATTTGTTATATCTTGCCAGGCGTCTGGGTACAAAGATAAGCGACCCCTGACTGCATCCAGAGCAGGACAGTCAGGTCTCCTTTCAGGAGCGCCGATAGGGCTGATCAGAGAAGTGATCTCAGTCACCCAAGTGTTGTGAACCCTCTCTGTTTCGAGGGCGGCATCTTCCATTACCCCCCTCCTCTGCCCCTGGGGGGGGGGGTTCACCATGTGTGTCCTGAAAGGCTCCTTGGGCTTTTCGGAACATTTTCCCTCCCCTTTGTCGTAAGGCCAAGAAGGCATCGAAAAACAGACTGAGATGGCAGAATCTTTCCCTCCTGCTCACACCTGTTGAAAGTTTCCTTCACTTTGGGACCAAAGAGAGATGAGCCATCAAAAGGGGTGTTGACAAATGAAGACAAAGGGCTCCGCGAAGGAACACAAGCACATCCAGGAATGTCTTCTTAGAGCAATTCCTGTACCCGCTGCCCTACTCATCCCATCAGCTGCATATGGTATGAGCTGCATGGACAACTTCACAATGGAATTTAGGGTAGCCAGCTGGGCGGCAACTTTGTCGGAGGCTCCTGCAGCTACAATACCCTGAAGAGTATCTCCCAACTCCTTAAGGAGATCTCTTTGCAGTCTGGTGAAATGGGTCAAATAGTACAGGGATCGGAGGGTAAAAGTCGCTGAACTAAACATGAGTTTCTCATATTGATCCATGATCCTGGACTCTCTGTTAGAGGAGGATGGATCGACGAGGAAGTCTCAGACATTACCTTCTTGGTGGCCACCACCACCACCACCATGGCATCAACAGTGACTCTCTTGGAGAAATAGGCTTTATCTACGGGGGCAGAAATGAACTTATTAGGCCTCCGAGGGACAGGTTCCATGGACTCCAGTGACTCCCACATCCTCCAAGAGACCAGCTGCATGAGTTCATCGAAGGGCGGAGATGCCCAAGAGGTGGAAGTTTGAGACCCGAAAGCCTTCAGGAGAACTGACTCATCCTCAGTAAGGCTTTGGACTGCCAATCACCCCTCTGCCCAAGGATCTCGAGTATCTCTGCAAAGGAGATATCCTCAGAGGGGGATCGTGGGGACTCTTCTGACTCATCCAAGTCAATGTCAGATGTCAATGACTCCTGTGGGGAGTCCAAGTGTCTCCTCTTACACAATCTCTTCCTGGGCACTGCCTCAGTGGGAGCCTCTGGAGAGGTCTCGGAAGAGCAAGGGGCACCCTATGCGGCTACCTGAGGCGTAGGGTCTCTATGCTTGGCCTGGACGATGGAGGCAGAAGCGGACACAGGCGCTTTGAGGGAAGAGGCCAGACCTGGTGTCGAGGATGTCTTTGGGGACAAGGCTCTCCTCATGTCTTCGAAGGCATCACGGCTCCGATGAGGAGTCGACGGACCTGAAGGAACCACCAGCCCCTCCTGCATTGAGGCCGTGTGCTCCAAGCCGGAGGTAGGAGCCGAGCACATCCGAGCAAAGGCCTCAAGAGGAAGAGTCGGCACCTACAAGTCGGTGTGACTATGTTCCCCGGACCAGAAAGGAGAGTATCAGCTCCTAGAGTCGCCAGTCGGCGCCGAGGACGTCAGAGTAGATGGAACCGATGACACCAGAGCAGGTCTCTGCTCCAAAGGCTCCACGATCAGCAGGTTGACCCCCTCCGGCTCTGAAAATCCAGTACGGCTGAAAGGAGGAGCAGTCAAATCCAGGGTGGTGGTCTTCAGTTCGGATGCTAGGGTCAGAGCAGACAACAATTTAGCAAGGCCTGGTGCCCGTAATAGCTTCTGCACCAATCAGTCCATATCCAAAACCGAAAGGCTGACAGAAGACCTAGAGGAGTGCACTGACTGTGCCGATTGAAGGCGTGGCGATACAGGTCTCTCAAGAGACCAGCTCCAGAACTGTGGGTCGACTCCAAAATGAAGAGGCACTTGGCTCTGAGAGCTGTGGAGCCAATGTCCCAGAATCCTCCACTTTCTTTGACTTTTTCGAGTCTTTAGATGCCTTGGAGTCTCCTGAGGATTTTGAAGATTTAGAGGATTTGCTGGCCCCATCCTGGTCACTCAAAGCTTCAGCAAAAGGATGCTTCAGCAAACCTCTATCCACAAGCTTCCTTTTCTTCTCCAAAAGAACCCTTGAAGAAAAGGAATGGCAAATACTGCAGGACTCCTGCAAATGCACCACACAGTACAGTTTTGTACCTACCATAAATGTAGATGTCCGATAGATATGCAACTGCAGTCATAACATATGGGTTGTCCTGCCTCAGGCAGCCCTCGGTCGGCCTGATTCCAAAGTCTGGGTCCGGCGTCGGCCGGTGTCGCCTCCTCTCCGACGTCAGAACGGCTGGAGTATAAAGGCATCGGCCGACGCCATCTTCTTCAGTGTTTCTTGCCCCAGATGCCAGATGCCCTCCTAGGAAGGCTAAATTTGGTGAATGGATAAACAATTCCAGACATGCACAACAGTAATAAACAGATACACCATAGGAGATACCCCCAGCTAATAGGAATAGGGGTAGTGGACCCATAAAGAAAGTTGCAGAGGGGTAGGAGGGTGGGAAAATCCGACTGCAGTTGCATATCTATCGGACATCTACATTTATGGTAGGTACAAAACTGTACTATGTCCTTCAAGAATGCAACTGCAGTCATAACATATGGGTTGAATACCAAAGCCAAGCGGGGGTGGATGGAACTAAGAAAGGGATGGTGTAGCTAAAATGCCCTGCAGGACTGCCGAAGCAAAGCCTGCTCGGGATCTGGAGTATAAGGGTAGGTTGTAGTGCTTTGTTAATGTATGCACGGAGCTCCATGTAGCAGCCTCTAGAATGTTCTTTGTAGCCACTCCTCTTAGGAAAGCTGTGGATGTGGCTATAGCTCTGGTGGAATGTGGCCTAATATTGGCTGGCACACCTTTTCCATGGAAAGAATAGCAGAATCTGATGCAGTGTCCAATCCATTTTGAAATTGTTTGTTTGGAGATTGCTTTTCCTTGTACTCCAGCAGCATAGGCTACAAACAGTTGGTCAGACTTTCTGGTGGCCTTAGTTCTGTCCAAGTAGTAGCGTAGTTGCCTGTGTATGTCCAAAGTATGCAGCAGTTTTTCTCCCCTGTTTTGCGGATTGGGGAAGAAAGTAGGCAGGTGAATAGCTTGATTTAGGGACACCCTGGAAATTACTTTTGGCATGAATGTAGGATTGGTTCTTAGAGAAACTCTGTTCTGATGAAAAATGAGGAAGGGAGGTACTGCCATGAGTGCCTGTATCTCCGAGACTCTTCTTGCAGATGTGACTGCCAATAGAAAAAACGTTTTCCATGATAGAAATTGCATTTCTGAAGTTGCTGCTGGCTCAAAAGGAGGAAGAGTTAATTTTTCCAAGACGAAATTGAGGTCCCATGCAGGTACTGGCTGTTTTCTGGGAGGTTTGATATTCTTTATCCCTCTTAGGAACTGTCTTAGCAAAGGATGTGAAAACACTGGTGGATCTCAATTGTATTTTGCTGAGATTGCTGAGGCGTGAATCTTTATAGAAGAATATGAGAGTCCAGTATGAAACATTTCTGCCAAGTATTCCAATATCTGAGGTATACTCAGTAATGTTGTATCCTGACCCCTGTTGGCATTCCAGATGCTGAATCTCTTCCACTTGGCTGAATAGGTTTTTCTGGTGGAAGGTCTGTGTGCTTCCAGTAAGATCTCTTGAACTTTTTTGGAAAGAGAGATAGCGGAAGGAGTCATGGTAACCTCCAGGCTGTCAGATGCAATGTTTTCAGGTTTTGGTGGACAGTCCTGTAATTGTGTTGTGTTAGAAGCAGGGGCCATAAGGGCAGAGGCCACGGTTTGGTCCGAGTTATGCTCAACAGCAATGGGTACCAGTGTTGCCTTGGCCAGTCTGGGGCTATCAAAATGCCTGTTGGTTGTTCTGCTTTGATCTTCAGTATCACCTTGGTCAGCAGAGGTAGAGGAGGGAATGCATAAATTTTTAGGGAATTCCAGCTGAAGGAGAGAGCATCCGTTTTCCAGGCTAGAGGATGGTGGGTCCTTGTGCAGAACTTTTCCAGGTGATGATTCATGTGAGAAGCAAAGAGATCCATGTCCGGTCTTCCCCATGTCTTTGTTATTTGTGAGAAAATGTGAGGATGCAGCATCCATTCGTGTGGATCCAAGAAATTTCTGCTCAGCTTGTCCGCCAGTACATTGTCCTTGCCTGGCACAAACTGGGATTGCAAATGTATCTTCAGACTTAGGGATTTTTCCCAGAGAATCATTGTTAGTCTGCAGAGGGGATAAGAATGAGTGCCTCCCTGCTTGTTTATATACCACATGACAGTGGTGTTGTCTGTCCTTATTAGCAAATGTCCTTGTTGTAGTGATTTTTCGAAAGTCTCGATTGCATGTATCACTGCCAACATCTCTTTTTGGTTTATGTGCAGATGTCTTTCCCTTGGTGTCCATAGACCTTGAATGCATCTGCCCTCCATGTGCGCCCCCCATCCATGATCTGAGGCGTCTGTTGTAATCATTTGACCTGCTTGAGGTCTGTTGAAAGACATGCCTTTGTTTAACCGACTTGCTTGAGCCCACCACAAAAATTCTTTTTGCAGACATGGAATGAGTGGGATTACGTCCTCTAGGCTTTGGCTGTGTTGGGACCATAAGCTTTTAAGTACCATTGCAGCTTTCTCATATGAAGTCTTGCCAAAGGTATCAGAAGAATGCAAGATGCCATGAACCCCAGGGCCTGCAGGATTTTCCTTGCAGTCAGCTGGGAGAGCTTTGCTAGGCCTTTGAAGTACTCTGGTAACTGCTGTTGTTTTTCCTCTGTGAGGTAGGCCATTTGAGTTTCTGTGTCCAGTTTGGCTCCTAGAAAAATAATCTGTTGGGATGGCAGTAGTCTTGATTTCTGAATGTTGACTGTGTATCCCAAGGCCTGCAGTAGTTGAATGACATAGTCCAAGTTTGCTATTAAGGTTTGTTTGTTGTCTGCTTGTATGAGGCAGTCGTCCAGGTAGGGGTATATTTGAATCCCCTGGGGTCTGCAGTGTGCCACTACTGATGCCAGGCATTTCGTGAACACTCTGGGCGCAGTAGATAAGCCAAACGGCAATGCTGAGAATTGATAATGCTCTGTCCCTGCAAGAAATCTGCGGTATCTTCTGCAGCTTTGTCTGATTGGGACATGCAGGTATGCCTCCTTGAGGTCCAGAGTGACCAGCCAAGACCCCTTGCCCAGCATGGGAAGGAGTTGCTGCAACGTCAGCATTTTGAACTTTGGCACAATGAGAAAAGTATTTAGAGTAGACAAGTCCAGTATAGGCCTCCATTTGTTTTCTTTTCTTGGAACAAGGAACAGTCTTGAATAAAATCCCTGGCCTTGTTCCTGAGGAGGAACCCTTTCTATTGCTTTTATACTTAACAGCTTTGAAACTTGAGTGAGTGCCTCTGCCCTTTGATGATGTGGCAGGTTTGGCATGCCTTGTCTTATTGGTAAAGTATGGAAGTGGAATCTGTAACCCTTGTCTATTAAATCCAGAATCCAGTTGTCCTTGGTTCAGATATGCCAGTTTTTTGAGAATAAGGATAATTTTCCGCCCAAAGGTGCTTCTCTTTGAGCCTTTGTAGGTGGTATGAAGGTCACGTCATTGTGATTGTCCTTGTGGTGCAGCTGGGCTGCCTGCGCCACTTCTTTGATTTGGAGGTTGCCATTGGCGGCCCCTGTAGGATCCTCGGTATTGCCCTCTACCTCGGGCACGCCTGTTTTTTCCCCTTTGAAACTTGTCAGAGTCTGGGAAGGACCAATTCTTTGAAGGCCAGTTTCTGCTGAATCTGGGTGGCTGAACCTGGAGGAAATCCTTGACTGTCTGTACTGACTTAGCTTTTTCCTCAATGGATTTCAACACATCTTGTGCATTAGCACCAAAAAGCTTCTGTTTTTCCAGAGGTGCATCAAGCAACTTTACTTTAACATGGTCTGGCAATGGCTGATCTTTTAACCAAGCATGTCTACGTATCACAGCCCCAGTCATAGCTGCCCTACATGAAGCCTCCAATGCATTATAATCACACTGAAGAAAATGATTGTTAACCTGCTGAGTGTTATGTATATGATCCTGCAATGCTTTTCTATCAATAGGCTCAGGAGAGGCTAGCTTTTTCTGTAAATCATCCAGTAAAAAATCCTGGTACTGAAACATATGAAAAAGGCAGTTAAGTGACCTCATGGCTAGGGTGGTAGAGGTATAAACTTTTTTACCCCATCTCTCCAGGGACCTAGCTTCCCTATCTGCTGGCAGTGGATTCTTGGCAGTGGAAGTAGCCACTCCCTTGGGGCCCTGTGAAATAGTTTCTAGACCCACAGAGTGGGCCTTAAAGAGATGTTTGTGAATGTCAGGGACCCTATAATATCTGTCTGGCTTGACAAGAGCAGGGGGGAGAGAATCAGGGTTAACACTGGAGTCAGAGAAAACATCATCCAAAACATCCATAACTGGAGGAATAGCTAAAGGTCTGTGCTGGGGAAGCTTGAGGAAGGTACGTAGCCTTTTCCTGGAATCAGAGAATTCCTGACCCTGCCATTTAAAATGTTCCCTCAGAGTGCAGGACTTCACCAAATGAGAAATCCTCTGGAGGGGAGGCAGAGGGAATTGATTCCTCAGCATCAGAGACCTCATAGGCCTGGAAGGATTCTTCTTGGGTATCTGAATGCTCAGAATCCCCAGAGGCTTCATCTGAAGAGAGGTTGTCAGCCTGCTCAGTTCTGGGCCTTTTCTCTGCAGGTGGCTGAGAACCTCTGTCTGGGTGAGGCTGAGACCCCCTGATAAGAGAAATAAGATCTGCAGCAAGAGACATGATCCGTTTATCAGAAGACGGGGCCTGAGCAGCAGGTTTAGGATGGGCCTTGGCCTGGCTGGCGGCCTTAGCACGTGCAAAGGCCTTGATGGACATGGATACAGGAGGCCTTGCAGCCCCACGTGCAGGAGTAACCTTGTCTACAGGAATGGTGTCGGGTAGATCCAGAACTTCGGTTTCCGGAGGAAAATCAACAACTGGCACCGGAGAGGTCTCCGAGACCGAAGGACGTGTTAACGCTGTGTCGTCGGCCTGGAGCGGTTGAATTACCACTTCCGAAGGGACTGAAGCACTAGCGGAGGGTTTAGGAGGTGTATCGGTGGTGGACGTGGGCCGAGGATGTCGGTCCCGGTCCTTTCGTTTTTTGGTAGATTGAGTTGTCGGTTGATCCGAAGGCATGATATACGCGAAAGATTCACCGAAAAAGTCTTCGGCAAATTCTGCCCGGAGCCTGAGAGTGCGCTTATTAAAGCAAGCACAGGCAGCACAGGCCGAGATCTCGTGGTCTGGGCCCAGGCAAGGAAGGCAGTAAGAATGTCCTTATGAGGTATTTGTTTACAACAAGACAAACAATTATTAACTTTCTCAATTTGTTCTGACTTCGGCTGAGGCAAGAAAAAATGTTCCCCAATGGGGTACTTAGCTTTTAGATGACTTCAGTACTGAAAACACAGGAGCTGACCGACCGGCACTTGCGAACTGCTTCTGCTTTGGGCACCGCGCGGCAAGAAAGACTGAAGAAGATGGCGTCGGCCGATGCCTTTATACTCCAGCCGTTCTGACGTCGGAGAGGAGGCGACACCGGCCGACGCCGGACCCAGACTTTGGAATCTGGCCGACCGAGGGCTGCCTGAGGCAGGACAACCCATACGTTATGACTGCAGTTGCATTCTTGAAGGACATCTAAACAATATACGCACTGAACATCATCAGGGAGAGACATATTTTACCTGCAGTCTGGACATTTCTTGAATCCAGACTTTGGGTGTTTGTCTTTATCCTCAGACATATCAAAAAAATAGCTTTAGGCTTAACACTAAAACACAAGCCAGAGAAGCCTAAATAAGCAAGTAACACTCAGCTATACTCAAAAAAACACACCTAGGTTCAGGTAACAAACCTAGAAAAAACCAAGCAATTAACCAGATACTTAGAAAGTACACACACACACACACTCAAAACAATGGCCAAGGGCCAAAACTGGTTAAATAGGTAACTATCTATATATCTAAATAATTAGAGAAATGACTAGGCCAAACACAAGGCCACTACAACTAAGCTAAGCTATTTAGCAAGCACCGTAAGGGAAAGGGAGCTTATAAAAAAACTACAGATCTACTCTAAGTACTATCTATAGAATAATAACAATATACATCAAGAAATAGAAGAAATAACTTGCGAAAAATACTTTTTTTGGCTCAAGCAATACTGGAACCTCTGAGATCCGTGCCGCGGCACACTAGATCTGAGGTAATTCCAGCAATGCATTATGGGATAATGGGCTTGGTCTTGAGCTACTGGTAAACTTTGAGCTTTGCAAATGGCCATATCGGAACTGATGGGTTGGCTCCAAACCCATCAGTAAAGAATGAACGGCGAGATTGAACAACTTCACATCAGAAGTTTCAGGAGTAATGAGCTTCCTTTTATGTCTATAGTTAGTCTGCCATATTTTGATAAGTCAACAGAACCGAAGAGCAGGGCAATTACAAAAGGTCTGCTATGCTTCTGTTTCAAAAGAAAAAAAGAGGAAGGAGTGGTAAGGGATGACTGATGCTTGGGAAGAAACAGAGTAAGCCAAATTTGCATAATTATATGGCAGCTATCAATCTGCCTCCTAGATACACAGGTACAGAAATGAAGATATGCACTGAAGTAAAGACTGCACAAGATAAAGAAAATACAGATAAAAAAAAAAAGACAGCAACATAAGTATGTAAGTAGAAAGAATGAGAAGGAAGTGTGGATCATGGCATTAGAAGACATGACATTACTGTAAGGAAAATGTGGCATTTATGGGGAATATGAATTAACAGGAAGGCAGAGAAAAGAATTATGGAGTTTAAAGTTTTAATATGAGAGGGGCATGATAACAGATGGTGAAATTTAAGAAGTGTAGTACAAACCTTTTGGTTAGAAGTGGAAGACTACGATGTGGTAATGCGTAGTTCAGTCATTAAAAATATTGGGAGTATGGAGCAAGAGAAAAAGGCAAGTTGAGGTAGTGTTTAAAGGGGGAATAGCACTAGGCTCAAAAAAAGATAGACTGGAATATTTATCAAGTGTGACAGGATAGGTTAGGAAGAATGTGTGCTATGTGAAAATGATGTTTGGAGGGTGGAAGACTGTTGCAAGTGGTACCATCTATCTATGGCATGTGTTGCAAGTGGTACCATCTATCTATGGCATGTGATGAAATGATTATATCAGTTGTACAGAATTCTAAAGAGAATAAAAGAGAAAGGGTGGTCAATGGGCACAGTATGGTGGAAAAGTGAAGAAAATAAAACTGAATCGCTACACATTTAGTGTGACTTTTGACCTGTGACACTATTATGACTACTTCAGCTAACAAACATTTGGTTTTGTAATTTATCAGAAGGACTCACCATTGAACTGGGAAACAGGATTATTGCTAAGGAGTGGAAACTGCTAGGTTTTGGAGAGGACTGGTAATGGGAATTGAAGAACTGAGCAAGCAAACTTTGGTGCTAGGATTGATGGGAGGGACTGAGCAGTAGCTGTAGTAGTCAAGAATAAGGGTGCCAGGATGAAAATGACAGGACAAGAGGGGGAAGTAGTGGAGTCAATAGTGATAGCGACTGTTGGACAGTAAAGGAGAGAATGAGCCAGGTGTGACAGACAGTGAGGTTCTTATGCAGGGGGTGGAGGTTAAATTATTGGATTATACCAAAGAAATGGTTAGGACTGGGATACTACTTGAAATGGCAATGACCTCTACAGGATCACAGGGAGGCAACAGAGTCTTGCAACCACTGCACCTTGCTAGTTCCTACTCTAGGCTGCACCTCCTCTCTCAAAGAAGCCTAGGTCAGTTAAGCGTGGGGGTGAAGTTATGAATACCCACACAGTTACGTCTAGGTCCCATATGAAGAATGGTAGTGTACTGCAGTACATTACACTACATTATTTGCAAATGGAGTTTATTCCAGAGGTAGGTGAGGTGTTGAATAACAAATCTGTCTCTCTGCTGTCTTTTATTGATCTGCTGAAGCAGTTTAGATCCCTTTCTCCAATATCTGTGGGACTGTTTGATTCATGATGGTACAAGAGGTCCTGGACTATTGGATCACTGACAGTTCGTAAGCAAATGCATGGGTCTCCTCTGAGAAGCCTACAAATCACAGTAAAGAGCAACAGTCCTAGTCTTTTCTAATGAGTTAGGGATTTTAAAAATTGTGACCCTCTGTGAGGAAACTTCCAACTTTTTTAGATGTCTGTTGGGGGAAACACAAAGGCAACATGTACTCCATAACTTATCTGATCAGTGCGGAATACAAGAAGACAATAGCCTTAATATCTGGATGGTATGTCTCTGGCAAACAGTAGCACCAAGAATAAGAATTTCCTGACAACTGTTGCTACATAGTGATCAAAACAGAGGGAATTATCAACCCAGACTCACAGGTCTCTAACTAAATTTTCAATTTGTGAAGCAGTATGTCTAGTGCAAAATAAGCAAGGCGAGCAAAAAAACTTAACGCTTTTATTGAATCATCATGTTTTCATTTCAAGACTTCTTGGTAAAACAAAAGGGAACCAAAGGAGAAAAATATATGAACATTACTATGATATAAAAACAAGGATGATAAAAACAGTTTATATAAGCATTTGAAAGGTTGCCCTAATGTAAAATACAATTTTTTGTGATACAATCAGCTCCTTTTGATTTTAAGGGGGGTTCTTGGGAAAACAAAATTGAGTATCGTGAACTGTACTGGCATTTAATTCTGGAAGCTAACAGAAGCCCAGGTCTTAATGAGAATTTGAGTAAAAGTTCAATCTTAAAAATGAGAGCGGACAGATTATAAAAATTATTGGTTATATGGTAACATTTTTGTACTCTATTTTTTCTATTTATGCTCACCTGCACTTTTGTGCTTTGGCCACGAGATGGTAGTAAAGACAGATTAATATTCTGTTTTAAAATGCAGAAGTTTCAAGTTTTTAATTTACTTGCATAACATTTTCTTATATTAAAAAATGTTTATATGCATTAACATTTATAAGTTTTTCATCTCATAAATAGAATGCATTATTTATTATTAACATCTTACATATAAAAAGTACTGTGATTATTTTTTAAATATGCAACATGTTGTATAATTGATAGGTGGAGTTTTTGATAAATAAATGCAACAGTTTTATATGAATTTTACCTAAATAAGTCTTGAAATTAAAACGCTGCGATTCAGTTAAAACATTATTTGTTTTTTGCTGGCCTTTTAAGAAGTTACTTACTTTGCACTAGACATACTGCTTCACAAGTGCTTCTGGATTTTACTGGTTTCCCCCTTTGGGATGCACTTGTTTCTTGTTTCTGTGTAAATTTTCAATTTGTCAGTGTTATATGTTGAGGGGATGAAGTGTCTTTCAAAAGCAACAGTGTTGTATTTTCTAACATTTAAGTCAATTTTCAATACACCAGGCATTTAGAAATCTAAGTTCATTCAAAAGGGTTTCTGTGTGTGCAGGAGATTTGACAGGGACTCTCATTTTGTAGTAATTAGCAAACATGGTTAGTTATTGGTCTTAGTTTTTCATCTTTAGGTCAGAGAAGTAAATAGCGAATAAAAGCAGTCTCAGCACTGAGCTCTGTGGGACACCACTAGTCACCTTCATGTCCTCTGATGCTACACAAACCATGTGGCTGTCTTATCCAATTTACTACCCATCGTACCAGACAAACATCTAGTTGCAAACACATTCTGTTTATTAATTATGCTAACGTGGAATGGTGTCAAATGCCTTGGCCAAATCAAAGTAAGCTCTATGTACAAGTTTGACCACTGTCAACAACTTGTCTTACCTCCTCAAAGATGCTTAGCAGGCTTATCAGGCAGAATCTACTTTTTACAATAAACAAACTGCTGTGAATTTTGCCTGATGAGATCTTTAATGCTGATGTTAATCAAGTCTTTTATAATCTGTCTCACGGCCTTATAAATGAGACTCATCAGGCTGATGGACCTATAATTTAAGGAGTCCTCAGCATAAACCTCAGCATAAACCAGTGCTGTATGACACACCTTTGGGACTAAGCCTATAGCCAAGCTCAGGTTAAATATTTGGGCTGAACAAAAATGAACAGATCCCTTTACAGCACTAATTGCCACCAATCCTGACTTCTTGGCTTCTCTTTTCAATGATGGGGCTAGTTATTCCACTGTCAAAGTCCAGTTAGCAGCCATATCCAATTTTCACATTGGCTTCAATTCCTTATCCCTTTGCTTTTTCTATGCTTTGCAAAGCATTCCTTATGGGCATTTTCCTGCTCCAGCCTCTGGTGAAAGATCTACTCTACCTTCAAATTTAACAATCGTTTTGCAAGCCATGGTCCACTCGCCCTTGGAGCATGCAGCTACTGTGGATTTGAAATTCCTTTCCTGGAAAACTGTTTTTCTAGTAGCTATCACATCTGCAAGAAGAGTGTCTGAACTTCAAGCCCTTTCTTCAAAATTTTCATATCTGATTTTTCACAAGGACAGAGTTATCCTGTGTACTAATCTTTTGTTTTGATCTAAAGTGGCTAAGGAAGGGAACATTAATCAGTCTATCAATTTTCCAGTCTTTTCCCAATTATCAAAACAAAGGTGAATACGCTCTCCATTTGCTTGACGTTCACAGACAGCTTTGTTTTTATTTACACAGAACCAAGCCCTTTAGTAAGTCTGATCAGTTGTTCATATCTTTTTCAGTGGCAAAAAGAGGTAAATCTATTACCAAAGTCTCATTAGCTAGATGGTTGAAAGGCTGTTACATTTATTTATTCTTCTAAAAACATTTCCTTGCCAGGACAAATTAAGGCCCACTCCACAAGATCCATGGCTACTACTTAGACCTTTTGGTCTAGAGTTTCTACTGAGGACATTTGTGCCGCAGCTGCTTGGTCTAATCCCACACGTTTACAATGCATTACAAACATGGACATCTTATCCAGGAGTAGAAGTGTTTTTGGCTCTGCTGTTACCTCTGGGTCTTAGCAGCTGGGGAATCTGTCCCACAGGTTAATGAAATTAAGAGGACATCACCAGATAAAAAGCTATATTCTTGCAATAACATTCAATCTGTGTTGCCCATCTTAATTTCCCGTCCCCCATTTCCTTTATCCAAGTGTTTGGGAAGCCTGGTGGAATGTTCAAAGGAACTTCTACTCTTTATGTTGAGCTCCTGATGTTGCTTAACTTATAGAGTTGAGTAATTTCTGTAGTGTAAATATCTTTGCGCGCTATGCATTTTCTGGCAAACTCCATCCGAAGTATGTTGGAGGAGAGGGACATTGTAGGTATAGGGAGGAGCTCAAGTCAGGAAGCTCAAGCTGCAAATATGCAGCTGATTGGTTCCGAGGATCGGAACCAATACCACAGGTTAATGGAAATGAAGACGGATAACAGATGGAACATTATGGTAAGAACATAGCTTCTTTTTCATGAACTTTAATCATACTTTGACTTAGGAATGGGGTCCATTCCTATCCTGGTATAAGAAACCCAAAACACTTGGGAAAAATTAAAAAACAAAATAGTATTTTTTTTCATTTACAGATTTTATACATTACATATAGGTTTTCTTTCTTTAAAGCAGCTATCATTTAGTCCAACATTACATGAATTGCTCAAGACTTACCTTCTCTTAAACTTCAGTCCTTCTCCTGAACATTATTTTGCATGTATTGTTACCATAAATTCTGCTTCTCGATGTAATTTGCTCCTTTCCTTTTCTAAAGATCTCATTTTAAGTTCTTTTATCTCATTTACAATACTCACTACTTCAAATACAGTTGGTTTAGATTTTGATTTACATTTTCTATTAACTGCTTTTTTTGGCAGCCAATAGAGTTGAAGTTAAAGCCTTACCATCTCTAGGCAATTCAGAGCCAGTCTCACAGCTCAAAATAAATTTCTTTAGTTACGGCCATTTGGCGCCCCAATATTTTTGGGCAATGTATTCTGTATAGGATTTTTAAAATCTGCCAGTTCATTACATTCCCAAAGAACATGTTCCCATTTTTTTTCTTTTTTTCCCTATCACACCTCCAGCACTTGCTATTTACCCGATGAGGAAGAATTCTTTGAAGCTTTCATGGGGTATAACAATACCTGTGCAAACACTTCCAAGCAAAAATCCTAAACCTTGCTTTTCTATCTTTTCTAACCTCTTTTGATTATTTTTTTTATAGAGGTTTCCTTTACCACTTGCTTTTATAAATCTTACATGTTGAAGACCTATGTGAGGAGACCAAAATCTCTCAGGGAACGAAAGCCTGGTATATCCTGTCATTATCGGAAATGGAGAAACCATGCGGTTAACTTCAGGCCCTGTATGTCCAGATGGGGATGCTCTGATGGGTGAGAGCAGATCTAGGACTGGCTCCAACCTCATCGAAGGCAAACCAGATGAGACCAAAGGAAGGTGAACTAGGTTTACCGATGCCAAAGTGGAGCAATGAGGATTACTTTGCTCTGCAACCTCTAAGCTTTCTATAAGAACTTGGGAATTAGTGGTATAGTAGGAAAGGCATAGAGAAGACCAGAGGGCCAAGCATGGACAAGAGCATCCCTTGGTGACTATCCCTGAGGAAGGATCAAGGCAAAGTACCTGCTGCATTTGTTGTTTTGTTGCTGAAAGGGGAGGCAGACAGACTGCAACAGAGGAGACCCCATTTGTTGAAGATCATGTCTGCCATTGACTGATTCAGAGACCACTTGTGAGGCATCAGTAAAACTCGACTGAGCCAGTCTGCTAATATGCTGGGCTCACCTGGAATGTGCATTGCTATCAGAAAGCAGTTGGGTAGAGACTGCCCACAGCCAATCCCTCATTGCTTCTCAACATAGAGGGTAGGACCTGGTTCCTCCCTACTTGTTGATGTACCACACTAGTGACATGTCCGTTTGAATTGCAATAGTCCCCAGAAGACTAAAGCTGCTGAGCTCTTGCAATGCTAGAAGAGCTTCTCTCATCTCCAGTACACTGATATGTAACTTGGTCTCCAGGATACCCACGTGGCCTTGGACTGCTTGACTCAGATAATGCCCCCCACATACACAATAGCTGAGATTTGTCCATGGTCAACGTGGCACTTGGGGATGGAAGGATGAATGACTGAGTAACATCTGCGGATTGAAGCCACCAAAGCAGAGATTCCTTGCACACTCAAGAAAATGTTATGGGAAGACAGGATTCCTGAGTAGTGACCACTGAACTGCTAACATCCACTGCAAAATCCTCATGTGGAAATGAGCCATGGGCAGAAGAGTTATTGTGGTCACCATCAAACTCAATGCCCTGAAAACTAAACTGGCTGGAGGCTGAGGTATGGTTAGAATTTATCTAACATGGCTTCTTAGATTCGTTACCCTGTCTGCCATCAGATAAGCACAGAATGATCTTGTATTTAGACGAGCCCCAACTAAATCTATGACCTGAATTGGATCCAACTGGGATTTCTGCATGTTAATAGTTATCACGAGAGTTGGGGCCAGCTGTAGTAAGCAGTATCTGGCTTAAATGAGTAGATGGCTGGTTGGAGCAGTCAGAAGCCAGTCAAACAGATATGGAAAAATCCGATAACCCTGCAGACTGAGATGTGCTGCCACCTCTGCCAAGCATTTGGTGAACACCCTGGGGGCTGTGGTTAGACCAAACAGAATGACCTGAACTGGTAATGACTGGCTCCCAGCCTGAAATGGAAGAACTGCCCGGAGCATCTGTCCATTTTTATATGGTAGTATGCATCCTTCAAGTCCATAGAGCTCATCCATTCTTCTACCATCCTGAACTTTGTGTGCTTTATCGATTTGTTCAGAGAGATCACATGCAGAATAGGACTCAAGTCCCCTGTCCTTTTGAGAACTAAATAGAATCTGGAGTAAAAGCCCACTCCAACTTGATTGGTGGGGACCTCTTGGATGACTCTCTTTTTGCAAAAGCTTTTCTATTTCGTGGGCCATGCCCTCCCCCTCTGAATGGGTGGAACATCAGGGTGATAATGTTTTTTTCTTGGGAATTTCCAGAAGGGGAATGAAGTATGCTCTGGATATGATCCTTAGCACCCATTTGTCACTTGTGATGGCCTCTCAGGCTTCTGGGTGCAAGGAAAATCATCCATCCCACTGCCTCCCAGGGAGGACAGTTGGGTAACTGTTCAGGATCACCGGAAGAAGGGCTTTTCCTAAGGGGTTTCCTGTTACCCCTGATTATGTGGACCCCTTCGGCTGTGTGGGCAGTATCTTCCATTTTGATTATCCCCCCTGCCCCAAGGGGGGGGGGATTCTCCCACAGTGCCCTGAAAAGGACCCTGTGACTTTCAAAACCACATTTTCTTACTTCCATGCTGGTTCCTGCAGAAGGTACTTTGTGGGCTTGAGAAATGTATTCCGACGGAAAACAAGGTCTTTCCTACCTTCTCACTCCAGCAGAGTCTCATGAACAGCTGGTCCAAACAAGGTGGAGCCGTCAAAAGGGGTGTTAATAAAGGTTTGTTTGAAAGGCTCTGCAAAATTGCACAGCCTCATCCAGGTATGACACCTCATGGCAATACCCCATGCAGCATGGGAAGTCAACCTCATGGACGTATTGGCTAGTGACTCTAGGGTGGCCAGTCTGAAGGAAAAGGGTTTCTGATCGTCGGTGGACATGGACTCTGGGGTCGAGCTACAGAGTTCCTTTGCTATGTCCCTTAGTTTAATGCCCTCAAGGTGAATTTGGAAGAGGTGTAAATGAAAAATTATATACTGCCTTCTGTTGGTTTCTTGCTGTTACATGCATGCATACCACAGTATATTTAACTATTTATTCTGACCAACTAGTCTTATTACTGTATTGTACTAAGTACGATAAATACACAGAGACAAACTGCTTCAGTTAATATGCATTTACTATTGCATTTTCCTTTCAGATCTACAAGCATGCAACACACATGCTGTCAGCTCTCTATGGCAATTTCCCAAAGCTTGTTTATACACACTCATATTTATACCAAAAAGTCTGACATTTTTTTTACATTTTCCTTTGTATAACACTTTTCTTTGTTCTTCTAATTTATGATTTGTCCTCGATTCTTTTTCAAGTTTGGTGGTCCAAGGAAACTCAGTCTTGCATTATCTGAAATGAGGTGTTCCAGCACCATCTGAAACCTGATGTTCCAACTTTATCTTGCTTGATGTTACATCTCTTTACTTCATTGATGTCCTTTCAGCTGCCATCTGTGCAGTTATTTTTTACAGACTTTGTTTCTCAATAACATACTTCTTTACATGGATGCCAATATCTAATTAAGCTATGCCAGCACACTTACTACTTCCCATTTTTTCTCATTTTATACTATATACAGAGATGCACTGTTCTGCTACCGGAAACTGTGCATAAGAAGGAGGCAAACGTTTGCACTGCAACTGGACTTACTAATTGAATAAAATGAAAAAGAAGGTGTAGTTGTCACAATAAGAAACCATATGGTCCGTCAACTGTGGCTCGCCATTGAAAAATTACATTCTGTCTTCTGTTGGTTTTTTGCCGTTACTTGCATTTACATGTATGCATACCACAGTATATTTAACTATTTATTCTGACCAAGTAGTCTTATTACTGTATTGTACTAAGTACAATAAATACACTGAGACAAACTGCTTCAGTTAATACGCATTTACTATTACATTTTCCTTTTGGATCTACAAGCATGCAACACAGGTGCTGTCAGTTCTCTATGGTAAATTCCCAAAGCCTGTTTATACACAAGCATATTTATACCAAAAAGTCTGACATTTTTTTTTTCATTTTCCTTTGTATAACACTTTTCTTTGTTCTTCTAATTGATGATTTGTCCTGAATTCTTTTTCAAGTTCGGTGGTCCAAGGAAACTCAGTCTTGCATTATCTGAAACGTGGTGTTCCAGCATTATCTGAAACTTGATGTTCCAACTTTATCTTGCTTTATGTTACATCTCTTTACTTCGATGATGTCCTTCCAGCTGCCATCTGCGCAGTTATTTTTACAGACTTTGTTTCTCAATAACATACTCCTTTACATGGATGCCCATATCTAATTAAGCTATGCCAGCACACTTACTACTACCTATTTTTCAGCATTTTATACCATTTCTAAATTAACACTTTATATTTCATATCACTCTTGCAGCTTTTTATTCAAGCTAATACAGACTGTGACTACTATTACTCTTTCAGTAAACTCTTTTGCCAAGTCTGTCCAATGCCCGGGATTCTCTATTAGAGAGATGGACAGAGGAGCTCTCCCAGGGCAAGGTCCTTCTTGGTGGCTGCCACAACTATGGCATCTACAGGGATTCCCTTGGCCCAAAATAACTTCTCTGCAGAGGTGCTGAGAATCTTTTCTGTTCTTTGCGGGAGTGTCTCTACTGTGTCCACTTCCTTCCAAGCCCTGGAAAACACCAGCTGGATCAGTGGGTCGGTCTGGGGGGGACACCCAAGTAAGTAAATGGACCAGACCTGAAAGCCTCCCATAACACCTATTCCTCCAGGGAAGGGTTTGGGGCTGACCATCCACCCCTCTACGGCAGGATTTATAAAATGTCTTCAAAGGAGATGTTGTTGGGTGGTGACTTTGGGGACCCTTCCTCAAAATCTGTGCCTGTGGTAACGGATTCCTTAGGGGAATCAATGTGTCCCCTTTTACATAACATTTTCCAAGGGATCACCTCAGTGGGAAACTCTGGAGAAGTATCGGAAGATGCCCGGGGATCCATTTTGGGGGGAGAGAGAAGAGATTTTGAGGGCCTGGTTGTCCGTGCGGTAGAATGAAAGTCACAGGCACCAAATCAGCATGGGTGGGGGAAGTACCATGGCAGAGAGTGCCGAGGGTCTCCTAGTATGGGAGAGAACCCTCTACACAACTTTGAAAGACAAAGGGTCCAACACTCCACTAGATGTCCCATCGGGGCCAAAGTCACCGGACCCAACACCTCACAGACAGCTTGAACCTCCCACTCTGAAAGGGGAGACAGAGCAGAGCTATAAAAGGCCGAAGCCCCAAAGGGAAACAAAGGCTCCAAAAGCTTCGGAGTAAACGTCATCACCCCTAACCGACCCAGACGCTACAGCTCTGAGACACGCACTGCACTGAAGCCATGGGAGCGGAGAAGGTCAGGTTAAGTGTCAGAGATCTCTATTGGCTCCAGTGCCTCAGTACCTGAGACCCATGGCACCAAAGACTCTGAAACTGAGAGGCAGATTGCAGAAGGAGCCCAATGTTGGAATGGTGAACCTCTCACACATCCAGATGTGGATGGAGCAGAAACAAACCCCATCTGAGTCTGGGCCTTGAGGAATTGCCTCATCATCCTGTCGACATCCTCGTAGGAAAGGCTTCGGGAAGACCTGGAAGATGCTGATGACAAGGGTCTCGAGGATCTCTTGCGAGATCGGGACCAAGGTCTTGGAACCTGTAATATCAGAGCCGAGTTTGGTGCTAACACAGTAGGAGCTGGTGGCAAGTCATTCAGTCTCCGGACAACAGAGGGTGACTGGGCTGGAGGAGAAGAGGTCAGAACCCAACTAGCTATTGACTGAGTAGGGTCCGACAACTTCAGAGCCTTCTTAGGCAGCTCTGAGCTTCCTGCTCTTCTGGAAGCAAGTAGGCTTCTTGGGGGGGGGGGGGGGTTGAGCTCCTGAAGTTGAAGTTACCTCTAAGATGGCAGGAGGAGGCAGCAAACCTTTCAGGACCATCTTACTCCTATTCATCGGAGCCCAGGGCTGGAAGGCCTGACAAAGCATACAAGGGGCCTCAAGATGAGAAGGCCCCATGCAATAAACACACACTGTGGGCATCAGACAAAGGAATCTTCTGTCCACATGAAAGAAAAGATAAGGAGAAAGAAAAAAGTTTTATTTCTTTGCTGTTTTTTTGGAAAAGAAGATGGGAGAGACAGACAGAGAGAGAGAAAACTAGCTGCACAGAAACCTGGTTAAAGGGGAGGGGATTAAACTATGTTTGAACTAGAGAAGTAACTACCATGAATATAAGACTTAATTAGAAAAGAAAGGAAGAGGAAGAAATAAGAGAAAAGGCAGTCACAAAAAACTTTCAACTACGAAGCTCAAGAGCCAGGTAATCTCGCTGCTGGAGCAATGAGCAGCCAATGAGATCGGAGGTAGGTTGGGGGGAGTGGTGCATTGTGGGTATAGGGAGGAGCTCAAGTCAGGAAGCTCAAGCTGAAAAAATGCAATCAACTGGTTCTTAGGATCAGAACCAATACCCACAGGTTGTTGAAATGAAGAGGACAACATCAGATATTAGTTTTGTTTCAATCTTTGATGTTAGCCAGACATGCTCTTTGCAGCAACCCCAGTGTGCCCAATAATGACTCCTTCTGCAATTCATATGGAGTTACATGCATTGGTAACATATCTAAATACAAATGTAGATTCTTTTTTATAAAACCCATTGCTCCTATTACTACTGGAACTGTCTGGGTATCTTTCTTCCACATGGCTCTCACTTCTGCCTGCAAATCCTGATATTTTATAACTTTGTGTGTCTCTCTGTATGCAAGAACCTGCAGTCACTGGGTGTAGCGATTTCAATGATTAATGCTACTTAGAGGTTCATACGTAGATACTAGGCTATCAGCCCTGGGGCCTATATAAGCCTAGCCAAAAAGGTTCCCTGGCTTTCGCCACCCAAGAAAATTATTTTCCTGTGCCCCTGTCGAGCAGTGCCGCAGAAGTGATACCCGGGGTGAATTTTCTATTTCCCATCCAGTCGTCAAGATTTTTCTTAAAGAGGGCCAATGAAGAGCTTTGCTTGACATGAATGGGTAGTTTGTTCCAGAGTATGGGAAGTCTCTGGGACAGGAATCTATCCCTCCAGCATGCTCTGTTTATTGTGGTGAGAAGGTTTAGGTCCCTGTAGCATGTGTTACAGAGAAATTTGGATTTCTTTAAGTGTAGCATGTCCAACAGCTCTGGGTTTGACATAGCTTTTCATGTTAGGCACAGATCGCCTCTGAGTAGGCAACATGCAACGGAGTAGAGCTGGAGTTTTTTGAGATGGTCTGCATATGGCATCTGTTTGAGGCTGGTAATCCTCGTAGTGAGGTATTTCTGTGGCCTTTCCAATTGCTGTAGATGTCTTGTGAGATACATGCCAAACAGGGCATTGTACTGTATTAATGGGTCTGATGAGGGATGAGTAGAGAGGAACAATGACCTTCTTTTTTCTAGAGGAGAACCCTTTTGTGATAAAGTGTGCCATGTAGAAGGATTTCCTGACTACTGTGTCGATGTGGTTATCAAAGGAGAGACTACTGTCCACCCGTGTCCCGTGGTCTCTTATCACACTTTCAGTGTTTATTGAGCTACCACCTATGTGGTAGTTCATGGGTAATAAATTTTTCCCAAAGGGGATGACAATTCACTTCTTGGCATTGAGCTTGAGGTCATGACTTTGACACCAAGCATCTGTCTCTGTGAGGCCCTTTTGGAGAATGTCTACATCATTAGGTGATTCTATTATGGCTCCCAGTTTGCAGTCATCTGCGAACTTTGTTAGCCAAAGACATTCTGTGTTGGCCTGCACTTCAGAGAAGTAGATGCCGAACAGGAGAGGACCCAGGACCAAACCCTGTGATACTCCACTCGTCACTGGTCTGAAGTCGGACTTGAAGTTGGCTACTTTTACTGTGTGGGTTCTGTCAGTGAGCCAGTTGGCCACTCATCTTGTGACATAGGGATTTATGCCCAGTTTAGTGAGTTTATCTGTAATTCCAGAGTGGGGGATGGTATCGAAAGCCTTACATGGCAGGTTCACTCTTAAGTAGGACCATCATTTTTCCTGTTGTTAGCCAGGCTGGTGTCTGTTTAGGGAGTGTATATAACTGGTTCTTACTCATGACTAAGTTTTCATGAAAAAGATGTTAACAGTTTTCGCCGGAAGTTAGGTACTGCATCTGGGCCTGGGGTTTTCCAATTAGGGACTTTTCTTAACTTTGTTTCAATTTCTGTCTGGCCGTTACTTCATCCCATTTCATATCCTGTACATTTGAACTACTTATTCTTTTTTTTTTCCAATAGTATTTTATTATTTTGTACAACACGAATATACAATGAATAGAATGACATATGAAATCAATAACAATATTATAGTTCCCAAAATTACTTTTAACACTTAAATCCTACAGGTAGCAACTATATACATTAACAATATTTACAATGCAGTGCTACTGGATTAGGAGAAAGGAGCCAAACAATCAGATAAGAACCTTATCCCCTGTTCGAAGAAAAAAAAATGTGCATGCTACATTTGTTTACTTGAATTTCTTATGATGAGCTTTTGAAAGTTTATGTAATTAGTTGCCATATGTCTGAATCCACTCCAAGAAAGTTTGATGTGATCTAACCAATTTTTGGTTATATATAGCTTGATTAGTAGACAAAGAGATTAGGATATGGTACTTTAATTTGGAGAGCTTGAGGTCTGTAATATGGAGAACTGCTAGATCCCAAGAGAAGGTCGATTTCTGATATCCCATTTTCTCTAAACGCACCTTTAGAGAGGTCCAAGGCTTCTGGGTTTATTTACAAAACCACAAGATATGCAAGAGGTTGAACTTACTCACTCTTTCTTTTCTTTTACTTCTTCTATCCATTTAGCATCTTATTTATGAAGATCCTGTGGAACATAATTTCCCCAAAATGTTTCTATTTCTTCTTTTTTCAGTTGTCTTCCAATTCTTTTTAACTTGTTTCCCAATTCTCTACAGAACTTTTTTTGGGTTATCAATAAATTGCTTATTTTGTACTTTTCCTTTATATTTATCGGTGCATCTTCTAAGTTATTCTACCTGTGCTAATATTCTTAGTTTATTTGCGACAGTAAATAATAAATCCCTATCTATCATACTGCACATTGTTTTTACAGTCGTTAACTTTGAGTATTTTGATGATCTGCTCCCTCTTCTATAATCTTCTGACAGTGACATGTCTTCTCTTAGTTTTCTCTATTCAATACTTCCATGATGGCATTCGATTTCTCCCCGGCATTTCCCTTACTACCCTGTGTTCTTGTGGTAGGACATCTGTTACTAATTTGGCTGCACAGTAAATGTATCCTATTTATTCCTGTAATATTGTATGAATCTCTATGGACAGTCCTAATTACTGTGTTCATTTGTTTTATCAAACTTTTGAGTTTTTGGGTTTTATTGACCTTATGCAGTCTATTTCTTTCATTGATATTAATATAGCTCTCTATGTCTATTAAATCAAGCAATTCTTCTCTTAGCTCATTTTCTTCCAAACTGAGGGCACATCCCTTGTTATCCACTTCCTGCAGGCATCATCTTCTAGTGCCACATTCTCTTCAATTTCGCCCTGTGTCATCCACTGCTCTTTCATTTGGAAACTCAATGGCCTATCACTCCACGACACTGACTGTCAGAGTTGCCACAGTTTTCCACTCTTTCCCTTGCTGTACAGCTCCAATTGAATGTTTGTACTGCTTTCCTATGGGACGCTCCAAAGTATCTTCAGATGTCAACTGATTAGATGCTTCCTGCTCCACTGGTTTCTTCTTAATTTGGGTGTACATTGTTTTAATCTGTTGTGTTATCAGAGTTAAAATTTCTACAATGTCTTCACTTTTTGCAGGTAATCCATAACCTCAGTTTCTATTTCTTTAACTTCTCCATTACAAATCCTCTTTTCTACTTTTCCTGTTTTGTTTTTTGGATTGCAAAATTTTCCATATCCGGATGTCTTTACCTATATTTCTCTTCAAATATCTTTGCTTTGACTAGTTTTGCTTTCTCCTTTGCATAAATACTGCACCACATTAAATCTCTTTCTTTCCTATGTACATATTTCTTCTTCAGATGTTCCCTGCTCCTCCTGTTTCTCCTTACTTTGGGGACTAGTTGTTCTAGCATGCTGTGATATAACCTGTGTTAGACTTTCTACACTGAATCCTTCACTTCGCAAATATTCCATAACTTCAGCTTCTATTCAATTTCTACATGACTAATCTGCTCTGCATTCCCTCTTTGTGATCTTATTTTTTAATGTGACATTTTCCTTATCTGTATGCCTTTGCCTGTACTTCTCTTCCGCTGCCTTTTTTGTGTTGATTAATTTGGCTTTCTCCTTTGCATAAATATTGCGCCACATCAGATCTCTCTTTCTTTCCCATGACCATAATTCTTCTTTATGCCCTTCAAACATCTCTAAATTTTGTTCTTTAAATTTTCACACTACCTCAGTTGCTTCTTTTTCCAAACTGCACAAGGTTTCTTGGTCTATATAGTGGTTTTCATGGATCTGTTGTATTAATGAACGCAAATTTTTATTTGAAGCTTCTGACCGTTTTTCTTGTGGAAGTATTTTTCTTTCCTCTAATTTCTGTCTTAAACTTTTAGTATATCTTTGGTCTGGAAATTCTGGGCTTCTTGCATAATAATAATATGCAACTTATTTCTTATTCTCAGTAGTCCACTCTATTGTATGTATGGCTCTTTTTTGGCCTATTAGTTTTTGTGGACTGCTACTTCCTTCTACAAGGGGACCATCCTCCCCCTGAGCCTGGCCTAGCATCTTTGTAGGAATAGTTCCATGTTTTGAGGATTCTATTCTGTAATTCTTCCCAGTCCTGGTACTAGTGCACCTACCAGGATTGGGCACTTTTTTATCCTGGGACTTGTGTATCCAGTATCTTCTTTATTTTTTAACATACTTCTGTCCATGATATATGCTACATAATTTACAGTGTATAAATCAGAGCCACCTTGGTAAGATTTTGTGAAAAAAGAGTCCACCTTGTGAAGGTACTCACCAAGACTTGAGGATGAATTCAGTTCCAGCAATACTGCTTTCCTTTTGCAAATTTTATCATCTTTCCATTCTGACTGCCTTATTTCTCATTTCAGACTTTTTTTTTTTTTTTATTTCTCTAAATCATTTGGGTTTCTAATACCATGATAGGAAAGGACCCCATTCCCAAGTCAAAGTACGATTAAACTTCATAAAATTAGTGGTTTCACTCTGATGTCAAGCAAAAGTGCTCTTCGCAGCACTCGCAACGTGCCCAGTAATGACTCCTCCTGCAGTTCGTATGGAGTTACATGTACTGGTAGCATTTCTAAACATGATTGCAGACTTTTTTATAAGACCCGTTGCACCTACTACTATTGGAACTATCTGGGTATCCTTCTTCCACATTGCTCTCGTTTCTGCTTGCAAATCCTGATATTTTATAACTCTTGTGCCTCTCTGTACACAGGACACCGTAGTCACTGGGTGTGTCAATTTCAATGATCAATGCTATTTTTGTCTTCTTTTCTTGGACCAATATATCCATTTTTCTAGCATCTATCTTTTGAACTGTTGGTAATGGAAGATCCAACGTGATGTAGACAATCATTTTCTATGATGCTTTGTGGCTCATGTTTCCAGTGTTTTTCAGCTAATTCAATACCATAATGTTTTCACAATCCCCAGTGCAACAGTCTTGCCACATTAGTATGCCTTTCAGTATACAGCCCTTCGGCTATTAGTATGTCACAACCAGCAACGAGGTGTGTGACAGTTTCCAATTCGGTTTTACAAAACCTACATTCGTCTGTTTCTCCCACATGTTCAATGGACTTTGTAAACCAGCGTGTACATAGCCCACTATCTTGGGCCGCCAATATTAATCTTTAATCTCTTGGTTTGAATTGGGTCGTGCGAGGTCAGCAGGTATGTGTGGAGTCACACGACTGCAGATCTATAAATGTAAATCTATTGCAAGGAGGACCATCCCACCTTCGGAACAGGGAATATATAATCTTGGTATGCACTGATTTTTATAGATAATTTGCTGATCGTGAAGCATCCTTCTGGTTTTAATATCTAATCTAGCCAACACGTTCTGGGGCCAGTCAATCACTCCAAAACTCTACGTTAGGACAGGAAGAGCAAATTAGTTTATAGCTCGGATTTTGTTCTTAAATTAATCCTGAAAACAGCTTTGACATCTAAGTTTTCTGAAGTACTCCTTACTAAGTTATTTGTATCTGTTCACGTGTTGATCCTTCAGCACTTCCAAAATATTTATACACACCCTCTTGCTCAAATTCTTTTATATCACATTCTTGCCCCAAACTGATGTTTTCTTGGTGCTGAAGTTTTCCTGCTTTAAAGGTTGCTTTTGCACATTTCTCAAGACCAAATGACATTCTTATATCATCTGAAAAAGTTTTGACAACTTGCAGTTGTGCTTTCAGTTCCTCATCTGATGAGCTACACAGTTTCCAATTGTCAACAAAGAGAAAATGAGAAGTCTTAGCACTTTGTTGTTTTCTAGGAGTCACATTACAGCCATGACCTAAGCTGTTAAGTAAACAGCTTAATGGATTGAGGGCAAGGCAGAAAGTACAGTTGTGTACACCTACCATAAACGTAGATGTTCGAGTGTATTCACTGTTGCAGTCATTACATTTGGGTAATCCTGCTGGCAGGTTGCCCTCAGCCTGCCTGAATTCCAAAGTCTTGGGTCCTGCATTGGCTGCTGTCACCTCTTCCCTGACGTCAGGTCATCAGGGGTAAAAAAGAAGTAGCCAACACCATTTTCTTGCCCCAGATGTCAGGTGCCTCCCAAAAGGGTAGCCAAAATTTATATATGTATAACTACATGCACTAATATAAAATTTACCTTCATCTACAAGCAAATACACCACATAGGTTGTATAAATCAGAGAAGGAAAGATAGGTTCCATCAGAAGAGAAGAGGGATGGTGGGTGGGTAACCTGGACTGCAACAGTGAATACACTCGAACATCTACATTTATGGTAAGTGTACACAACTGTACTATGTTCTTCGTGCTTCACTGTTGCAGTCATTACATTTGGGTAGAGTCCCAAAGCTAAGGTTGGGAGGCTGGAGCTAAACAACTGCAGTGGCAAAGCCTGCGCTGGATTTAGAGTAGAATGGCAGATGATAGTGATTTGTAAAGGTATGCACTGAACTCCAAGTAGCAACCTCTAAAATGTCCTTGGTAGGTACTCCCCTGAGAAAGGCTGCTGAAGTGGCTGCAGCTCTGGTTGAGTGTGGCCTAATGCCCTTAGATACTGGCTTGCTTTGGTGTACATAGCAGAAACGAATGCAGTGGCCTATCCACTTTGAAATAGTCTGCTTTGAGATAGCCTTTAGGATAGGCTATGTCACTAGTAATTGCTCAGTCTTTCTGAAAACTTTGCTTCTGTCCAATTAGAATCTAAGCTGTCTGTGTACATCCAAAGAATGCAGAATTGTCTCCCCTTTTTTCTGTGGATTTGGATAGAAGATTGGCAGGTGAACAGTTTGGTTGAGAGCCACACTGGACACCACCTTAGGCATAAATGTTGGGTTTGTCCGCAGAGACCCCCCCGTCTGGATAAAAAATGATAAAAGGTTCCACAGCCATGAGTGCCTGCAGCTCTGAAACTCATCTTGCAGAAGTTATTGCTAGGAGCAGAGCTGTTTTCCAAGATAAAAACTTTATATCAGCAGTAGCAGCTGGCTCGAAAGGAGGCAGGGTGAGTTTTTCCAAGACACAGTTGAGGTCCCACTGCAGGCATTGGTGATCTCCTTGGAGGTCTGAAATTTTTGGCTCCTCTGAGGTACTGCTTTAATAAGGGATGAGAAAAGATTGGTGGTTCTACATTGTAATGAGCCAAAATGGCAGCGGCATGAATTTTAATAGATGAAAAAGATAGGCCTTTGTCCAGCATCTCAGTTAAGTATTGCAAAATCTGAGGAATATTTGGCACAGCTGTATCAGTTCCTTGTGCCTGGTTCCAAGCACAGAATCTCTTCCATTTTCCAGCATAAGATTTTCTAGTACTAGGCCTTCTGGCTTCCAAAATGACATCCATCACAGCTTTACTGAGAGGTGTGTCTTGTATGACTACATTACTCGTCATGCTGTCAGGTTTAAAGTTCTGAGTTGGCTGTGCAGGATATGACTGTTTTGCTGGGACAGTAGATGAGGTATTTGAGGTAAGGTCCAAGGCTGGGCATTGAGACAAGCTCCTTAGTATTGGATACAAGTGCTGATGGGGCCAGTCTGGGGCAATCAGTATCATCTTTGGCTTCTCCTGTCTGACCTTTAGGAGTACCTTGGGGAGGAGAGGCAGAGGGGGAAATGCATATACTGATAGGGCGGCCACTTTCCATGCTTGTCTGTGATAAATCCTTGTGCAGAATCTTTTTAGTTGGTAGTTGTGAGGGGAGGCAAATAGATCTATGTCCGGGCATCCCCATTTCTTTGTTATCATGCTGAAGACTTGTGGATCCAGGTGCCACTCATGGGGAAACATGAGGTTTCTGCTTAGTTCGTCTGCCAGAGTATTTTTCCTTCCTGGCAGAAATTGTGCCTGCAGAGGTACTTGGTAAGTCAAAGCTGTGTCCCACAAAGTCATGGCTAGTCTGCAAAGGGGGTAAGAATGTGTTCCCCCCTGCTTGTTTATATACCACATGACCGTGGTGTTGTCTGTCTTTATCAGTAGTTGTCCTGGATGAAGTAGGTCCTTGAAGGCTGTCAGGGCATTTTGAACTGCTAGCATCTCTTTTTGATTAATATGTAGAAGCATTTGGTTTGAGGTCCATGTGCCCTGAATGCATCTTCCTGCCATGTGGGCCCCCCCAGGGATAATCTGATGCATCCGTTGTTAGTGTCTGCCTGGCTGCGGGTAATGTGAATGGCTGTCCCTTGTTTTGGTGACAAGCCTTTGCCCACCATCGAAACTCCTGTTGCAGGCAGGAAATGAGAGTAATCATAGTTTCCAGGCTGTGGCAATGTTGAGTCCAAACACTTTTTAGGTACCACTGAAGTTTCCTCATATGCAGTCTTGCATATGGAATTAGTAGGATGCAGGATGCCATGAAGCCCAAAGCCTGCACATTTTTTCTTGCAGATAATTGGGCCTTTGTAGCTAACATTTTGAAATAGGTAGTCAGTTGCCTTTGTCTGGCGTGAGATAAGCCATTTGGGCAGTTGTATTTAAGCTTGCACCCAGGAATATTATCTCTCGAGAGGATACTAATTTTGATTTCTTTTCGTTGACTGGGTACCCTAGGCATGTTAGAAGTCTTTTCACAAACACCAGATGCTGTAGAAGAATGTCCTTCTTCTCTGCTTGAAGTAGACAGTCGTCCAAGTAAGGATATATTTGTATTCCTCTTTGTCTGCAGAATGCAATTACTGGTGCCAGGCAATTTGTAAAGCCCTGGATGCAGTAGACAACTCAAAGGGCAGTGCAGATAATTGGTAATGCATTGAGCCAGCCTTGAATCTGAGGTGTCTTCTGCATATTTGTCTGATTGGGACATGCAGGTATGCCTCTTTTAGGTCTAAAGTCACAAGCCAAGCGTTCTTGCCCAGCATGGGCAGAAGCTGCTGCAAAGTCAACATCTTGAATTTTGGTATATCCATGAATGTGTTCAAAATAGATAGATCCAGTATTGGCCTCCAGGCCTTGTCCTTTCTGGGTACCAAGAACAGTCTTGAGTAAAATCCTTGTCCCTGCTCTTGTTCTGGTACTTGTTGAATGGCCCCCATGTCCACGAGGGATGAGACTTGTTTTTGTGCCTCTGCCCATTGATTTTTTTGGCAGGTCTGGCCAGCTGTTTGCCTTTGGCAGGGTATGGAAATGGAACTTGTAGCCTTGTGACATGATATTTAGGACCCACGTGTCCTGGGTTATAATGTGCCAATTTTGAGAAAAAAGTGCTAATTTTCCCCCTAAGGGTGCTGCCAGGAGATAAGTGTTTGGTGCAGGCAGGGAGAAGTCATTGGGACTGTTTCCTGTATGGTTGTGATTCGTCTTCTCCACCTTTGGAGGTAGACACCCCCCCCCCATTGCTATGGGCGGTATGAACCTTCCGCCTGGGATCTGCCTCTAGGGCGTCTGGATCTGCCCCTTTGAGGTCTGTCTGACACAGGAAAGGACCAATTCTTTGTTGCCTAGTGTCTACTAAACCTAGGTGGCTGTACTTGTAAAAAAAATCTTTGACCGTTTGCATGGATTTAGCTTTGTCCTCCATTTTTCTTTAACACTTCTTCTGCCTTAAAACCAAAGTATCATGCTGTAAAGGTGCATCTAATAATTTAGCTTTAACATGATCAGGCAGATTTTGTTCCTTTAACCAAGCATGCCCCCTAATTACAGAACCTGTGACTGCGGCCCTGCAGGAGGCCTCTAAAGAATCAAAACCACATTGCAAAGTATGCTTTCCAACTTGTTCAGCTGCATGCAATAAATCCTGCATTTCCTTGTTTTCTGCACAAAGTTTAACAACATTTTCTGTTTAAGCAATTCCATGACATGTTGCTGATATTTGAGCATATAAAACTGACAGTTTAAGGCCCTTATAGCCAAGGTAGCAGATGTGTAAACTTTTTTTCCCCATCTATCCAGTGTCCTACAATCTCTGTCGGGGGGGGGGGGGGGCAGGGTTTTTTGCAGCGGAAGCCTCAACTCCTTTGGGACCCTCAGAAATAGTTTCTAGGTCTGCAGCAGGGTTTTTAAAAAGGACTTTATGAGAGTCAGGAACCCTGTAATATCTGTCAGGCTTAACAGGAGCTGGAGGTAAGGAGTCAGGGGTAAGACTAGACTCCAAAAACACATCATCTACATCTACAATGTCTAACACAGGAGGGATGACTAGTGGCTTGTGTTGAGGTAGTAAAAGGAAATCCCTGAGCCTCTTTTTAGATTCTGAAAAATCTTGGCTCTCCCAGTGGAAATGCTCCCTCATGGTATGTAAGGTTTCCCCAAAAGAATAGTCCTCTGGAGGAGAAGCTGAAGGTATAGATTTCTTCAGCATCAGAATCCTCATGGGGGGAAGAGAATATTCCTGATCAGAAGAGGAATCAGAAGAAATGGAAACCTGATCTGAAGATTTATAGTCTGTCTCTTGCCTAGGCCTCTTTTCAGGAGAAGATAATCAAGTCTTCGGCCATTTTGAGCATCTGTTTTTTTGGGCATAGAGGCCTGACCATGTGGCTCTTGAGTTTGTTTCTTTGCTTTGGAAGGTGCTTTAGTCTTTGCCTTTGAAGCTGAAGCTGGTTTGATGTAAAAATGTTTAGGTCTGAATACACCCTCAGAAGCCAGTGCCTGCTCAGCGGCTCTGGACCCATCTGAAGGGATAATATCCGAGGCTCCAATACCTTGAGTTTCCAGCGGCATGGCCGATTCCACGTGGGAGTCGGTAGCGGCCTGCGACTCTAAAGTAGCAGGCATCAGGGGCTGCGAAAGCGCCTCACTGAGGACCGGCGACTGGCTTAGGAGAAGCTTCGTTGTCTGTTTTGGGCCTCGGTTGTCTATCTCTTTCCTTTTCTTTGCATTTTTTATGAACTCCGGTAGTCGGATGGCTATCCGACAACATTTCTGGATAATTAAACCGGCGTCCAAAATAGTTTAAAGCAAAATCATACCGATGCTTAATAATGCATTGGTTAAATCTAGCACAAAACCGACAACCAGAAACGTTTTGATCAGGGCCTAGACAAGGAATACAGTAAGAATGAAAATCCTTAAGAGGCATTTGCTTCCCACAAGAAATACAATTATTAACTTTTTCTGACATTGGTCTGGAGCAAGAAAAAAGTTTCCCCAACGGGGTGCTTAGCTTTATTGAAGACTTCGGATCTGAAACTAACACAAAAATCTCAGGAGTCAGCCGACCGGCACTTGCGAACTGCTTCTGCTTCGGGCACCACACAGCAAGAAAGACTAAAGAAAATGGTGTCGGCTACTTCTTTTATACCCCTGACGACCTGACATCAAGGAAGGGGCGACAGCAGCCGACGCAAGACCCAAGACTTTGGAATTCAGGCCGGCTGAGGGCAACCTGCCAGCAAGATTACCCAAATGTAATGATGGCAACAGTGAAACACGAAGAACATCAGCAGCGATGACAAGAGTCACCCTGGAATATCCTCCTTTGGATTTTTATCCCTGGAATAATAAGTTGTCCTTTATCATGGCTTAATTGCAAAGTGGTTTGCCACTGTTTCATGGTCACTAATGTAATCTAATGTAATCGATCAGTGTAGGATATATCATATACATTTTAAGCACTATTTTATACATGAATGTGAGATACTATCAAATGCTTTTTTGCAGTCAATCCAGGCCATACTTAAAATATTCCCCTTTTTACAATTCTCCACTATGACTTTATTTAACAAATGATCCTTTGTTCCATATGACTTTCTTTTATTGACCTTTTGTTCTATTGTCATAATTGAGTTTTCTTCTAAATGACTACAAACTCTGTCGGCATCAATTCCAGTATATAGTTTATACGTCATCGGAAGGCAAGTTATTGGTCAGTAACTTTTGGGGTAGCTTGCGGGTTCACACTTAAGCAGGAGCAGTGTCTTTCCTGTTAACCAGGTTGGTGTCTGTTCAGGGTGTGCATATAAATAATCCTTACTCATGGCTAAAACTTCGTGCAAAACCAAAAGTTAGGTTACTGCATCTGGGCCTGGGGTTTTCCAGTCAGAGGCTTTTCTTAACTTTGTTTCAATTTCTCTGGCTGTTACTTCATCCCATTTCATATCCTGCATCTTTAAACTTCTTACTCTTTCTTTTACTTCTTTTATCCATTTAGCAACTTTGTTGTGTTCCACAGGATCTTCATAGATACTTCGCCAAAATGCATCTGTTACTTCTTTTTTTGGCTGTCTTTCAATTCCTTTTACCTTGTTTCCCAATTCTCTATAAAACGTTTTTTGGGTCATCAATAAATTGCTGATTTTGTACTTTTCCTTTATATTTACCTGTAGATCTTCTAAGTTTTTCCACCTGTGCTGAAATTTTTAGTTTGTTATTTGCGATAGTGCAAAACAGATCCTGGTCTGTTCTAATATTGTGCATTGCTTTTATCACATCTATCTTTCTTAGTATTTTTGTTGATCTATTCCCTCTTCTATAGTTTTCCAACAGTGACACTTCTGGTCTTAACTTTACATTTTTCTCTATTCGATACTTCCATGATGGTATTCAATTTCTCCCCTTCCTTTTCCTCGCTACCCTGTGTTCTTGTGGTAGAACTTTATCAGTTATTAGTTTAGCTGCACATTAATATATCCTGTTTACTTCTGTTATATCTCATGGATCTCTATGGACAGTCCTAATTACTGTGTTTATTTGGTTCATCAAACTTCTGACTTTTGGGGTTTTATTGACCGTCTGCTGTCTATTTCTTTCATGGCTCTTAATATATCTACGTCCATTAAATTATTTTCTTGCAGACTGAGGGCACATCCTTGTTTTCCATTTCCTGCGAGCATTCTACAGAAAGTTCTATAGCATCTTCCTGTAGCACCTTCTCTTCAAGTTCATCCTGTGCCATCTGTTGCTCTGTTATATGGGAACCCACTGGCCTATCACTCTTCAACATTGACTGCATCAGTTTTCTGTTCCGTCCCTTGCTGTCTAGCTTCAAGTGAACGTTTATACTGGTTTCCTTCCTGTGAAAGGTTCCAATGTATCTTGATATGGCACCTGACCAATTGCTTCCTGTTCCACTGGCTTCCCCTTAATTTGGATATCCATTGCTCTATCCTGTTGTGCTTTCTGTATTAGATTTTCTACACTGAATCTTTCACTCTGCAGGTGCTTCATAACCTCAATTTCTATTTCTTTAACTTCTCCATTACTGATCTCCTTTTCCTCTTAGTCTTATTTTTCATATTGTAAAGTTTTCTATACCCGGATTCCTTTCCCTGTATTTCTCTTCAAATATCTTTGGTGATGCTCTTTTTGTATTGATTAGTTTTGCTTTTTCCTTTGCATAAATATTACACCATATTAAATCTCTTTTCCTTTCCCCTGTTCATATTTCTTCAGATGTATCCTGATCGCCCTGCTTCTCCTTATTCTGGGGACTCGCTCCATTATGCAGTGATATAGTCTGTGTTAGACATTCTACATTAAATCCTTCACTTTGCAGCCACTCCATAACTTCAACTTCTATTTCTTTAACTTCTGCATTACTAATCTTCTGTTCTACATTCCATCTTTGTGATATTAATTTTTTTTTACTGTGAAATGTTCCATATCTGGTTGCCTTTGTCTGTATTTCCTCTTCAGATATCTTTGAGGCTGCCTCTTCTATATTAACTTGGTTTTCTCCTTTGCATAAATATTGCACCATATCAAATCCTTCTTTCCCCATGTCCATATTTCTTTTTTATACTTTTCAAAAATATCTAGGTTTTGTTGTTTATATTTTCGCACTTCCTTAGATGCTTCTTTTTCCAAACAGATCAAAGTTTCTTGACCTATATACTGTTTTTCAAAAATCGGTTGTATTAATGAACGCAAAATTTCTTTTGAAGCTTCTGACAGTTTTTCCTGTGGAAATATTTTCCTTTCCTCTAATTTCTCTCTTAATATCTCTTTTTTGGATATGTCCAAAGCATCTGCCACAGTCTATCACCAAATCCTGCTACACAAACTAAACCAATATCACCTATCAAATTCCACTCTTACCTGGTTCCAAAGCTACTTAACTGACAGGTACAAGCTGTGAAATGGGAAAAGTCTCTCTCTCCTCAGCTGCCCATAATTATAGGAGTCCCACAGGGTTCTATCTTAGGAAACTACTATTCACAGTCTTAACAAATGACCTCCATACCTCCACACAGCAATACATCTATCATTCAGTATGCAGATGATACTACCTTAATCTGTGCTGCACAAAACATTCTCACCCTCCTGCAAACAACTCAACTAGCATTCTCTGACACTGAAAACTAACTCACCAAAGCCCAACTTATCCTCAATCCAAAGAAAACTCATCTTATGATTATAACCAGTTCTAACTAAAACACTGATAACAGTCAATTCACTATCAACTCCACAAATGATACTCCAATCACTCCAGTGGCACAGGCTAAGGTATTGGGAATAACCAGACTCCCAACTAAAATATGATAGTCATCTCAACTTAACTATTAAAAAAGTACATGCCAATCTGGGATCACTGTACCGTACCAAACCATTTCTTACCAATAACACAAGGTCAGCCATTGCTCGCTCCAAACTTCTATCCACCCTACTCTATGCATCTCCCATTCTGACTAATCTCAACAAAACTGAACTAAGCAAAATGGAAGCCTGCTATAACAGAATTGCCCGCTTTGCTGCAAATTGCTCATATAGAACTCATCACTGTACTGGTTTGAGACAGCTCCACTGGCTTGAACTGCCCGGGTCTATATTAGATGAGCAAACACTTAAAAAAGCGAACGCTGATTCATCGAACTTAGGTAAGCGAAAGTTGAAAATATCGAAGCAACAGAAGTTAATTTTTTTCCTAGGGAAAGAATTTGGTTGTCCGTTTCTGTTTCGGTATTTTCAGTGCTGTGGTGGAAAGTTACGGGTCGGGTTCAGGTAAGTGTGCGATTGTGTGGAAGTTAGTGTTAGGGCAGGTTAGGTGAGTTAGGGTTAGGGCGCGGGTTAAGTATGTGTGCGATTGTGTGGATGTGAAGGTTAGGATGGGTTAGGGAGTGGGTGAGGTGAGTGTGCGATAGTAACGGACCTTAGGGTTTGGGTTAAAGTAAGTGGATAGTTAGTGGTGTGTATATAGTTTAGTGTAGGGTTAGGTGTGAGACTTTAGGTGTATGTGTGTGGATTGCTGTTTGTTTGGTGTGCTTGTGTTGTGTGCTTGTGTTGTGTGTATGTGTTTTGGAACTGAGATTTTTTTTCCTGGGGGGGATTCGCTGTTCTGACAGAGATTGTAAGCTTTCGCTTACATAAGTTCGATGAAACAGCGTTCGCTTTTTCAAGCTTTTGCTGATCTAATATAGACCCGAACTGCCCAACCTCCTAACATACAATCAGCTCTGCCTCTGTCAATCTATCCATTACTTCCCCAATAAGTGTCTTGTCCTCAAAAACCTAGTACAACATCACTCAGCCAAAAGGTCTCTTAGATCATCAAGCAAACTACTACTAGAAGTCTCCAACAGCTTTAGAGATGCACTATATAGTAATTCAGTGGCTAAAAAATGGAACTCTCTCTCCACACTAGCATACAAAACACATCATTCAAAACCTCCTTGAAAAACCTCATTAGGCAACATCTCAAGCAAGGCTGGCAGTGCCATGACTGCTTCCCAGGCTAGTGAAAGCGGATAAGGTACATATACTAAACCTAGAGTACCTGATAATAGTTTTTCACTTATTCACAAACACTGGCTAATGTACAATTGATATACTGTACCTGTGTACTATGTATGCATTCTACCTATGTTCCAAATTTCAGCTGTACACCACAAATCTATTAATTAACTTTATTTTTAAATTAATATTTTCTTGTTTGTGCTCTCCACTGTAACTGTTGATGTGCTGCATATCACTGTAAAAACATGCCTACTGTAATTTGTGTGTACACTGATCATGTCTAAATATCTAAATGTATCTGTAATTTTTTTATGTGGAGCTTTTCTTCCCGGACCTCAGCTGAAAAAGGGCATTTTCAGCTCAGACACACCCGGTTAACAAATGCAAAATAAAATAAATGAAATAATCTTTTTGTATATCCTCTGTCTGGAAATTCTGGGCTTTTTGCATATTAGTGCAATTCATAATTTCTTTCTTATCCTCAATAGTCCACTCATCGTCTTTATGGCTCTTCTTTAGCCTGTCAGCTTTTGTGATTTTTATGGACTGCTACTTCCCTCTACAACAGGGGGCCAAATCCTTCCTCTGGGCCAGGCCCCATTGCAGGAATGTTTCTATACTGTGAGGATTCTGCGCTGTTCATTTTTTCCAGTCCTGGCCTACCAAAATTGGGAACTTTATCCTGGGTCTTGTGCACCCAGCTATCTTTTTTTGGTTTTGATTTACTTCTGTCCATGACACATTCTATATAAACACAGTCTATACATCAGTGTCACTTTGGTGAGATTTTGCGAAAAACAGAGTCCACCTTGCGAATGTACTCACCAAGACCAATTTCAGTACTTCTACTCTCCTTTGCTTGCTGACTTTTCATCTCTCCATTTGGACCCCCTCTTTTCTATGAATGTGTGCCTATGTCTTAAAAGATTAGGTGAGATGTTTAAAAAATGTTTTACTTGGCAGGAACTACTGAGTTGATGTCTAGGATTTGAACTGCAGAGCACAGTTAAGGCCTTATTAAGTTTGATATTGCTATTAACTAAAAAGGCAATTACATGAAACTGGAAATCTTAAAAACAAAAAAACATAGATGCAAATGAGCGCTTTCAATAAAAATCATACCTGGAGCTAGGGGAGTCTGCAGTTTTTTGTTTTTGATATTTTTACAGTTCCGAGGTTCATTTTTCTTTGAAAATGGAAATCTAAGATTATGCCAGCTGTAAATGAAGATCTGAATACTGTAAAATAAATAAATGACCTAGAGATGGGATCATAAAATGATGGAAGAAAATTTAATAAAAAATAATTACTGCATTTGGGAACAATACATGCCAAACTAATGGTCCAGTAGATGGCTAAAATAAGTAGGGTCTTACAACTTGAAAAGTAGATTTCTTTAGAGGTACAAGAGTAAAAAAATAAAACTTTTATGGAAACCGTTAAACTGTTCATCTAATACAATACTGTACACAATGGAATTGATATTTTTTCTTTTTTATTGTTATCAATGTATGTGAACTCATGATACAAATTAATAATGTGATGAACAAAGCTGTCAAAAAAAAAAAAAAGATTTTAACACTTCATTTAGGAGGGGGGACAGCTGAAGTAATCATATTGTCATTAAAGAAGTCCAGAAATCTCTCAGTGGAGTGTGTGTGTGTGTGTGTGTGTGTGTGTGTGTGTGTGTGTGTGTGTGTGTGTGTGTGTGTGTGTGTGTGTGTGTGTGTGTGTGTGTGTGTGTGTGTGTGTAGTGTGTGTGTGTGTGTGTGTGTGTGTGTGTGTGTGTGTGTGTGTGTGTGTGTGTGTGTGTGTGTGTGTGTGTGTGTGTGTGTTGGAAATCACCCATAAGAAAAGTATTTGATTTGTTTCGGCTTTTCTCACTGGCTAAGGTATTCTGCATTGTAGTAATGATAGAGGAAGATCTATAACTGGCTATAATGTGACAATTAATTTTAATGAGTGTACTTAGGATTTCAGCCAATTTCAGACATATTATGCAGTACCGGGAGATAGGGACAATGGGGTTATGACTAAATTTAATTAGTTACAAGTAAATCTGAAGGAATGAGAAGCAGAAGATATCGGATGGTTAGCAAAGTGATATAAGCTAAGAAGGGACAGGAATGTGATTTTACTGGTCCAAAAAAGGCAGAAGACCGCATCAAATGCATAGAGGCACAAACCATTACCTGTCTTGGCACAGTGCTGTGAGGTGGAGAAGGTACAAGTCCCAGCTGATGAAAGGTATTCAAACCAAAGGTGTAGACATATCCATCTTCAGTCAGTACAACCGTGTGGTCCTTGGCTGCTGCCACTTGACAGCACTGATGATTAATCAAACCTTCCACTACTCGCGGAATCTGCAATATAATAAACATTAGTAAGAAAATAAAACTTGCACACATACTTTAACATTAGATCTGGATGAACTGGTTCACAAATTCTAGACACAGACTGGTAACTTTAGTCCAAGTGTTGACTTTGACATGCAGACTAAGTTGTGATGCCCAGGCTTAAGAGCTGTTGCAGCTGCAGACAAGCGTTACAGCATTTATGGCTTTCAACATAATGAACATGGAAGCAAAATAAAAGCAACCATCCATACAAGTTTGAACATTTTTACGTAATTCACTTCACTCAATGTTCATATAAACCTCTTACAGGCTAAGACGTACCTTGCTTAACAAAGTCTTTTCACAGCATCTGTACGTGCTGTAAGTAATATTATCAGTGTTCAAATCTCTCCTTCTGTCTACTCTTTGAAGTGTGCACCTAAAATACTGCATGATACATGGACACCTAAAATACAGACTCTACCAAGCAGCTGCCAATCACGTTAGAAAGTACTTAATGGTTAGCACTTTGCTTAATTGTAATACAACTGAACCACTGATAATACCTAACTAGCTCTTTTATCTCAGAATATTACACAACAGCAAATGTAACCTGCTTATTCTGTGTGTTATTTTCTCTGACTACACAAGACTGAATGAAGGAACAAAAAACAAACGATTTCTGCACAACCCTGTAGCACTTTATGCACTTATGATTTTTATTCCAGCTTCTTGAACCAAGTACTTCTACTCACCAGACAGGTCTGCTCATCTCCATGCCCCAGACGACCACCTTGACCATGTCCACAAGTATAAACTTGTCCTTTCTGAGACAAGAACACTGAATGAAATTCACACAGTACAACCTGAAAGAAAAACTGCACTTCAGCACAAAACAAAATATACAAAGTTCAAAGCAATAGACAAGTTTCCTTGGCAAAGCCGTAACACATGACTTTTTCAGAACTGTAGATCATGCACAGTACACGCAATGAACACAGAATGGCTGATGCCTCCCATATTTTTTTAACTTCATCTTATGATACAGACTTCCAAATTATCCTAAGCTTGTCTCCTTCATCCCTCCTTACCTTGTCCCCAAGGGAGGTTATTCCATTATTCACCACCCCACAAACACCGCTTCAATTTACATCAGTCTTTTTAAACCTACAGTTTCATATCATGTCCTACAATTTTTGCTTACTTTTTATTTTAATCAAGAATGTAAGGCACCCTTCTACCTCGAGTCCTTTAATGAAGTCATGATTCTTTCCTGCTTTTATGACAATACATACTTAGACCTTTCCTTCTCTCGACACTCTTCTTAAATGACTTGCTATACAGCCATAACACAGTTTTGTACATTTCTACTCCACTCCATGTGCAGCCTCCAAACCTGAGCAAAGTAGTTTAATGAAACCTCAGCTGGTCTAAACAGTTTTTACACCCTTTCATTTGCCTTATCCACTCTGTCATCCCTTTATATTTAGTAATAATGTAAAGCAATTACCACAAATCAATTAAAAAGAGGAAAGTTGTACTCTGTCCATGGTATAGGGCATTTGCAGCCCATTTATGCAGGGATGTTTAGTCAATAAAAATATTATCTGGACCTACTTGTATGTGAATCCAGTGAAGAAGGTATACTGAAAAAATCATAGCAATTCATAATCCAAACTCTACAACAAAAGGAGGAAGCTACTACAAGATAGAGCAAAATCCTTAAAAGGTAAGACACCCTTGATCACTATAAGTAAAAAACTAAGAGCTCTCATAAAATCATCCAAAGCAAATTTCGAGAGAAAAATAGCTAAAGACTCAAAAGACAATCATAAGGCCTTCTTTAGCTATGTTAGAAACCTAGGAGGAAACTCCCAGATATGCTCAGAACTAGTTCAAAATGATGTGAAGATTACTGATCCTACAGACATTGCCAACATACTGGCTGACAGGTTCAGTGCAAACTTCTCCCCCCCTCCCCCCCAAAAGGAGAGATATCTATACCAAATGAGTGCAGCCCCCCAAACATCTCCAGCGCCCAAGTGAGAACTGCTCTCTCCAAAGCAAAAAACACAGCATCCATGGGACCCGATGGTGTCCCCGGCTGTGTGCTCCACGAACTCAATGTGGAATTAAACCCACAGCTAGGACAGCTGTTTAATCAAAGTCTTACCTCTGGATACGTACCTAGGGAGTGGCGCACTGCAACTGTGGTCCCACTTCACAAAGGCGGTGCCTCCACAGACCCTGGAAATTACCGGCCCATTAGCTTGACAAGCCTTATCTGCAAAGCCATGGAGAGGATCATAATGGACCTCATAAATAAAGACATAGGGAATTTGCAGACTTTGGATCCAACCCAGTTTGGCTTTGTCAAAGGCAGATCATGCCTTTTAAACTTGGTTGACTTTTTCGAAACAGTCACCAAAGCCATTGATGAGGGAAAGGCAGTCCATACAGCCTACCTCGATCTGGCTAAGGCCTTCGATACAATACCCCACTCGGGTATCATTGAAAAACACATCAGCTTAAATGTTAACCCATACATCACAAGATGGGTTGCAAACTGGCTGAGTGACAGAACCCACAGGGTCAGAGTTGCTGGCGCCATGTCAGACTCAAAGCCTGTCACAAGTGGTGTCCCACAGGGCTCAGTCCTGGGCCCACTCTTGTTTGGCATCTACTTTTCCAAGTACAAGCAAACACAGGAGGGTTATGGCTGACAAAGTTTGCAGATGACTGCAAACTGGGCCATAGTAGAAAACACATCTGACACAGATATCCTTCAGAAGGGTCTCACAGAAGCGGATAACTGGTGCCAGAGCCACGGCCTAAAGTTAAATGCCAAAAATGCATAGTCATACCCTTCGGGAAAAACAAGGTTACCCCTAGCTACCAAATAGGTGGCAATCCACTGAGCACAGAAGAAGTTATCAGGGACCTGGGGACCCAGGTTGATAGTAGTCTGTCATTCGACACCCATGTAGCTAAAGTAGTTAGGAAGTCCTTCTACATTGCCCACCTTATCATGAAGGGATTCTCATCTAGATCAAGGGAGGTCATAGTCTCCCTTTACTCATCACTCATCAGACCAATGATTGAGTACAATGCCCCATTCGGAATGTATCTGACCCGACACTTGCAGCAGCTGGAGAGGCCACAAAGTTCCTCACCAAAAGGATAAAGGGTCTCAAAATCTGTCCTATGCTGCCCGACTGAAAGAACTCCAGCTCTATTCAGTAAACGCACCGCTGCTCAGAGGTGACCTTTGCCTAACATACAAGGCCATGTCAAACCCAGATTTGATGAATATGCTTCACCTCAAAAATCTAGATCCATCAGAGCCACAAGGGGGAGACTTAAACCTCGACACGGCTATTAATAGGACGTGCTGGAGGGATAGATTCATCACCCAAAGACTCCCTATGCTGTGGAACAAAATCCCGGTACATGTGAGGCAGAGCACCTCGCTGGCCTTGTTCAAGAGAAATCTTGACCAATGGATGGGAGATCGCAGATATACCCCAGGAATTACCTCAGTGTCACTGCTCGACAGAGGCACAGCAAAATAATGGGTATAGTTCCCCATACTAAAGGGGTGGCGTAAGCCACAAAACAATGGGCTAGCCTTATAAATGCCCTCGGGCAGATAGCCTAGTATGAACCTATGAACCTATTAACAGAAGTCATTCAATTTCCTGCTTTCCCTTAAATCTCATTCAAATTCCAAAACATTATTCTGCATGTACTGAGCCCACAATTCCCATTTTTTCTATGTAATTTGTTCCTACCTTTTTCTAAAGATTCGACTTCCAGTTCTTTTATCTCCATTACTACATTCACTACTTCTAGTATGGTTGGTTTAAACTTTGATTTCTATTAATTGCTTTTTTTGGCAGCCACCAGAATTAAACTCAGCAAAGCCTTACTATGTCTAGGCAATTCCAATTCTATATCACCTTAGAAGCTTCCTAGATGGCTGCAAACTGATCAACAGTATACCTTCAGCTCTGCTAGTGAAAACCTGAAAGAAAAGTAAACTGAAAAGGTGAAAGAGAGCACGGTTGGGAAAGATTCTACAGCTGTTCAGCAACAAGCAGTTCAAGCTTCAGCTATGGTTCAAGATATGGCTTCCAGTAATAAACACTGAAGGAATATATCAATCTAAACAATAAAAGACTGGAAAAAAATAGAAGCAGGTTTAACCAGCCATTCAGATGAACTGACAAAACGGCAAAAATTAGAGGCTGACTGAATATGACTTTCCCAAGAAAAAAATGTTACGAGTAGAGTTAGAAGACAGAGCACAGAGAGAAAAAAGTTATGTACTCACCATAACATTCCATCTGAGTAGTTGTACTTCATTTTTCTTCAACCTGTGGGAATACGGATCCGATCAGCTCTGAACTCCAGACTCCTCCCCTTACCCATAATACACCTCCAATGCCTTCCATCCCCAGATTGAGTTTGCTGAACTTATACTTAGAACCCGACCTGATAGCATACTTGTGACCTATACTGCAGCCCATAGGCTGAACATGCGCCAAGGTCTGGGGGAAGGAGGGAGGAACGGTTGAAGACAAATGAAGTACAACTACTCGGATGACACGTTATGGTGAGTACATAACTTCTTTATCTGAAGTAGTTTACTTCATTTGGTGTTCAACCTGTGGGACAGAGTCCCCAGCTACTAAACTCCTGGGAGGCCCTTGTGGAAGGATATTCCGGAGAACCGCGGAACCAAAGGATGCTCTCCTCCTGGAAGTCAAATCCAATTTGTAATGAAAAACAAATGTACGAGATGAGGACCAAGTAGCTGCAGAGCAAATGTCATCCAAAGACACTCTAGACCAGAAAGCTGCAGACGAAGCCACGGACCTAGTGGAATGAGCTTTTACCTGACCTGAAGGAGACATGCCTTTTGTCCTTCTAGACCTGCAGGATGCATGAAGAAATCCATCTAGCTATAGTGACCTTGGAAATAGGTTTCCCTAAAAAAGGTCTATAGAAGGAAACAATTGATCAGATTTACGAAAATATTTTGTCCTGTGTAAATAGAATCGTAACTGTCTATGAGCATCCAACATGTGTAGCTTGTATTCCATCTTGTTCATAAAACTGTGAAAGAACACAGGCAAACTTATAGTCTGATTGATATCGACTGGTGATACCACCTTAGGAAGAAAAGATGGCTTGGTTTGAAGGGAAACTCTGTCTTTATGAAAAATCAAGTACAGAAGTTTGATGGAGAAGGCCTGTAATTCCAAAACCCTTCTAGCAGAGGTAATAGCTACCAGAAAAAAAATGTTTTTCATGATAGAAACTTTAGATCTGCAGTAGCGGTAGTCTTGAAAGACAGAGCAACCAGAACTTGGAGAACCATAGTAAGGTCCCACAGGGGGACAGGATCTTTGACCGGGGGGGCGTAGCAAAAAGGTGCCTTTGATAAAAACTTTACACAGTCTGGAAGGATGCTAAGGATACAGAATTCTCACCCACATGAAAATGGGAAATGTCAGCCAGTTGAACTTTGACAGTAGAAGAACTAGCTCCATGCTGGAAAATATCAGCTAGAAAATCAGGAATAGCGGAAATAGAACGTGAAAGGGTCTAAACTCCTTTGAGAGGCCCAGAAAGTAAAACTTTTCCACTTGCTGCAATAAACCTTTCTGGTTGAAGACTTATGAGCAGCTACCAAAATAGATCCAACTTGGCTGTCCAGACTCAGATGAGGCACCCCCAAGGGTTGTGAAATCAGATCCTGAATGGGATCTAGGAGCCAGAAGGTGAGACCAAAGGAAGGGAAACCATACCTGGCGAGGCCAGAACGTGGCAATGAGGATCACCTTGCTCCCCAGTCGACATGCTTTCTGCAGGAACCTCGGAATGAGAGGTACTGGGGGGTAAAGCATACAGAAGACTGGGAGGCCAAGCATGAACTAGAGCATCTCTGGGGATTGCCCCAGCAGGGGGTTCAGAGAGAAAAACCTGCTGCACTTCACGTTGGAAGGAGTTGCGAAGAGATCGCAGCAAGGTAGACCCCACTCGCTGAAGATCTGTTTCACTACTGACAGATTCAGAGACCACTTGTAAGGCATCAGAATGGTCCAACTTAGCCTGTCCGCTAGAATGTTGGACCATCCCAGAATGTGCGTTGCGATGAGAAAGCGACCAATGGAGATCACCCATTCCCACACTCACATGGCCTCGCAACAAAGGGGTAAGATCTGGTCCCTACCTGTTTGTTGATATACCAGACTATTGACATGTTGTCTGATTGAATGGCAATCGTCCTCAGGAAGAAAGGCATGAAGAGCCTGCAATGCTAGAAGGACCGCCCTCTTCTCTAGGACACTGATATGCAAGCTGGTCTCTATGGGGCCCACAGGCCTTGGAGTGTCCTACCCGAACAATGCCCCCCCCCCACCCTAGTTGGGAGGCATCCGTGGTCACTGTGGTTTGAGCCGGGGCTGGAACAAAGGGTCTTCCCTCCAAAAAGAGCTCATCCACCATATGAGGGACGACAGATGCACTCGACTTAGGTGGATAGGATAAGTTAGTGGTAGTCCCAACAGGGACCACTGAACCACTAGAGTCCCTTAAGAATCTGCATGTGTAGCCAAGCACAAGGAAGAAGAGTTATGGTTGCCTCAATCGAGCCTAGGGTCCTCAACACTGATTCCGCCGCCGGGAGGTGCGAATGATAGATCAGGGAGACATGCACCCTGAGGTTTTGAACTCTCTCCCAAGTCAGGCATACTTTGCACTGAAGTGTATCTATCCTGGCAACAATGTAGTCTATTACCTATACAGGATCTAGGAGAGATTTGGATGCATTGATTGTGATACCCAAACTCAGGGCAAATGTCAGAAAGTAATCCCTGGTTTGGGAAAGTAGACGTCTGGTTGGAGCAGTGAGGAGCCAATTGTCCAGGTACATATAGACCTGAATCCCCTGAAGCTTCAGGTGAGCCGCTACAACTGCCATCACTTTGGTGAACACCATGGGGGCTGAGCTGAGACCAAAGGGTAGGGCTCGAAATTGATAATGAGTGGCCCCTAGCCAGAAGCGGAGGAACCTCCTGGAGCTTCTGTGCATTTTTATGTGATAGTAAGCATCCTAGAGGTTTAACGAGCACATCCAGTCGCTCTCTTGCAGGTATGGCATGATGGACTGTAGTGTGACCATCCGGAACTTCTCTTTGGCAACTGACAGGTTCAGGGTAGAGAGGTCCAGAATGGGCCTTAAGTCCCCCGCTTTCTTTGGCACCAAAAAGAACCTGGAGTAGAAGCCCGATCCGGACTGATCTGGGGGGATGGTTTTGATGGCTCATTTGTCTGGCAGCTTGGAAATTTCCTGTGCTGCTGCCTCTCTTTGCATGGGTGGAACATCTGGGGGGTGTCTGGGAGATATGGGGTAATCCATGAAGGGGATAGAATATCCTTTGCATATGATTTGAAGCACCCAGAGGTCCGTTGTTATGGACTCCCATGCCACTGGGTGCAAGGACAATCATCCCCCGACTGCCTCCAGAGTAGAGCAGCCGGGCAACCCCTCAGGGTTGCTGCCCGGGTCTGCCCAAGAACAGTTCGAGACCTGAAGTTTCGTGGACCCCCTCTGCCTCTGGGCCGGCGTCCATTCTGTCCTCCTCTGCCTCTAGGGGAAAAAGAGCCGAGTGTCCCAGGAATACTGTGACTTCTGGAACCAAATATTCTTTTGCCCTCTCTGATTCTGGGAAAAAGACCTTTTAGGGTTAGAGAAGCAGATTCCAACGGCAGACAGTGTCTTCCCATCCTTCTCACTCTGGACTAGTGTCTCCTTGACGGTCTTACCGAAAAGTGTCGAGCCGTCATAAGGGGCATTGGCAAAAGATGCCTTAAAGGGCTAGGTAAATTGACACAACCTGAGCCGAGCGTTACGCCTCAAGGACACACCAGACCCAGCCACCCCAGCCGCTCCTTCCGTAGCATGGGAGAGGAGTCACACGGACGTATTTGATACCGCTTTTAAAGTGGCCATTTTTGCATAGAACGAAGCCTTGTCCTCCTGCAACATGGACTTGGGTGAAGACTCCTCCAGCTCCTTTACTAGGTCGCGTTGGTATCTAGTGACATGGGCCAAGTAATTCAGAGCCCTGATGTAGAAGGCAGCTGAAGCATACATCCGCTTCCTTAGGTGGGCCATCATCCGCAACTCCCGGTCAGGAGGGTGGACAGAGGAACTAGTTCCTTCTTAGTGGCTGCTGCTACCACTATGGCATCCACAGGGGAGCCCATATTTTAGGTTGGCCTGTCAATGGGGGGGGCTTAAAATTTTATTGGGTCATTTGGGGATAGGCTCTGTGGTGTCTGGTTCTTGCTATGCTCACGAGGTGATCAAATCCACTAAAGGATCCACGTGAGGTGACACCCAGGAAGTAGACGGGCTTGTGCCGAAAGCCTCCAGGAACACAGACTCATCAGAAGATGGCTTGGGGGCAGACCAACCTCCCCGCTGGCGCAGGATCTCCATGATGTCTCCAAAGAAGACATCCTCGGGAGGTGATCTTGGGGGAGCCCTCTACATCATCTAAATCTGTGTCCTCGGTTAGGGACTCGGGGGAGTCCAAGTGCCTTCTCTTGCATGTATGCCTGGGAGGCACATCTCCAGTGGGGCTCTCAGGGGAGCGCTCGCAAGCCATCTGTCCCTGTCTGGGTCTCTTTGAGCATGGGCTGTCCCTCTGGTAAGACAATGGGTACCATAGACAGAGCTGAGGGGGTCTAGACAGAGTCCAAGGGGGTGGTCAGGGTCTCGATCTGATGGAGAGGACCCTTTCTACCACATCAAATGCCAAAGGAGAGCAGACCTCCTGGGAAGCTAATAAGGAGGCCAGTCTCCCCAGGTCTGAAGGGAGAATCGGAGCCAGTCCCCAAGTGGACAGAGCTCCAAGGCATGGAACCTGGCCTGACAATGTCGGAGCCAATGGAAAAGGTTCCACTCCCTCGTATCCAACATCCAAGCTCCGACTCAGAGAGCAGCTCGGATCCGAACTGGTCAGATCAGAGACGCTCCAGGCAGCTGTTGGCGTCGTGAAAACAAGTACAGTCGGCGCCGACCCCTTGACCAAGGCCAACCTCGGATCAGAGTACTCTGAAGTCAAAGGTCGGATCGGGGAAGGAGAAATGGGTTGAAAAAAGGAAGCGAATTCCCCCCTCCAGAAGGAGGGAAGGGCTGGCAAGACCCCCATCTGGATCTGTGTGCAGATAAAAGGCCTCATCATCTTATCCAGATCTATATCCGTTAAGGAGCAGGTTGACCGTGATGAAGCCACTGACTCCGACCTGGCGATTTGGGGAACCAAGGCCCAGGAGACTGGATGTGCCTCCTCCGGCTCCGGGGAGAACCTCAGAGACCAGAGCCGAGGGGAGTCACTGATCCGTGCTGACTTGCTCAGAGAAGCGAGGTCCAGGGACCTCTTCCGCTTTTCCTCTCTCTCCCTTTCTATACCTCTCCTCTGCTCCACTACCACAGGCTTAGATGCAGGAGTTTGAGTCCCAGTCTGGGAAGGAGGAGAGGCCAGAGGAAGAGAAGAGGGAGTGGCAGTCACAGCAGCGGCTGTGACTGAAGCTGAAGACTAGGAAGGAGGATCAGCAGAAGGAAGAAGACCTTTGAGGGCCAACTCGGATTTCCTATCTTTTAAAGCTCGGGGGTTGAACTCCACACAAATAGAGCATCCACACTAAGGTGGGCCACACCTAGGCACAACACACACACACACAGAGTGTGGCCATCCGCTGAGGACAGCTTATGGCCACACTCTGTGCAGCGCTTGAATACAAGATTTTCATACATCCTGTGAAAAGGAAAAAAGCCTTAAGAAGAAAAAAAAAAAAAACAGGCAAAAACTTTCTCAACTCTAACACACACACACACACACACACACACTAGTCTATAGACAACACTAAAGGGGGGGGGGCACCACAGAACAAACTACTCTAACTATCTACCTAAACAAACCAACACTTGACTCCAAAGTGATGGGAAGGGAGAAAGGGTACTTAAACTAACCTAGATCGGCTAAAGAAAAGGAAAGTTTTAAACTTACAGTAGAGAAATAACCCACTACTAGCTGGAGCTCTGAAGACGCTATGTATAGCAAAATCGTGGCAAGCGAGATCTGGGGATGGAAGACAGTGGAGATGTGTTATGGGTAAGGGGAGGAGTCTGGAGCTCAGAGCTGATGCTAGTAATAATTGCCGGCTCGGATCCGATACGGATCCGTATTCCCACAGGTTAAAGACCAAATGAAGTAAACTACTTCAGATCCTAAGATTTTCTGCTATACCAGAGAAACTGAAAGGAATAGAATATATTAATTTTATGAAAGCACAAAAAAGCAACTGGGACGGTGTTTCACGCAGAATTTAACTGGAAGGGCACATCATTTGTTTGCTCGAAACATGGGCGTAAGAAAGAAGACAAGACCTATATTAGTAAAGGTAGGATCATACCAGCAAAAAGAGATGATCCTGACAAATTCTGGCAGAAGGGCAAAGTATTAAAAACTGGAGATGGCAGAGTGTTTGTAGAAAAAGATTATTCAATGTACACCAGGTAGACGAGAAGCAAATTTATTCCATTATGGGGATGTTGAGAGGCAGGTGTTTTTTTCCTGGTAGATCAAAGTCATTTTTTGATGCAGAACAGGTTAAGGAGCAAAATAAAGTTGATCCAACAAAAAGCGAGTCGGCAAGCAGAAAGGGACTCTGCTTCTCATTCGTCTGACTGTAAAGTACATAGAGAGAGCCTTTGCCACTGAAACCTTTTTCAATAGGTTGGGAGGGTGGCTTAATGGCTAAGGTGTTTGCCTTACAAATACAAGGTGCAGGGTTTGAGTCTCACAAGGGATAATTGGCTAAGCTTGAAATGGCTCGCAAGGGCAGTTAGTTTAGTAATAAACTATGAACTATGAACCTAATACTCCAAAGGAAAATGTTTGAGAGAGAAAAAAGCACAGAAGTTGACTAGAAGAATCAGCAGTACCTTGGACTTGACCACAAAGGTAGAGGAAAAACCAATGAATCCAAAAGCCAGCAAGAAGAAAAATAAATCCAAATGAGACTACCACTTTATTAGAGTTGAGCACTTTTCTCTCTGTCCAGATTTTTAAAGAACGTCCAGATTTTTGCCTCACATTTTTGCCTGTCCCTTATAACATTTGAAGTTTTCTGGCAAATCACTGAAGTCACAAGATAATTCCAGATATTTGATTTTCCAACTTTATGTCCTTCAGAAAATACATACAAGCAAAGCCTTACTATGTCTAGGCTCCTTCCCTTCAACCCCCTCTTGTTTGTTTTGCATTTTTTTCCTTCTGGATGTACATGGACTTTTGTCCTACAGCAGATTTTCTACTTTCATAACAGTTTTGTCCCCCTATTATTTTTGGCTTTATCCAGATTTCTTGCTCTGAGAGGTTGGGATGTATGACTTGAATTGATGTTGAGAAATGAAGATGAACAGGAAGAACACCAGCAACTTTGAAATTAGTGAATAAATTGAAGACTATAAAGCATCTTATCAAATTTGTAAAATACGGTTTTGCAAAAGAAGTGGCTTAAGACTAGACTTTTGTTGACTTTGTTAAACTTTTGGCTGGACTGTAAAGCATATACTCCACTCTGTATCACTGAAGTTTAGGACGACACTAAACGGGAAACTTATCTTACACAGAACACTGAAAAGTTACCACAACACTGAAAAGTCCTTTTCTAGTTTTATCAGGTACAAAATAATATAATCTGCAAATAAAGCAAACTTTTCTTGATTCCCATACCAATTATATCCTTGAATTTCCCTTATTTTCTTTGCCAATGGTCCTAAATATATCTCAAGTAACAAAGGGGAAAGAGAACACCCCTGCCTGGTTCCTCTGTTCAAACAGAACTAATCAAAAAAGAACCCCACAACTTTTCACCTCCAATCCCTCTTATACCCCCTAATTAACCTTATTATTTTGTCAGGGGAATGCAAATGCTTCCATTGCCCTACTCAAAATCCCAGCAAAGCTTTCTTCCAGGAGGTTTGTGCTTCTCCTCCTTTTAAAATACTGTTAACCAAAAACATACATGCTTCAGCACTTTTGTCCCTCCTAGCTTCCAAACTTCCAAAGGAATATCATCTACTCCTGGAGACTTTCCTATAGAATGGTTATGCATCACAAATTTTATCTCATCTCCTCTTATGTAAAATGTTAGTAACTGAGCCTCGTCTACCTCTGACCATGGCATATTTAACTCTTCCATAAACATTTCCATTTGTACTTTTTCTTGATTTCCACATTTCTCGGCTTTATACAGATTTTCATATATTTATAATACACCCAACATAGTCCCTTGTTATTTTCCATGTTACAAGTTTCCTAAGCTTGGCAGGAATCCTTTCTACTTTGTTGCCTGAGCTACTGCACTATATTTTTCCCCTCTATAGTTATTATCAAGAAACAGTTGCTCAACAGCAATCTTTCTAAACTTAATCAAGTTATTGAGGTATTCCCTAATTTTCTCTATAGCACTCTGCATTGCACCTCTTCTTGGTTCTGTGAGACTCCTCCATGTACGCAACACTTTAACCTTTGCCAGTCCCTCTATTCTTAACCATCTTTTTTTCTTTTATTTCTACCCTATTTTTAAAATGCACTTTCATTTTAACCCACTCACTACATTTTCTGAAGAAATTTCTATCTTCCCTTATAAATCCTGAATAATTTCAACTACCCATTCCTTAAATTCCTTTGCTTAACAGGTAGGTAGGAAAGTGCCAGTGTCTCATTTTTTATTTAATTACCCTGCAGTTTTATTTTAGTTATTATTGGTGGAAATTTTGAGATAGTTACTGGATGCATATCAAAGCTTTCCATTAAATACGTGTCCCTATGAAATAATTTCTTTCTGGTCTAGTCCAGTTTTTGTATCTTTGGAAATATGTAAACTCACTTCAAGCTTCTACTACTGAATTCACATATTCAATACTAAACATTTTCATAAATTTCTTAAAAAAATCTACCCTCTTTTTTATATTTCCCCTTCTAGGCCTCCATGATACATCCTCACTGTTGGAAATCAAATTCCACTCCCCACCTACAAGTAATATTCCCTGCCAAAAGCTGATCATTTCTCCTGGGATTTTCTTAAGCTCCACTGTAGCAGTTTTAGGGGGAATATAAATACATGCCAGTGTAATCTTCTTCACTTGGCAGCAGCCCCTTACTACTACAAATGTACCATTATCTTTTTCTTTCTCTTCTGTCACTATTGGAGCACCTCTAACAATTAATATAACTACTCCCCTTTGCCTTGGTCGCAATACTGAATAATCACCCTAAAATCTTTTCTATGCCAAACTCACATGCTCAGTTCTTTACTGTCGCGTGTAGCGTAACTATTTACACACTACATTTTTAACAGAGATCACTACTCCTCCTTTTTTGTAAAAACCTGTGAGACCACTCACATTCAAGGATAATATGGAAAGTGTTGTCATTATGATGAGAAAGTATTCCCACCTGTTATGTACAACAGCTTTTTTTAATGTCTAGTTTCAGCTTTTGTGTTACATGTAGAGACTTGTTTGGCATCTTTTATACAGTTGCTTCTTCTTGTATCAATCTGACTATTTCACATCTTACAAGGCTTTTTGTTGTAATGAATACCCACAAATAATCCCCCAGAACAACCCCATAACCTATTAACTGAATACAAACACACAAAACTATGTACATCTTAAAATAATGAAGTTTAACCCTCCTAGTGGGAACAACTGTCCCAGACGGACTACACTCACATGCTTGAAATGACCTGCAATGAAGATTATCCATGCTAAGACGCATGATACACCATGTGCTTCTAGTTACACTAAGTGTCGTCTGCTCTTATGTTATCTTTGTTCCTCTCCAGATGTAAAAAAAAAAATATATATATATATATATATATATATATATATATATATATATATATATATATATATATATATATATATATATATACACACACACACATACACACACACTTTTTCAGAAAAAATATTTTATCCACTGGGAAAAAAAAGTATTCTGTTTGTATTGCTCTTATCAGCTTGTCTCCACAGAAACATGAGAAATCAAATACAAGGTTGCCTTCAGCTACAAGCTTTTCATGTTGCACTGTGAACACTTACTTGCTAAAATAAAACTTTTCATTACATGTTCTTTTATTTACTTGCTTCCACTTAAGCTTGTTGTTAGATAAAGCCAAGGGCCTTAATCCAGTCACCCCATATGCAAAAGTAAGAAATGCATATCAACTTTACAGCATGCTCTTTTGTCCACACATTCTTCTCTTTTTACACTGCAGTACCTACATTTCTTGAAACTGAACAATGAAGGAGGGAAAAAGGGGCACCTGCTTGCTTTAGTATACCTATTACATACAAAAATAACTCCAACATCTTTACTATACAACATGCAGTTTGTTTTTAACAATGTTGTTGTTGTATCTTTCGGCTTTTCCCGGTTAGGGGTCGCCACAGCGGAACTCCAGTCCACTAATGATTGGCAGTAGATTTTTTTACGTGCTGAGTTGCCAGCTCTGACGCACAACCTTCAACGAAGATATGCCCATTCACGCACGTCTCCACACAGAAGACGCTCTAGCTGAGAATCAAACAGAACAGCGTCGTACTGTGAGGCGACAACATTACCGCACCACCACCGCAGTTGCAACATAATCTGTTTTACTCACAGTTACCTCTTTCCACTTTCGCTCTCCTTAATGTTCTTTCCTCTTTCTCTCTCCTTAATGTTCTTCCAAACATTAATGACATGAAGTAGGGCATATACTTTGGAGCCCCTACAAGTTTAGCAAAGTCAAAAAATCCAATATTTCCAAGTTTTCTTGTTCCACTATATTTCACAAATGTGACTGATGCTTTATAATCCCACATTTATTCATTAATTTCTAAGTTGCTGGTTTTCTTCCTGTTGCTCCCCATCTTCCAACACCAGCCTCCAGTTCATTTCCAACATACTCCTGTGCTTTTTTTTTCTCTCAAGCGTTTTGCTTTGAAACATTTGAATAAGTTTCACTGGCACAGTCTCTGTATGAGCTTTGTTAGTAAAAGAATAAGAAACATAATCCCCTTCTGTTTTATAGCTCACTTTTTGTTGGACAAATGTCGCTAGCATGTTCTGCATTCAAAAATGACTAACCCTCCAGGAAAAATATTCTGAAGATAGCCGGATAAAACAGCTTAAATCTCACACCTGCTTTTCGACATTCCTAGATGGATGGAAAAATCACTCCACTTCTGCCTTGGTTACAGTGAGTAATCATTTTCCACAAACACACTACAGTCTCCAAAATTTAACACTGTCTTTCTGCCACAGTTTTGTCAACATCTTCTGCTGGTAAGATTGCATGTTTACTTGGCTGTTTTCTCATGGCCAGATTTGGAGTATATGCATGATGGCCTTTTCAATTAACAACTCCTACTGTGGAATATCAGTCTAGTTGCTTGTTTGTGCTTTCATAAATTAATGCAGTCTGTTCTTTTAAGTTTCTCTGGCACAGCATAAAATCTCAGGTTTTCCCTATGTGTTCTGTCCTCTAATTCTACCACTTTTTTGAAAAATCTCTTCTTGAGCAGTCTCACACTCAGCCAAGCCTTTTCTTCATTTCAACATCTGATTTTTGCAGTTATATCAGCTCATCTGAAAATCTGTTTAAAACTTCTTCCATTTTCCAGCTTTTTATTATTTGAGTTGATATACTTCTTCAGTGTTTTACTTTAATCAGCTCTGAGCACATCTGACTTATTTTTTCCTCTAGATTACCAGAAGTTATGTCTTGCATCAAAGCTAGAATTTGAACTGCTTTTTTTGCTGGACAGCTGCAGGATTCTGTCCAGCCAGTGTTTTCTCCTCACCTTTGGTGGTTGATTTTCTTTCTGGTTTCTTAAGTTTCTTCTTTGCTGGCAGTACACTTACTAGCCAGTAACTGAAATTTACATAAAGACAAATTCACTGTCTCTCTTCTGAGATCCTGTTTTCACACTGGGAGAGCTGAAATTAAGCTGCTATCTTGGAAGTCATCCCTGCCCTTTTTTCCAAGAAAAAAAAGCTTCACCAAGTCATTAAATCTCTGACACAGACTTAGGTGGTGGGATGATGCTCTGGCAGCTGCCGCACAGGACGAAAGTTTTCACCTGTTAATGAGCTGCTTCCTCTTGCCAAGAGTACAGGGTGTGATTTTCTCCACCACCATTTTCTCTACTACTGTACAACTATGACTCTCAACAAGTCACCTAAACAATGTTTCCAGTTGGCTTACCCAGTTAACAAATCTGTAAAAAGTAAATATATGCACCTGCAAAGTGCACCAACTTCACAAACTCCAAAGAAGAGTGGGCAGATGACAGCCACATCATGATCCACCCACCTACCCTACAATTCTTTTGATGAAAAAATCTAATATAGTGCGAAAGCCAAAAAGAAAGGTAACCCTGGAAACTTTTTGACAAGTTATTTCAGGATAAGAACAAAAAAAAAACGGATGATATTTTTTCCTTATTTCATGGTTTCAGTTTTGTCCAAATAAATTCTGAGCTGTGAAGAATTCAGACAATGTAACAAATCTTCACCTAAACAGGAATAATTTGGGAAGACGACTGAAATGTCAGTCAACTGTTTTATAGTAAACACTAGCACCTATGGGCAAGAGAGGACATTTATGGAGTGATGCACTGTCTTTGTGAAATGAGATATACAGCTGGATTTCCACAGAGCTCAGCAACAAATGGCATTCTCTTCTGTGTTCAAGAGAGATATTATTTCATCTAGTGCTATCCAGACAGAGCCAAGTACCATTTCTCCAAAAAATGGCCATTTATTTAGTGAATGGGTATTGATTCATTGAATTATTTCCTGCTTTTTCTGTATCAAACTGTCTGGCACTGCTATAGACCTGTAGTGCTTTAGTTTACCTCACCTTAAATCACCTTACTAGCAGTAAGTAGCTAGCTAAATAGCTGTTAAAAATACTGAGATAGCATTGCACTTAAAATTTTGCAGGCATTTTTACATTAAGAAAACTGAGCTTATTTACCCATTGGCAGCAGGTGGTAGCCTGGTCTATTACAGTTGAGACATGCACAGGAAGGGCTCCGAGTCTAGTATTGTATTGGCCAGACAGCTTGTCAGTTGTCATTCTGTTTTTGTTTTTAGTGGCATATAAATCTGGCATGTTTGCAGACAGCTGCTCATGCACAGCATTGGTCAACAGTACTCCATACAGTAGCAGACACTTAGAAGGTAAAATTTTCATACAGAACTACTTCTAAAACTGTACCCAGTAACTCTGACTGCAGATAAACTACCTTGTGTGTTGAGAAGCATAAAGCAAACAGTTTGCGCCTGAGGAGCAATGTCCCTAAAATTTAGTACTACACTGCCTGATCTAGTTCCTGGTCCCAAAAGAACCCTTAGTTTTCCCTCTTAACTCCTTGCACACCACAAACTTATAGCTCACCTCATAAAAGGACCCGATATCATGGATATGCACCTTCTCAGTTTCTCAAAAGACAGTATGGTGGACAAGGTTTTCTTGAGA